>NW_020837951.1:11565570-12001813 GCF_003676395.1 Aethalodelphis obliquidens
GTGTGTGTGTGTGTGTGTGTGTGTGTGTGTGTGTTATCCTGGTGGAGCATGGCAGGGGGAGAGGTAAGGCCTTTCAGCCTCTCCAAAGGCCGTGGTCAGGTACTCAGGTGTGGGAGCCTGCTCACAGCCCCTGAGCCTGATCTGCTTGTGCTCAGTGGAGGAGATTACAGAGCTTAATGATTAGCTCCTTCAAGCTGCAGCTGATACCAGCCTCTACCCCCTTTACACCTAATTAGTCTCATTAATGAGCTCCTCTGCTCTCCATAGAGAGAGTTTCCTCTTTGGAATAAGAGGCAAAAATACCTTGCCCAGGTAGATTGCTGAAGCCTTTAATTATTGCCCACACCTGCTAAGCCTTGTGACTCACACCCAGTGATAGTGCTGAGCTGAAGTGGGGCTTGTTTATAAGCGTGAGCAGATTTTAACTCCTTCAACACCAAAGAGGCTTTTGATTTCAAGAGACACATTTCCCCAAGGCTTGTCACTTGCTCATTTCAAGTGTGCCAGACTCTGCCCCTCACATGGAGTGTCCCAGGATGGCAGAGGCACAGCTCCTGCCCTCAGGAAGCTCAGGGTTTAGAGTGACAGGCAAGAAACTACGGAGACACTTAACAGGGGCTGCCATTTACCACACCCCTAGCACGGGTCTTCTGTGATCCTTGAAATGAAACTTTGAGGCAGACATTACCACCTCTGTGTTACAGAAGAGGAGATTGGGGGCAGAGTGTGATGTCACATGCCCCAGGTGCCACAGGTGGGAAGGTATGGAGCTGCGCAGGGCCAGGTCTGCCGGCAGCTATAGCCGGTGGACTCGCCACGCTTGCCCAGGGTCTCCCTTTCGTGCCATACCATTCACTGAGGGCCCCAGAGGGGGCAGGAGTCAGTCAGGCAGGTGGACGATGTGTGCAAGGACCATCCAAGCAGAAGGAACCTGGGCAGAGACTCAGTGGTGAGAGCAACCCTGTGTGCATTCACAGACCCGAAGGCACTTAGTACGGCCGTGGAGCAGGGAACGAGGGGCAGCGAGGCAGGAAGGGCAGGCAGGGGCCAGAGCGGGAGGCCCTCAGATGCAGGGTGAAGACTTCGGACTTCCTGACACTGCACCCTCCCTGTGACCTAGGTAGCACCCAGTACATAGTACGTTGTCAATCAGTGTTGGTGAATGGAGGAACAGTCACCATGAAGGCGGGACAATCACTGAAAGTTAAAGACAGGGGAGGGGGCTTCCCTGGTGGCGCAGTGGTTGAGAGTCCGCCTGCCGATGAAGGGGACACGGGTTCGTGCCCCGGTCTGGGAGGATCCCACATGCCGCGGAGCGGCTGGGCCCGTGAGCCATGGCTGCTGAGCCTGCGCATCCGGAGCCTGTGCTCCGCAGCGGGAGAGGCCACAACAGCGAGAGGCCCACATACAGCAAAAAAAAAAAAAAGACAGGGGAGGGACAGTATCAGAGGGCTGGCTGGAAGAATCCCTGGGTGGCACTGTCTGCACATGCTCTGATGGGTCAGATGACACTGGGATCCGAGGGTCAAGGCCTCATCACTGCCCTTTGCCTCCACATGAGAGGTTTGCTCTAAGCTGCCCGGGTGCTAGGGAGTCGAGGTGGGATTCAAACCTAGATCCATCTGTCTCCAGAAACCAAACCCCCTCCCTTCACCGTGTGGCCCGCTAGATAGACGTTTACTAAATGAATGGGGACACGAAGAGTTTCCTGGCGTGGGCTCCCTGGATTCTGAATAGGGAACTTTTAGGATAGACACTCGGGCTTCCCAAAGACCAGAGCTGCCAACTCAACCAAGTCACTCTGACCAGATTTAGACAGATTTTTAAATGAATAAAGTAATATTTAGGAGCTTATATTGGTTGACCACAATTACTAGGAGATGACCCGTTTACTGTGCAATCCTAGGAGACTGGGAATGAATAGGACATTAATAACTACCAACCATGAGTCTCCATTACATGTCTGGCCCTGAGTCAAGTACTTCGGGGAACTGTCTGTTCCCCATGACAACGCTGTGAGGTAGGTTGCATTGTTTCCGTTTTACAAACGGCAAACTGAGGCTTGGTTAGCTTAAAAATATTCCCGCGGCCACATGGATACTGAGTGACAGAGCCGGGATGCCCCGCCCAGCCCCCCGTGGAGCCTGAACCACGCCAGAGCACACCCTCCCTCAGAGGCCATCGGAGTGGAACACAGTCAACACAGGGCACTTCCTTCACGACAGATGGAGCGCAGGACAGACCCTGACAAACACCAGTTTTCAAGTATCGGGTCAGCTAAAAGCTGGGGAACCCACAGAGCCCCGGATCTGGGCTGGGAATCCTCAGCTTTCCAGACAGAGTCTGCACGCAGAAGCAGGCATTGCAAGGCCCAGGCTTTGCTCGCTGAGTTCCTGGAGGCCGCCTTGGGGGGTCATCAGCAGCCAGGTGGAGGGGCTGAGGAGCCCCTCAGCCAGGCATTCACCGGCAGCTCCAGAGCACCTTCCATGTGCCAGGCCCTGCCCTTGGGGTTGGGGATTCAGTGGTGAGCAAAACATAGTCCTGACTCGAGGCCTCTGCGGGACTCTCAGAATGGCGGGGGCACCGTGCAAATTTGGGACAGGCTTCTTTTTTTTTTTTTTTTAATATCTTTATTGGAGTATAATTGCTTTACAGTGGTGTGGGACAGGCTTCTTAAAGGCATAGTTTCCTGAGCTGGGTCCTGATGGATGAGTACACAATTGCCAGGTCAAGGGAACAATCGAAAACGTGTATAATGTTTGTGTTAAAAAGGAAGAATAGGGGCTTCCCTGGTGGCGCAGTGGTTGAGAATCTGCCTGCCAATGCAGGGGCCATGGGTTCGAGCCCTGGTCTGGGAAGATCCCACATGCCACGGAGCAAGTAAGCCCGTGAGCCACAACTACTGAGCCTGCGCGTCTGGAGCCTGTGCTCTGCAACAAGAGAGGCCGCGACAGTGAGAGGCCCGCTCACCGCGATGAAGAGTGGCCCCAGCTCGCCGCAACTAGAGAAAGCCCTCGCTTTCTCTAGTAGAAACGAAGACCCAACACAGCCATAAATAAATAAAATTTAAAAAAAAAAAAAAGGAAGAATAGTGTTCACAGTGGATTCCAACCACGTGCTAGTGCTTTCATCCTCACAGCATCCCCATGAGGCTGGCGGCATCAGCTCCATCTTCTTGGGGAGGTAGCTGGGCTCAGACTGGCCCAAGTTCACTTGGCTTAAAGGTACAAGAGCCAGGATGCAGAGTACCTGCTGGCTGGCTCAGCAGGGGCACAGAATCTGCCGTGGAGGACAGGTACTTCACACACCCCAGGGTGGGGGTCTGCTCAAGAGGCTTTGCTGAGGTCCGGCTCACTTTCCTAAGCTGACAACTCTCTTCTGAGCAGCAACAAAGAAGCATAATCAGCTTCAGCTAAAGTGTTCCCCCTTCAGGAAGCCCTCCCTGATCACCCTCCTCTGGCAAATAGCAGGGACAGTGATGCCTACTGCAAACTTGTCTTAGTCACTAGCTGGTGGCAGAGTGGCTGGTAGACACTGACACACACACCCCCGCTTCCTTATTTGGGTTTCTTCATCTCTCAGAAGCTCAGTCTCTTCACCTTTACAACAGGAATAATGTAGCTAGTGGGCAAAGGCTGAACAAGCAAGGCCACCTTGCACAGTACCTGGCACAGGTGGGCATCAGTAAACGTGCACTTCCTTCCTGAAGGAAGCTTAGACTTCCCCCACCATTTCATTCTCCCATTCCCTCAGTCCTATTTCCACTTCTTCCTGTGCATCCTCGCCGTTCTGGTAGGTTTCTAGGTAGTTGCTGTCCTGCCTTCACCATTTCCACCAACTAATAGCTGCTGTTTAGCTCACCCGTGCATATTTTAGCCTCATAATTTTTCTTCCTGAATCGGCCTGTGCAGATTCTAATCACCTCCCGTTCTCTTCCCTGAATTCCCTCCAATTTAGAGATTCAAAAGAGGTGCTTCTCTGCATGAACATGCTGTGATTCAATTTGAAAATAAATTTCTCCTGGCAGCAGCCATCTTTCTGAAAAGTGACATTTAAGACTGACAGTGGACAAGATTGTAAACAGGTTTCCAATAAGAAAAAAAAGTCAGTGTTAAGTGCATTCTATGAATTTTTTTAAACAATGTGTGCTCGTGTGTGTGTGTGCGTGTCTATAATTGCAGCCTTGCTGTGCAGCCGTCTGCTCCAGGAAGAATTCTGGGATGGTGTGGGTCTGTTTCGAACTATCTTGGTATTCTTTTACTTTTCAGAAAGCGGCTTCATTTCATGGGACTCACTCCCATATATGATTGTAGACGGTTCATTCATTTATTCATTCATTTAACACACAGGTATTCAGTGCCACTTGTGTGCCAGGCTGTGTGCTCTCCAAAGGAACTGTGGGCCAATAAGGCGGTTCACTGCCTACCCATAAGGAGCTCACGTCCCCAAAGGGGAGGCCGGTGGGTGAGCAGGGAACTGTATGAGGTGATAGAGGTCGGCTTAGGGTGCCATGGGAGCCCACGGAAGTTCCAGAGAGGGGGGCCCTGGGGACAGGGGCCGCTCCTGCAGACCATGACACCTGAGTTTGGCCTTGTAGGATGAGTAGCAGTTAGCCTGATGAGGAAGGGAGGAAAGAGAAGAGCTGGAAGGTCCGAAACAGTATGGTCGGTGCAGGGGAGCTGCCGGCAGCTTGCAGTGATTGAGACTTCTGGTCTGCAGGGGGAAGTATCAGGAGGTGTGGCTGGAGGTGCCTTTGGGCATGTGCCCAGTTGAGAGGAGCCTCGGAGCCGTCACAGAGGCAGCCGGAGCAGGGCCGCGCTTTCAGCGGGTGTGATGTGATCAGATGGTGGGGGTGGTGCATTAGTGGTGCACCTCTGGGTGGCGGTCAGCAGGATGGGATGTTTAGGAAGTAAAGCCCTGCGGCAGAAAGTCTGTTACCTTGTGTTTCTCTTAACACAACTTTGTTCGTAAGTACCTCAGATTACCAGCTCTCTTTCTTTTTCTTTTCCCCCTGTCTATCCTGACACGGGGAATGTATTGCTAGTAAAATGAACTTAGCTGGCACTTGCTTTCCCCGTTCATCATTACCAAATAACAGCTCTTTCCAGGGGTTCTTGGGGTAGTCTTTCAACAGCCCCCCTGGCTGGAACCACACATGACCCTGCAGTTATCTTCTAAAGGAAGCAAGAAGTGAGAGGCGCCCAGTGTACCACCAGAGCAAGAGGGAGAATCGTTTGGTCCCTGTGAAGAGGTTATTGGCAAAAGGCCTTAGGGGTCCTGAAGGGGCAGACAGGCCAGTGGGCAGTGAAAGGCCTGGAACTGTCCAGTCAAAACTCTGTCATCCATGTGCTCTCTTTGGGCAGCTTCTCTTTTCCTTCTGCCAAACTCACCGACCCCCACTAACCCTGGGACAGAGGGAAGGGAGGGCTAAGCAGACAGCCTGTCGCAGGTCAAATGGAATTCCAGAGTCATCTTTCGGGGTCACATAAGCATTAAATAAGGTAACGATTGGGAAGCCACCTTAAAAGCCGAAAGAATTCCCAAGTGAAGAGAATTAAAAGTTGTTTGCTGGTAATCTGGGACCCAGTCTGATGAGGGGCAGGGTTGAAAAGAATAATTGGAATGAAACTTGTAAGTGATCTTGGAATGTCAGTTTTCTGTGTAGCTCCTCTCATCAAGAGCAGATGAGATTCAATGATGTTAGCGACCTTTTGAAAGGTGGCAGAAGGAACCGAGCCTTTACACTTAGACGTGCCTAGATGTGAATCCTCACCCACCACCTACTCGCTACATGGTCTTGGGCAAGTCGCTTGACCTTTCAGAGCTTTATTTCCAGATCTGTAAAAAGAGGATGGGTGCCTTCACGTGCCTGTCATGTACACGTCTATGTGCGGGGGGGCGTGGGGCGGGGAGGGGGGTGATCTCCCCACATTCTCCGAGGGGAGAGAGATGGACCAGTTTAATCATTACTCTTCCAGTGCCTGGCTCATAGTAGATGTGCAATAAATCGTTTGTTTTTCATTTATAACTCACCTTTAATACTTCCCTGTCGGGCTTCCCTGGAGGCGCAGTGGTTGAGAATACGCCTGTCGATGCAGGGGACACGGGTTCGTGCCCCGATCCGGGAAGATCCCACATGCCGCGGAGCGGCTGGGCCCGTGAACCATGGCCATTGAGCCTGCGCGTCCGGAGCCTGTGCTGCACAACGGGAGAGGCCACAACAGTGAGAGGCCCGCGTACCGCACAAAATAAATAAATACTTCCCTGTCACTAGGTCAGCAATAAATTGGATAACCCAATGTCATGTTTGGTGTCCCCTCAAGACTAGTTGATTGTGGAATAATACATCCTGCCTGCCACCACCCTTGCCCCTCTGAAGTCTAATATTTCATGTCCCCCTGTGGGGTTTTTTTCCCCAACATTTTGTTGCAATATGTTTCAAGCATACAGAAAAATCAAAAGAATTTTACAGTGAATACCTACATACCTACCAACTAGGTTGTACCATTAACATTCTACTATGCTTGCTTTATCACGTATCTGTCCATCTATCACTGCATCTTTTTTGTTTGTTTGTTTTGGGGTGTTTTTTTTGCGGTACGTGAGCCTCTCACTGTTGTGGCCTCTCCCATTGCGGAGCACAGGCTCCGGACGCGCAGGCTCAGCAGCCGTGACTCACGGGCCCAGCCGCTCCGCGGCATGTGGGATCTTCCCGGACTGGGGCACGAACCCGTGTCCCCTGTATCAGCAGGCGGACTCTCAACCACTGCACCACCAGGGAAGCCCTGCATCTGTTTTTTGATGCATTTTCAGAGTAAGTTGCGGATATCAGTACAGTTTCCCCTAAACAATTCAGCATGTTAATCGCTAACTAGAATAATACTGTTTGTGAAGAGCAGACACTCAGTAAATGGTTACTGCTATTACTATTATTATTATTATAAGTATTATTATTCAGGAAAGAAAGACAGTCATGGTGATTTGATATTCCCAAAGGTAAGACACCTGCTAGCCACATGTTGGGAGGGGCCTGCCATTTCCTGGGAACCAAACTGTCCTTATTTTGTGGACTGGTCTCAGGCAGGGAAATGGCTGGAAGTCACAGCCACCACGGTGCCCCTGGCACAGACTTCAGCCCAGCCCCTGGATGCTCATCCCCTTGACAACCTCCAAAAGCCTTGGGAAGACTTAATAGCCCAACTGTGACAATGGAGGTTGAGACTGGGCACTGAGGACAGAGTGGTGATGAAGAGAAGCAGAGCTACTGTTCCCTTAGCGCTTACAGTCTAGGTCAAGCACAGACCCGAGCCAGACCACCTGGGTCAAATCCTGCCTGTGCGAACCTAGAAAAGTTAACTCACATTTCTGTGCCTCCATTTCCAACTGTGAAACAGGGACAGCAGCAATATCTACCTCACGGGGTTGTTATGAGGATTAATTGAGTGCATACATGTAAAACGCTTACAAAGGTACCTGGCGCCTGGTAAGCAAGTGTGTCTACTACTCCTGTTAACTGCTACTCCCCCGACCCAGGTTCCCAAATGCGTTATAATCATCTGAGCAGCTTTGTAAAGGTCTGAGCCACAGCCCAGGAATATGCATTAAAAAGACCCTTCCTAGGTGAGTCTTCTTGCAATACCGGATGTAGGAACCATTGATCAAAGTGATCAACAAATGTTAGCTCCCCATACAGGTGATGAAACTGAGACTCAGAGAGGGAAGGAGCATGCCCAAGGGGACACAGGTAGTAAAGCACTAGAACCAGAACACCATCTCAGACTGGTGACCCCCACCTCCAGGCTCTTGGGCAGATACTTGCCCCAGATCGGCTGGCCAGTGTGCTGGGCCTTGAACCAAATCTGGGTTCTCCACACCACTGTGACAATTCTTCATGGTAGATAGAGGGTCCAGTAGAACTGAATCAGCTATTTGGTCTGGAGAAGATCAGCTCTCAAATAGGAAAATCCCTGTATCTCACATATTAAGACATTTCCCAACTCTTTTAACCAGGAATCGCCCAAATATTTAGAGTCCTCCCATCATTCAGTAACTCCTTGGAGGAGGTGTGTAAGAAGTTATCTCCCCACATGGGCTCTTCACCTGCATATGTAGATGCAGAAATATTCATGCCACTCCAGCACTCTATCTGGGTGACTCTTATAATTAATATTTACTTAAAACAATCATTAGTCTCTGCTGGGCGACATTAAACCCACGTTAGCAATATTTTTAGCCGGGCCTTCCCCACACCTGCGATGGCAGGCAAGTGTGGCAGCAGGAAGCCCTGCGGTGCTTTATAAATAAGCCTCCACGCACCTGGACAAGCCCTCCCCACACGCAGTGACTCAGGCAGCAGGCTGGGCCGGGACGCGTCCTGATGGGAGCCCGAAGCAGCCCACACCTCCAGTCCGGGTCCTCACTACACTTTATGCCCCGTCCACCAAAAAGGAAACTCATTTCTCCTGAGATAGCATCGCAATATGGGCCCCAGGCTAGACCCACATGAAAGGTGTAATTTTTCCCAAAAGGGTTGAGAATTTCTCCAGTAAGAGTGAGAGGATCATGACTACCTTTATTGGATACTAACTGCTTTAAGTTCATTGTTCCCGTTAAACCACACAACAGCGTGACAGGTATGTCCTGTTCTCCTCCTTTTCCAGAAGAGGAAACTGAGGCTCAGAAAAGATGACTGCTTCCCCAAGGCCACACAGCCAGGGGGTGGGACTCCAGCCTGCTCTAACTGAACCCACGCTTTTCACTACACTCTTTCTCACCCTCAGTCTTACTTGATGCTGTTAAATCATCAGGAAGAAGGGAAACGTTTATTGAGTGCCTACTATGTGCCTACATATATTGTCCCAACTGAAATTAGCTCATAGGAGGTAAAAATGATTATTCCCATTTAATGGATAAAGAAACCAAGCCTCTAGAGAATTCTCAGTTGCTTCCTAAAGACCACACTGCTAGTAAGCATCAGAGCCAGAATTCAAACCCAACCTGATGCTCCAACACTAGATGCTTTCCCACCTCGCCAAAGACATAAATGAGAAATTTGCCATATACGTGGGTAATGAAGCGTCATATAGAACCTAAGATTTTGTCGTTTTTCTGCTCCTCAGATGATAATGAGCTTTCTGCCTAAAATGAAGTTTATAAAGAACTTTTATCCTGGTAAAAATTTTATATAAGATTTTATTATTTTCAGGGATCTTCCATGCTTATTTAATTTAATCCTTGAAATAACCCTGTGAAAGTAGGTGGTACAAAGCCCACTTTACAGAGAAGTAAACAGAGCTTGGAGAGGCCCAGTGCTTCCCCAGGTGAGTACCGGCCCAGCAGGAGCTCAGCGACAAAGCCTGTGTTCTCCCCACACTTGCTCAGCATTGCTCCCGAGCCAGGATCTGTCTAGTGGGGCCTAAAGAGTGAGGAATTTAGACAGTTTTCATTAAGAAAGAGATTGGAAGGGGGAGGAGCCTTGCGGCAGTGGAGCCCAACGTAGAGGACCCCTTCATTAAAGGTGGCAACATTTCCTTACCCACAGGAGCGGGCTGGAAGTTGTGATGGTCGGAGAACTACAGAAATAGCAGCTTTCACACTGATTCCTACACGGGAGGAACTGGTGGTTCCAGGGCAGATAAGAATGACTTTACAAGATAAAAATGATCAGTGAGGGCACACAGGTCTGGAGGGGAGCGGAGTTGGCATTTTTTGGCCCTGCAAATAGCTGCCCATCTGCTCTCTGTCAGAATATGTTAGGAGTGCATCTGGATCACTGCCCCTGAGTCTCAGCTCCAGGCTGGTCATGTGCTTGTCTCCACGACAACTCCAGGAGCGGTGTAAACTGCTGCGCTTTGAGCCAGATGCTGCTCTGCACATGTGGTCTAATTAGATGGTGTTCCCGGCCTCCCGCCTCCCTCCACTACCCCTCCCAGCATACACACCGCGTTCTCTCTTCCCTTCCTCCTGCTAACCCTCATCCTCGCATCCTCAGTCTGTTTGTCTTGCTCTCCACCCCGTTGGCGTCTTTCTCAGAAATGTTCCTGTTGCCTTATCTGCAGTGAATAATTCATTCAACACAGCATCACAGTGCCTGAGCTGACCCAGGCACTGTGCTAGGAACTGGAGATGCAGAGCCAAGTAAGACTCAGCCTGTACCCACGCGGAGTCCACATCTAGCGAGGGAACGCCCGGGCAGCCAGGAGTGCAAAAATGGCAGGAAGGGCTATAGTAGAGGCGAGCACAGGAGCTGCGGAACCCCGAGCAGGGACACCTAACACAACCAAGGCAGGAAGAAGGAAGGCGAGGGGGAGTGTCCCAGGGCAGCTGTCCCCCAGTTAATCCTTGAAGGGCGAGGGGGGGACTTCCGCAGCCTGGCGTGTAGGGGGTAGATTCGAAGATGAGGCTCTGAGAAAATGAAGGCCTTCATCCCTGTGAATGAAGTCTGCTCCTTGGACATGGGAAGCTCAGCTCAGGGCTGGGTGGGTTGCTCAGGGGCGAGCCACCAGCATGTGCTGAGTAATTATTTTTTGCACCTTTCTTGGCAGTTGTGTATTCTAGGGGTCCAGCATTCACCACTCCTCAGATCTCTGGCTCTCAGGGAAGATGCCCCCAAATAAGGAAGGAGAGAGTCAGCATCTCTCTCACTCGCCCCATCTGTGACGTGCCCCTTGAGCCCCAGGGACTTCACCTGCTCAGTGTGCACCGCCTCGTCACGGCCCCGCTCCCCTGCTCGTGGCCTCCGCCGCTTTTCCGTCTCGCTAGCGCCTGCTCCTCCCTGGAGCTCGGTTTTTATATCAGCGCCGCGCCCCACTCTACACCCCGGAGCCCGCCCAGCCCCAGCATAGGCACCCTGTCTGTGCTCTCCCAGCACCCCGTCAAAGGTATCTGTTGACGGAAAGAGGTAGAAGGTCCCGCACAAGACGAAACACCCAGCTCTCAAAGGGCATCTGAAAAGTGCTGTTAGGACCTGAAGTGCCATTGTGCACCTGCTGTGTGCCCCTCAGAATTGGCACCTGGACAAATATTATATCATTTCAAACCTCTTGATATAGAGTAGGTAATATCCCCAATTCACAAATGAGGAAACGGGGCTCAAAGAGGCTCACTTGCTTCCCCATTCATGGAGCTCTGGGCTGCACTGAGCCTCTTTTGAATCCCCGGGCAGTACATAATCCCCACCTAGAGACTCCAGACTCCTTGGGCTGGGGCTGCAGTACGTGGGAAAGGATTTTTGTTGTGTGAGAAATCATCTTCTGTATCTCAAATTCCCCCAGAAACCCAGAGGGGGAAAAAAAAAAGTTCAGGCAACTGAGCATGCTCAGAGTGCCCTGGGGTGTTGTAGGAAGAGTCTGCCTGGGCTTTGGGGACAGGCAGAAGGGGCTTCAAGTACAGCTCTGGCACTTTGCAGCACTGTGGCCTTGGGTAAGTCATGTCCCTCTGTAAGATGAGGATCAAGAGCTTCTCTTAATAGGGTTGTTATGCAGATCCAGCCTTCGCCAGGCAGGGGCGCCGTCCGCAGAAGGCAGCTGTGGGGGGGGGGCCGGTGATCCCTCTTCTCCTCGCTCCACGTCATGGTCCTGACTCCACTGACCCAACACATGTCCTGGGCAGGTAGTGCACGTCACGTGCCTTGATGTGAATCGCAGAAAGCATGCTCTGGGCAGAGAACTATTTGGGGTAGAACACCAGGTTTTTCTTGCCCCTCTAGGAGTCGAGCCCTGAGCTAACTGTTGTACACGAATCACCTATCGATCCCCACATAGCCCCAGGAGGTAAGAAGTATGTCTTACATCTTGGGAATAAGAAAACTGTCTCAGAGGGCTCAGGGCCTTCCACTGTGCTCTCAAGGTAGTAAGTGGCAGAGCGGTCATTCCCGCTCGAGTTCATTCCCTGTTCCCAACTCTGCACCGAGGGCTCTGCACACTCTCTGTGAGGGGCTGTCGGTGACCTCATAGAGAAAGGCCCTTTTTAGAAAGGCCTAGTTGGGTGTCTAGAAACAGCACGTGTTAGCTCAGCACCTTCCCATCTTACAGATGAGGAAATTGAGGCCCAGACAAGGAAAAGGAATCAAGGCCAAGTCGAGTGTTTCAACTGTTCTCTTTGTGCCCTTTCCCCTTCACGATGCTGCCATTTATTCATGACTAAAAACTTGCTGCCAAAGCCTCCTGGGCAACACACACCATCCAGACACCGGAGGTTGGCCCTGAATAAGTGACATTCAGGAGAGGGCTGGTCATAAATCAGTGACCCAGTGAGTGAGCCCAGTAATCCGGCGTGTGGACAGTGCTGTGGATGAGCTCCCTCGGAGCCGTGTGCCAAGCACTGGCAGACTGCGTGTCTTACGTGAGGTCCGTCTTTTTTCCCCTCACTTAACTCAGCTAGGGCGTTGGGATTTTTCCTCTCTACACACTAATTTGTGTTCCTCCAGTTTTATCTCCAGGTCCTTTAAAAACCTTTCGATCCATGAGTCCCGTGTTCCCATGGCCACAGCTAACATTGGTTCTCCTGCTGGTCACTCTTCAGATTGATCTACGTTTCTCAAAGGGGCCCACCAGGCCCTCCAAACCCACCTGCTCTCCCGTACACGCTCTCAAACTGTCTTCTCCTCACTCTCAGGAAACGAAATCCTCTTCTCTAGTCAGTTTGGCACATCCTTTCCTGGGATTTGGAATGCACGGGTCATTGTGTTAAAACCCAGAATCTGGCTCTCAGTGACAGCAAGGCACGCTCTGGTGGCCAAGCAAAAGGTTGTTTGACACAGAGATCTCGGCCTGTCCCTGTTTGGTGTCCTGCTGGGGAGAGCACGGCGCTCCGCTGCAGTGAGGGGTGGTCACCAGTTCTCACTGACCCAGCCGCTGCTCCCTGGACCTGCCAACATAACGATGTGAACGCTCAGAGGATGACGATAGGGATTATTTCTGGCATATTGGTAAGAAAACGGAGGCTCCAGGATGGGTGGGCCCTGCATGCAAGGAGTGGAGCCCAAACCCACTCATCTCTCCAGAGCCTGCTCTCTTCATCGCCACCTTCTGCTCCATCTCCGAATTGCTAGGACAGTCCCAGGGGCGGCTGATAGGTCAAATACTATCTTGTGGTTATTTCTTTTAAATAACATTGTGTCACATGAGCCCCAGGGGCCAGTCAGACTTGGCTTCAAAGTCTGGCTCTGTCAGTGACCAGCTCTGCAGCCTAAGGCTGGTGACTTCCCCTTTCTGAGCCTCAGCAGCATATCTGTAAAATGGAGGTCGCGGCGACACCCACCTCACAGGTTGCCTTGAGTCAGCGAGATAATGCACACGACAACACCCAGGGCAGGTGGTGCTCAGTGAGCAGCCTCTGTTTTAATCGCCGCACTTGCTTTCCCCGTCAAGCCGCCTCCATCTGCATTCTTATGGGAAGGAAATCTTCCACGGGTATGCACGAGAACCTGCTTCATTGTGTCTCCTCAGCTGGCTTCTGCGGGCCTCCCCGCTCGTCTGCCATCCCGCGCTAATCAGGATTTCCTGACTTCCCCCCGTTTGTCTCGGTTAATGCAGAAGGAAGGGGCTGCTGGCACAGAGGAGCCGGGCGTGGGCCGCCGCGCCTGTGATTTGAATGTCTTTACTGTAATCTAGCGAGTGTGTGGGGGGGCTTCTGTCAATACCGAGCGGCTGGCCCGCCTGAATGGGCGAATGCTGTCAGCCCGGCTGTCCCTGCCCTTGCAAATCATCCGAGCAGCCCTCGTCAGGCACCCACATTTCCCCCGACTTAACTCATCCCAGTAGTGAGCTGCCTTCACAGTGACACATTGATACTTTGTTTAGGCCTTATTATATAGTCACAGGGGCCCTGGCTGAGAGGCTGTCTCCAGTGTACCTGGACTACCACACCCATGGTTCAGAAGGCCAGATTGGCCCTGTCATCCCCAAACGTGGCTCAGCGCAACCCAGCCAGAGCCATGACCGTGGCTATATAGGGACCACCTTTCAGTACCCCTGGCGGCCCTCGTGCACATACCACAGCGTGCCTCTGAAGCTGGGGAAGAGCGTGCTTGCATTTGGGAGTCATTCAGACCCACCAGCTCTGGAACCGTGGGCAAAACATTTCACTTGCATGAGCGTCCTTTCCTCATCTATAAAATGGGAGCCATTTATGGACGCCCCCAGCTCTGTTGAGGGTTCAGGGAGGGGAAGGTACACATTGGTCCAGAGCAAGTGCTCAGCTGGCATCGGCTCCCTCTCCCTAAACTCGTGTCTGCTTCTGGCTAACTTGAAGTGATTGGATCCCGCTAATCCTGCTGTCCCAGCTCTCCCACCCTCCTTCCCTGCCTTCCAGTAAGTAAGAATTTGGCATTCTCTAGGCTGGATATCGCACTAAGCCTTTTCCGTGTTGCCTGGGAGCTCATCCAGGTTCCTTGGCCCCCACCACAGCTGACCCCATGAGGAGGGGCCAGTAGGGACGTACTGGCTGCCCAGGGGAGGCTACAGAAGCACCCTTCAGAGCAAGGTTTTGGCTATGCCGCACTTTGGCCAATGACTTGGGTATTTTATTAGGAATTTGGAGGTATTTAAATAAAATGCAGAGAGGGCAGACAGCAGAAGCAAGAAGAACTACAGTCCTACAGCCTGTGGAACAAAAACCACATTCACAGAAAGACAGACAAGATGAAGAGACAGAGAGCTATGTACCAGATGAAGGAACAAGATAAAACCCCAGAAAAACAACTAAATGAAGTGGAGATAGGCAACCTTCCAGAAAAAGAATTCAGAACAATGATAGTGAAGATGAACCAGGACCTCGGAGAAAGAATGGAGGCAAAGATCGAGAAGATGCAAGAAATGTTTAACAAAGACCTAGAAGAATTAAAGAACAAACACCTAGAAGAATTAAAGAACAAACAAAGAGAGATGAACAATACAATAACTGAAATGAAAAATACACTAGAAGGAATCAATAGCAGAATAACTGAGGCAGATGAACATCCGATAAGTGATCTGGAAGACAGAGGGGTGGAATTCACTGCCGCAGAACAGAATAAAGAAAAAAGAATGAAAAGAAATGAAGACAGCCTAAGAGACCTCTGGGACAACATTAAACACAACAACATTCGCATTATAGGGGTCCCAGAAGAAGAGAGAGAGGAAGGACCTGAGAAAATATTTGAAGAGATTATAGTCGAAAACTTCCCTAACATGGGAAAGGAAATAGCCACCCAAGTCCAGGAAGCGCAGAGAGTCCCAGGCAGGATAAACCCAAGGAGAAACACACCGAGACACATAGTAATCAAATTGACAAAAAATAAAGGCAAAGAAAAATTATTGAAAGCAACAAGGGAAAAACGACAAATAACATACAAGGGAACTCCCATAAGGTTAACAGCTGATTTCTCAGCAGAAACTCTACAAGCCAGAAGGGAGTGGCATGATATATTTAAAGTGATGAAAGGGAAGAACGCACAACCAAGATTACTCTACCCGGCAAGGATCTCATTCAGATTCGATGGAAAAATCAAAAGCTTTACAGACAAGCAAAAGCTAAAAGAATTCAGCACCACCAAACCAGCTCTACAACAAATGCTAAAGGAAGTTCTCTAAGTGGGAAACACAAGAGAAGAAAAGGACCTACAAAAACAAAATCTTAAAATTTGTATGGAGACACAAAAGACCCTGAATAACCAAAGCAGTCTTGAGGGAAAAAAATGGAGCTGGAGGAATCAGACTCCCTGACTTCAGACTATACTACAAAGCTACAGTAATCAAGACAATATGGTACTGGCACAAAAACAGAAATATAGATCAATGGGACAGGATAGAAAGCCCAGAGATAAACCCACACACCTATGGTCAACTAATCTGTGACAAAGGAGGCAAGCATATGCAATGGAGAAAAGACAGTCTGTTCAATAAGCGGTGCTGGGAAAACTGGACAGCTACATGTAAAAGAATGAAATTAGAACACTCCCTAACACCATACACAAAAATAAACTCAAAATGGATTGGAGTCCTAAATGTAAGACCGGACACTATAAAACTCTTAGAGGAAAACATAGGAAGAACACTCTTTGACATAAATCACAGCAGGATCTTTTTTGACCCACCTCCTAGAGTAATGAAAATAAGAACAAAAATAAACAAATGGGACCTAATGAAACTTAAAAGCCTTTGCAAAGCAAAGGAAACTACAAATAAGACAAAAAGACAGCCCTCAGAATGCGAGAAAATATTTGCAAACAAATCAATGGGCAAAGGATTAATCTCCAAAATATATAAATAGCTCATGCAGCTCAATACTAAAAAAACAAACAACCCAATGGAAAAATGGGCAGAAGACCTAAATAGACATTTCTCCAAAGAAGACATACAGATGGCCAAGAAGCACATGAAAAGTGGCTCAACATCACTAATTATTAGAGAAATGCAAATCAAAACTACAGTGAGGTATCACCTCACACCAGTTAGAATGGGCATCATCAGAAAATCTACAAACAACTACTGGAGAGGGTGTGGAGAAAAGGGAACCCTCTTGCACTGTTGGTGATGGAATGTAAATTGATACAGCCACTATGGAGAAAAGTATGGAGGTTCCTTAAAAAACTAAAAGTAGAATTACCATATGACCCAGCAATCCCACTACTGGGCATATACCCAGAGAAAACCGTAATTCAAAAAGACCCATGCACCCCAGCGTTCACTGCAGCACTATTTACAATAGCCAGGTCCTGGAAGCAACATAAATGCCCATCGACAGACAAATGTATAAAGAAGATGTGGTACATGTATACAATGGAATATTACTCAGCCATAAAAAAGAACGAAATTGGGTCATTTGTAGAGACGTGGATGGATCTAGAGACTATCATTCAGAGTGAAGTAAGTCAGAAAGAGAAAAACAAATATCGTATATTAACGCATATATGTGGAACCTAGAAAGATGGTACAGATGAACCAGTTTGCAGGGCAGAAATAGAGACACAGATGTAGAGAACAAACATATGGATACCAAGGGGGGAGAGTGGCTGGGGGGGGTGGGGGTGTGATGAATTGGGCGATTGGGATTGACATGTATACACTGATGCGTATAAAATGGATAACTAATAAGAACCTGCTGTATAAAAAAATAAAATGCAGTTGGGTTGGGACTGCTGGTGATAAATGGGGCCAGATTCTCTGGCTTTCTTTATAATATTTTTTTATTCTTAAGTTTTTAAAAATGAGTGTTGATTGGTCTGGGTGCTGTGCTGGTCACTTTCACCTACACCCGTGGTTCTCAACCTTGGCTACATTAGAGTCACCTGGGGAGTTTTAGAAACTACTGAAAAAGTGCCCCGGGTGATTCTACTGCATGGCCAAGGTTGAGCATTGCTAAATACACTATCACATTCATCCCTGTTTAACCCCCCAGCTATCCCCATGTGACAAGTGGTGAGAATGGGGATCTGAGAGGTGCAGCTGTTTGCACACAGGGGCAGAGCTGGGACTGGAACCCAGCTCTGTGTCCCACTCACCCATCTGCCTCTTCTTGGAGTGACTCAGCTGTTGTCCGTTGCATGCCAGCCGTGGGGAGTAGATCAGAGCCTCCAGGAGTCTGCAGTGGGCTGGGAGTGGCCAACAGGCACAGGTGGTGTTGGTGTGGAGGCTTAGAGGAGGAACAGGGGCGCCCTCTTCACCTGAGGGTATCAGGTAAGGTTCTCACAGGAAGTAACGTGAAGAAGGAAGCCAGAGGAGTGAGAGTGTGTAAAGTGGTTGGGGGGTGATCGACAGTCCAGAATTTCTGGAAGGGAATGAGTTATGTGGAGAAAGGTGGACAGCATCGTAAGCAGAAAAACATCAGCTGGGGAAGGTCACAAAGAGCCTTGAGTGTCATGCTCAGGAGTTTAGAAACCCCACCTCCGTCAACCCACAAACTTGCCTGAAGCTGTTCTATGCTGCGCAATCAGATGGCAAACAGAGTCAATAACCAGAGTTCCTACGGAGTATTAGCCTCTGAAGGGAGAGGGGAGAAGAGAAATGTGAGGCCAGGTGGGCCTCACTGGTGTATGGTGTGCGACTGGGGCCCCACGCTCAGAAAGGCCTGTGCCTGGTTTATGCTCTGCCGTCACCGTCTCGAAATTCTTAGTACCTTCAAACTCGTGCTTTGTGAATGAAGTCCGATGGGACAGTAGAGCATGTGCAGGAGCAGAGGAGATCTGCACAGACACCCTCCTGGGAGCCTTACCTTCCTCCTCTCACAGAGCTGCCCCAGCCCACCCAGTGTGAGTGGAGCTCACTTGCAGGGTAAGCGCGTCAGTGTCTGTGGCCGAGGCACGGGGCACTGACAGCCCCCAGAGGCCTCACTCTGCGTCAGAACCAGAACTTCTTCACACTGAGAGAAGGCAGTGGTGTTCTAGGAAGCACCAGTGACCACGGAAATCTATCACATTCCTTACTCATCCTTGTGTTAGCCAACCGCTTCTTGGGAAAAGGATGACATGGAAGGAGAGGAAAAGGTGGGGAAACCGTGGTCCCTTTTCCTTTCTCATCAGTAAGCCGAAGACAGAGAGTGTTAATAAAATGTGCGTATATCAAGAACTGAAATTAAAACAGTTGAGTTAGTTTTGCGCAGCATTTCCACTGTCTGGTGAGAACAAAATACAAATGCATATATGATTTACAAAATACGATTCCACATATGTTAGCATTCAGAACTGGCATTGCACGATAAAAGCTGAACAATAAAAGCTATGCTAATAATTTAAATTCTTATTTTTTCTTTACATGGAATGACATTAAATAGCAAACTTAAAAAACACCATAAAGGGTCTAGAAAGAGACCATGAAAAAAGAAGAAAGCTTCATGTTGTAGCACTCAGCAGCGCTTTTTCCTGCACATTCACTTTGCACTGGGTCCCCTAAATTATGTTACCAGCCTCAGCAAAACTCAGTCTCTGCCCTCAAGAAATGGTTATTTGTGCAAAATTTATTTGCTGTCATCTGTCTTAATCTTCTAAGCAACCCTAAGAGGTGGGCCAGCCTTGAGTAATTGTTGCAGATGAGGGAAGACAAGTCACTTGAGACCACGTGGCCAGTATCATCAGAGTCCAGGTTCAAGTCCAGGTCTTTCTCACCCCAAGACATGTTCTCTCCCCACCATGTTGTGTTACCTCAAATGGATCAGAGTTCTTTTTTAATTTTTTTAAAGATGGCTTTACCCCAAAAAACCCAAAACCAGCCCTCTGGTGTGCCAGTTGTCACGCTGTACTGTACTTATTTGTTCTCTGAATTAGGCAAGATTCCTTGGTAACAGGAGCTTTTCTTTTTTATTTTTGTTACGGAAAATTCAAATATATACAAAATAAATAAACTATGTATCCACTGCCCAGCTTCTACAACCATAAACATTCTATCATTTAAAAATTTTTTAATTATGGTAAAATATACGTAACATACATTTTACCACTTCAGCCATTTTTAGGTGGACAGCTCAGTGGCATGAAGTACATTCGTGCTGTTGTGCAGCCATCACCACCATGCATCTCTAGAACTTTTTTCATCTTGCAAAACTGGAAGTGTGTACCGTTTAAGCAACAGCTCCCTGTCTCTCCCGCCAGCCCCTGGCAACCACCATTCTACTTTCGGTCCCTATGAAGTTGACAACTCTAGAGATAAGTGGAATCAGACAGTATTTGCCCTTTTGTTGCTGGCTTATTTCACTTAGCGTAATGCCTTCAAGTTTCATTCATATTGTGGCATGTGCCATAAATGCCTTCCTTTTGAAGGCGGAGTAATATTTCATTTTATGTATATTTTGTTTATCCATTCATCTGTAGACATTCGGATTGCATCCATCATTTGGCTTTTGTGAATAATGCTGCTATAAACATAACATTCTGCCATTCTCGTATCATCTCTACATACCTTCATCTACTCCCCACCCGTCATTTGATTATTGGTATTACTTGTAGGAACTGTATTTTATTCATCTTTGTATTCCCCTAACTCAGAGCCTGGCACACAATAGGTGTTTTAAAAATGTTTGGATGGATGTGAATCTTCCAAAATTGTCATTTTTTTAAAATTTAAGCAAGGTCCATAAAGAGTGGACACTTCCTTTTTTCCTTAGAATTTCCGGGTAAATGTGCACATAAAATTTTGATAAAAATTAAATTTGTGAAGGAAAATAAGAATTTGATACTTTGAGTATGGATCCGCAGAACAAGGAAAGATGCCAAGGAATCTGATGGGAGATTTTATTTTTATGCAAGTACCCACAATGCTGTGGATAAAAGCCATTTATTTCTGGAAGTTATCAAAAACCTTTGGAATCACCAACTTCACCTGTTAACTTAGATGGACTCATTAATAATGGAATTTCCAATTGATTCCATGTGTCAAGAGGATAAACCAAGAGTAAAACTTGTCTTTCCATAACAAAGTCCTTGATAGGGTTAAGCAGCTGTGTTTAACTGTCCTTCGGGTCATAGATGGAAAACTCTACTAATGCGATCTGAGCTTGAATGCTCACGGCCTGACTTGCCTGAATTAACGTCACTATCAGTCAGTAACCCCAGCGCCTAGAGTGTCGCCCAAGAAGACAAGAGGTTTAATCCTAACAGGAGCCTAACAGGAGAACTAAATCGGCACTTCTTGTAAAGGAGGGAATTAACGAGACACCTTGCCTTCTCCCCTCCGCTGCAGAGAGCAGAGTGAGGGCAGCCATTTCGACCGCAGGAGGAGTGGACAAGTGGGTGCAAATGGTTAGGTGTCCAGTTGGTTCCATGACAGAAGGAGCACCTCCTTCACGACGCCTCGCCTACTCCCTCCCGGGAGTTGTTTGTCTCTGAGGGGCTGGTACTCTGAGTGTCCACTAGGAGAACATGAGGGGCTCCCACTTTAAAGAGAACGCTTGTGCTCCCCAGCAGGTGTCCAAGAGCAAGCAAAGCTGAGGCCCCAGAGAAAACCCAAGTCTACAGCAGAGCGTGCACGAGATGGCTGAGCTCTGGAGGCCACCTCGTATTAAACCCCGACTCTGCCATGTGCGGGTCATGTGACCTCAGGCAAGGTACCCTACCTGCTGTTCTGTAAGGTGAACCGTGATCATTGGCATTTCCTTAGAAGGTGAGTTGTGCAGGGGAATGCGCCCTCTGTGCCTGCTGCCGGTCAGACCTTTATACGTGACTCTGAGTGACAGTGCAGGGTTAGGGTAGAACAGTTGCCCCGAATGGGTGGGAACGGCTCACCTAACTGACTCACCCCTCCAGACTCCACTGAACATGCCGACTTCTCCTCATGTGTCCGCACCCGCTGCCCTGCAAGGACCAGCCTTTTCCTCTCTGACTCCAGTGCGTATTTTGCTACCCAGCCCAGCAGCACGACACTGTAGCCAGTACTCGTTTCCATGTCCAACCGACACTGCTGATGTTGTTCTTTAAGCTCTCTGCGGAAAGAGCCCCCCTTGTCGACGTTTCCCCTGAGTCTTTCCCATCCGTGCCCATGTCCTTCTGTTCGTTTTTATGGCGCAGACATCTGACCAGGGGATGTCATCTCCATTAAGTAGACAACAGGCCCCCAAATGTTCTTGTCTGCCCAAAGATGAGATTCTTTCTGCTCTCCTACAGCTAAAGCCTGCCTCAGGCTACTCTTCCATGCAAATTCGGTTGCAGACTCTCTTGAATTCATTGGTCTCTCGGCAGATTTCTCCTTCCTGGCAACACTGGGCCAAAGCTCCAGGAGTGAATGCTAACAGCTCCAATGAGCATTTCCTCTGAGCAGCTCTAAACTCCCTAGACATAAGCGTCACTCAGCCTGGCCTCATACTCTGAGACCTCTCCACCATCAGACTAAGCGGTGTCTCAGCCACACAGAGATCGCAGGGCTCATGTGACAGGAGCCAGGCCAAGCACATTCTGCAGCTCTTTAACCAACATCCTCGAGCTTCTACCTGGGGGCTGGCTGCTGCACTGTCCCCAGGGAGTATAGTGATGCGTCCAGCAGGGCCTCTGCCCTCTCGAGCTTCTGGTCACAGGGACACCACTGAAGATTACCCAGCACGCAGGGTGCACAAGGCACTGTGGGAGCACTGAGCAGGGGTGAGTGACTGCCGCACACAGGCCTGTGTTTAAAGCATGACAGTCCAGGTGGAAGGAGTAGAACTGGCAAAAGCACGGAAGAAAGTGGGAAAGGACATGGCCTGTGATTAGGAGATACCTCTGAAGCATAAGGTGTACGGGGGAGCATAGGAAAGTGACACAAAAGGACTCTGGAAAAGCGAGGACTCTCTCAGCTTAGGAAAGGTTTGTTTGCCTTGACTAAGGAGCAAGGACTTGTTCTTTCCTCCACCGCACAGGAGCTCGCGTGTGTGACACTTGCTGTTAGACAAACGGGGACTGTTCCTGCCCCCATGAAGCTTATAGTCTAGTGCAAGAATTAAATAATCACAAAAATGTAACATCTCCACCATCAAAGTTCTTGAGTAGGATAGTGACATGATCCAATATGCATTTTAGAAATCACTCTGGCCAGAAGGATTGAAGTGGACGGGGAGGAACGAAACAAGAGAGGGACATGAAGCTGAACGTCCACCATGGCAGTCAGGCCCGTGCCAAGGGATAGAGAGCAGGGGACAGACAGATGAGACGTTGCAGTGGGAAAATGGGAAAGACTAGGGAATTGATAGGTCTGCTGTGAGTAGCTATGGATAATGATAACTTCAGAAAGAAAAAAAGATTTAGAGTGCAGTCCAAATGGGATAGTAATTGGGAGTTTTGGCCATTCTGAGTTTGAGGTTCTGGTGGGCCATTCAGGTGGAGATGGAGACATGTGGGTTTGGGACAAGAGACGTCTGAGCTGATGGTGTTTATCAGGAGTGATCAGTGTACGGGGGACACTGTGCTCGTGGATGAGGCCTCCTGGGGAGAGAATTAATTGCCCTGCTGTGGTTCCCAGGGTGAGGAGCAACACGTCTAGGCCACAGGAATGGAATTCCAGGTGGGCTTCTGTTGGTTCTCACTAGCTGATCTTTCCACTGTTCAGCAAGGAAGGTATAAATCCATGCCAAAGTAATAAATGTCATGAAAACCCTTTTTCCTGAGGAACTGGTGTGTGTTTTTTCCTCGCGGACAATATAACATTTGCATTGTTCCCTTCTTGCTTCGGTGGCAGCCGGGAAGCTCAGAGCTAATTTTGTAACTGAATTTTAGAAACCATATAGGATCTGCATATCCAGATACTATTTTCCCGAATAAATACGTTTTACATATTTATGTATTCTCCAGCGCTGATTTTTTTTCTTTGTTTTAGGTGCTCATGTAAGCTGCCTCAGATTCTTTGTAAAATTAGGTGAGGTGTAACTGTATAAAAATAAACATTCCCCTCACCCTAGTATTTTAGGGTCATCCTTATCACCCTTGAGCAGTAGGTCTGCCCAGTTGCTGAGCTAATATTGGCTGGATTTAAGCAGGAGGGACTCTTGGAATTTACAGCCGCTACACAGTAACTTTAACACTCCCCTAACTCATTAAAGCAGGATAAAAGTAGAGCTTCAAACATCTGTGTTTGCCACCAAGTCTGTGAAGGGAGAGGTACCTTTAATTTAGTTCAACATGTAAAAGTCTGATCTTTCAGAATTGAGAATACACTGTTGAAATTAAAGACTTGTCTGTGTAGATGAGTACCACATACCTTCAAAGGAGGAGTGAGGTGCTGACTACAAAGATGGGTGGTTTTTTAAGCTCAGGGTGTCTCTTCTTGACTCATAAAGTGTAGTCCTCATCAAGCAGCGTAAGCACAAAGTTGACTGGATGATAAATCTTATTTTTGATCATCCCTGGTTTTTAATATAATTAATTATTTTAAAATTATAACTCGCTACTGGTTAAGCTCACTCTGTAAATAGTTTCCACACTGCGTTCCACGGCTGGTGCCTTAGGGACTGCAAAGGGGCAAGTGGGGGGCGGGGTACCACCCAGCAAGGAGAGCCCAGCCTCCATTCCTGCCCCCAGCCCTCCCAGAGCAGCTGGGCTGTTGAATGCGGCAGGTCTCCTTCTGCCTAAGGTGCTGTCCAGAGAAAGAGTTCCTCTCCTGAAAGTGAAAAGAAGAGTTTGGAAATTATCCCCCCCCGAAGGGCACATCCCACTAACTTGCTGTTGGGGTGTGCCTGTGGCTGATATGGAAGGGGCGGGGTGGGGTTTGGAATACTGCCTTTGGTTCCCACCCTGCCTCTACCCTACGACCTTGGGAGAAGTCTTTTCCTCTCTGAAATAACCTCCTCATCCAGAGTAGAATGCCATCGAGCATAACAGCCACTTCACAGGTAAGTGAGGGTTAGATAAATCAGCAGATGTAGGAGTGCCACCTAACAGAGTTCAAGCACTGATCTCTCTCACTCCATCCCTCTAACCCTCCTCTCCCCGTCTCATCTCTGTCTCCCAGGAGGAGCCAATCACCTTTTGCGAGGAAGCCTTCGTGTCCCACTATCGCTCCGGAGCCATGAGGCAGTTCCTGCAGAACGCCACACAGCTGCAGCTCTTCAAACAGGTGCCCAGCACCCTCGCCTGTTCTGCACCTGGGTCCCTGGTGGGGTTTCTGCAGCTGCCTCCACTCTAAGCACTGAGGCTGCAGGCATGGGGGGAACGCAGGCCTCAGCCCAGAGAGGCCCAGAGTCTGGGGAGGGAGATTGGGTGAGAAGGGAGCTCAGCCACCAGACGGAGCCTTTGCAAATATGCCATGCAGGTTTATAAGTTATCATAAACACGCAGCGAGTTTTTCAGAAACTCGCCTTTTTAAGCTCACAATTCCAAAGACCCTTTCCTGTCTTGGTTCTTTGGTCATCTACTAAGGAGCCCAGCTGAACGTCCTTTCCCCGTTCCTTTGCACTAGCTGTTACGCTTTTGTTCTTTCTTTGTATAGTTTATCGATGGTAGATTAGACCTTCTCAATTCCGGTGAGGGCTTCAGTGATGTTTTTGAAGAGGAGATCAACATGGGCGAGTATGCTGGTGAGGGCATTTCGTTTTTCTTTCTGAGCTGTGGGCTGTCTGTGGGATTGGGGTGTGTTCGCTAGGAGCGGCAATGACTTCTTTTTTCCTTCACTGGGGATTAGAGAGACTGATTGCAACCTTGGCCTTGAAGTGTTGGAATTCCTCTTCATGTTCTGATGAGAGGCACACTGGCCCATCTGAAGTCCTCTGTGCTGGGGTCACTTGCTTCTCCTGGGTGGGCGAAGTCTAGGTAACGTAGTGGCCTGCACGATGCAATGGAAAGCACATGAGGAATCGAATTAGGACACCAGGATTCACTGCCCAGCAGTGAGAACTTGGTCGAGTCACTTCACCTCTTTCAGCTGAAGTGTTCTTATCTGTGCATGGAGTGTAACGGTGCCTACCTCACAGGAGTCCTGTTGAGATTAAATCAGAGACCCCAAGGAAAGGTTTGTGCAGTCGCCCAGGACAGACCCTGGCAGAGGATCGCAGCTTAGTCGATGTTTCTTTAAAATGTGAAGATCATCGTGGGTGCCCTGTCTCTGCAGGCCTTTAGAACCAGAGGAATCATCCTCTCATTTTTCAAAGGAGGCATCTGAGGCCCAGAGAAATGTTAGTGGCTGACCCTGCCTCCTGAATCCCAATCTGGCTGCCTTTCCAAGACCCAAAGCCTCAGTCTCTGTCAGCAAAATAAAACTAAATGCAAAACAATAATAATCACACTGCTAGCCCCCTCTTATTGCTGGGCGTGTGTCTGGTCTCGACTGAGCTGATAATCCAACTGGCAGTCCATAAACTCATAGAGCCAGGTGTGATCTCACCTACAGACCCCTTTGTCAGGCCCTACCAGCCTGTGCTGCATAGAGAGCACAGTAATCAATAAAACTGGTGTGTGAGTCGTTGATGAGCATTTCCTGGACATCTACTGTGTCCACAGCCCTGTACAGTAAGAATGGGGGGCCCAGTTCTGCCCTCAGGGAACTTTTAGACTGATGGGAGAAAGCTCATAACTAAAGACAAATACAGACTAAGCCACTGCAGGAAAAGGAGCAGACGCGGGGTTTTGTGCGGGTAGAGCAGGGCTCTATTAATGCTCACTCTGTAACATGAGGGCTTCACAAAGCAGGCGGGTTTTGAGTAGCGTTCTAACAGTTGAATGTGGGTTCTGGGGAGAAGACAGGCTTTATGTGTTGCTAAACTAAGTCTAGTCATTCGGACTCCTAGAAAAGCTGTCTGCTGATAAGACCTACTTATCCCACCAGATAAAATGAATCAGTTCCTCACAGCACCTCCTTTTTCTTTCCCTGTCACTGCTTAAGCATGAGAAGGGCCGAGTGTATGTCCAGCAGTGTGCTTACACTGGACACACGGCCCTGTGGTTCCTGCCCTGGTGTGGCTCACAGAACTTTAGAGAACGTGGACCTCTGAATGGGTGTTACCTATTCTAGAGGGCTGTTGAGAGGAAGGAGTAAGAGAAACTTACAGAGGAAATGACTGAGCTGGTCCCTGCAGCAGAGAGAGCAGGGAACGGTGGCCAGGCAAGGGGAACAGCATTTGCGAGGGCATGGACGGCTTGGAGGAGGTGTGGCCAGGGAGCCTGAGGTTGTGCAGGATGGAAGCACAGGATGGAGAGGCAGAGGGTGGGTAGTGCCAAGACAGGACAGGGGAAGAGAGCGGGGTTGCTAAGGGGCCCGACTTCTATCCAGTAGGCAAGGAGGAGGATTTGGGTTTGTACTCGGGGCGCTGATAGGATCAGATCTCACTTTGAGAAAGGAAACCTGTGGCAGAAACTCCTTCAGGGAGTGGTGCATGGGAGCCTCCACGTGATTCCCCAGATTTTGAACTTTCCAAGTCCTGCATGCTGAAAGCAACTTGAGGAACTCCTGAGGGCATACACATGACTTCTTTAAATACCAGCTTCTCTGCTTCTTCCTTCCCCAGGGAGCGATAAACTGTACCACCAGTGGCTCTCCACAGTCCGGGTAAGTGTCACCCCCGCAGAGGCACCTGGGCCCCTCCTTAGCCTCCTGGCAGCCCTCCTCTTCCCTGCCACCCACCAGGCCGTCATTCGGCCCAGGGCGCTCTGTTCTCCCAGCTGAAGATGCTTTTGCTTGTAAAGCCAGGCCGTTCTCGGGCCAAGGATGAGACTGTCCAAAGCCATCCCTCGGTGAGGGTGATGAGAGCCAGGGGAAGCGTCCGTGTCTCAGGAAGCAGGCCAAGGCGTGTTGAAAGGATGTTGCCATCTTAGAGCATTTTGCGGGGTCTCCTTCTAGGGCCAGACCAATTGGGAACTCTTCATGGGAAAACCAAAAATTCGTGCCTCTTGCTGCTCTGAATATGTTTCACCGCAAAGGCTCCTGAGAGGATGGAAAACGCATCCCTGAGAGTTTTCATCCCCTCGCTGTTGTTGTGAACAGTTTTTTATTGTGTTGGAAGCCAGGTGCTTAGGGCTTCAGAAGCCACTAAAGAATTCAGATGCTTGCCTTTCCTTTACGTGGGTTCATGAGTGAGTGTGTACCAAAGGGCTTCTGTGTGCTGGGCGCCACGCTGGGTGCTGGGGAGACAGTGGAGAGCAGGACGCAGGCCCTGCCCTGGGGGAGCTCCCGGCCTTACTGGGGAGGCAGGCACATAGACGGGCAGCTCCGACATAGTGTGACAAGTGTTCTCTCCTGCTTGTGGGCCAAGTGCGCTACTGCCAAGGCAGGTTCCTTGGAAGTGGCTGCAGTGGGCCGAGAGTAAGCAATTCCTCAATGAAAGGCTTCTTTTGTTCCTCTCATATGGCCAAACACGGCACTTGGCAAATCACAGACAAGCAATAAGGACTTGTTGATTGATTGATAAAGGGAGTTTTAATACTCTAAAGAACCATTGAAATAGGATACTGAGTAATTTTGGAAAGCAGTGTGGAATATGTGAGTGGGTGAAAATTTCCTATTATCCTACAACAGAGAATGCTTTCTAGGTCAAATTTTGAAGCTCTTAATTAAAGCTCAAATTTTCTAATGCAGGCGGTTACCAAAAATTGTGCTACAAGTTAATCCTAATAATTACATAGCGTATCTTACTCTGTTGTATACGCACTGGATCAGGTCTCTCTCTCCATTCAGATCAGCTGGAATTACCACAGATCTGATTATGTGATGCATTTGGTTAAAAATCTTCTGGAGTGTGGACTCCTTGTGCTGGCCCTCTGTGGGCTGACCCTGTCTGGCTCTCAGCCCCACTTGCCAGTCCTCCCGCGATGCACGGCCCTTGTTACTCACAGAACACACCATGGCTTTGCAGCTTCTGCACTTATTTATGTGCTGTGTCCTGTCCCTAGAATGTTCTTATCCTTCCTCTCCCCACCATGAGCTCCTACTCATCCTTCATGGACCAAATATTTCATCCTCGAAAGCCTTCTCCGCCTTTCCACACAGTGAGCTGCCACCACCCTCCTTGTGCACACGGCCAGTGCGGCTCTCACCATCTTGGGTTGCACTTGTTTACCCCCCAGACTGGAGGTCTTTGAAGGCAGAGACGGGTCCTCCGGTGGCTCGGTACCCTCAGAGCCTAAGCCAGGACGTCCCCACAGTGAGCCCTCACAAAACGCTTCATCCACATGCGTTGCCTCCTCTGTGTACTGGGAAAGCCTTCCCTCCTCCTTTTGCTCCCCTGCTCTCCTGAAAAAACAGAGCCAAAGAATCGGTGTGTCGGATTTATACTAAAATATAAACAACGAACGTCTGTGGCTATTCATTCTTTCCCTTTGTCAAGATGTATGTGTTAGGGAGGCAGCCTACCACCGTGATTTTTAAAAAACAACACAGAAAACCAGGGTGAGGAAAGAAGGGTTCATGGCTTAAGGTAGCCACAGTAGCCGGATAATCTTGCCTAAGTGGGCCCCCAGTTTCCTGCCCTGGCTCGGTGTTGGTTAGAGTCCATTGTTATTAAACTTCCCTTAATGTTGTCCGTGGTAACTGGAACTTCTTGAGAAGCTGTAGATCACTCTGAGGAAACCCTTGCCTCAGAGAGCCTGTGACGAGCTTTCCTCCCAGCCAGCAGACAGGCGCCAAGCAAACTACTGAGCCTGGGGTCTCCCCGCTCAGCTAGTTCATCTCCATCCTCATTCGCCACCCGCTCCCATACCCCCCCAGAGGGATTCCGCCGTGGCGGTAACTTAATTGCCCGGGACCAGTCACCATCTAGGGCTGTTTCTCTAATTAAGTTACACACTTATGAAATGTGGCTTAACTTGATTAAAGAGAAGAGGTCTTTGTTGGTGTTGGTCTACTATATCTTCAGTCCAAATTGCTAACTGGCGTTTTTATTATAGAAAGGAAGTGGAGCAATTCTGAATACTGTAAAAACGAAAGCAAACCCAGCCATGAAGACTGTCTATAAGTTCGTAAGTACTGGTCTTGGTCTCAGGATCCCAACAGATCTGTTCCTTAGCATGACGAGACTCTTAAATAGTCCTGATCCTATGTTGCAGAGATGGTTCGGGGGCTGCTGTGTAATTTCCTAAAGCTCTCAATGCTCTTAGAATTATTTGGCATTGATGTTTTATGACCAGGTCAGTGACATTTTTAATTTAAAATGTTTCTACACACAGTTGCTGCAATAGAGAAAAGGGAGGCTACTGGTTTTAGCTTTTAAAATGTAGACAGGGTGGCTAAAATTCAGGCTGCTCCACGCCTACATCCCTGAGAACCAGAGGTGTGGTCTGTCAGGTGTTCTGGCAGACCTTTCCTACACGTATCCTTGTTAGAATGTTAGAATAAAGCAGCTCCTTTACAGGTTACTGAAGAGTGCTCCTGGTGGGACACCCCCCCGAATTTTTGTCCCAAATTCTTCATCATCTCTCTCATCACTGCCCTATATAGGAAATGCATTGTTTGTGAAACTCGTGCCCACAGCAGAGTGAAAATAAGAGAACACACCAGTTCCCGATGCTCCATCTTTTACGGGCCTCAAGTATTTTTTCTCATGATTTCTCTTGCTTGCTAATTTGACTCTGAGCCACTTAACTGGGGTGGTTTTGTTTTATTTCCATTTTTAATTTTGTTAGTCCTTTCTGTGCTTAAATTGTAGCTATTTTAATGGGGCGGGTGGCTGCCAAGAGAACCACACAGGTCTTTGAATGACAGAAAATAAAAGCCAGGGTGTCTGCCGAAATGAGATTTAAGAAATGGCACCAGAGGAACCCAGCGATGTGTCTGTTCAGCCTGGGCAGAAAATTGGTCCTGAGGCCCTGCCCTGGTGAAGTGTAATAGATATTCTGAATCTTGCAGCTGAAGAAGCTTCTGCTCTCCTCTTACTGGTAGCTGTCACCAGGCTGCGGAGATAAATAATTACAGAGAGCAGAAGAAGGGCTTCGGAGGGGGAAAAAAAATCAGTCCCATCAAAATGCAGAAAATAAAATCTCTGTAGCCTCTTTAAGGGATTTTTTTTTTTATAACCTTTCAACATTGTATTTGTTTTCATAGCCATTATGTTTTCAACTTGATGATCCCATTTTTCCTTCCTTTTTCTAGTAATCAGAGAAGGTGATTCACGATGGACTGAAATCAAGCATAGTCCCTGCTGGAAACAGAGAGGGAATCTTAACTTAAATTAATTTTTCATGCAGGCAAAAGATCATGCAAAAATGGGAATAAAAGAGGTGAAAAACCGCTTGAAGCAAAAGGTACTTGAAGTTCTTATTCAAAATGTATAAGCACCATGTATGAAATGCGTGGCCACAAAAAAGTACGATGTGATCAATAGAGGCTGTTTGATACAGTGTTGTTAGCACACTTCAAAATGCATTACCAGCTGTCCGGGAGTTTTCACACTGTTATAAATATTCACAGACAAAAAACTGTCTTCAAATAACATTAAGACTGGCTTAAACCCACAAAGGCAAGCAAGTTCAGAGTTACCACTGTCAGTCTGTCCCCTGCCCGCCCCACCGGGCCTGAGCTTCACCAGGGTCCATACAAATTGGCTCGGCCTCCCCATCCCGGCACCACCACCTCCTACAGCTGACCTCTGCTCCGGGGCTGACTGTAACCAAAACCAAGAAGCATCTCCAGGAAATGACTGCCATGGTTCTGGCACGCGCGCGGCCGCCACACAGAACAGGGCACAGAGGGTGGGTTTGAGGAGGACACTTCGGGCTCTACTCACAGTTCATGTGTGAGACTCAGAGGGGCAGGGAGAGGCTCTGATTGTCTTCTCGGACCATCAGTAAAATTGTATAAAATCATACAAACTACATCCTGACTAAGAGTCCCCCTACCTGATTCTCTGGACTTGTACAGAGAGGTTCATACAACAGAGAGGGCATCTTTATATTGTTATGAATATCATCGTCATTAATAGCATTGCCAGCCTTCGTTAAGCCCTTTCTAAGGATGGTCCAGGCCAGGAGCTTTCACATTTAATCCATAGAACAACACTGGGGGGTCTTATTCTCATTTCATGTGTAAGGGGACCACAGTTCAAAGGTGGCGTAATTTGCCCAAGGTCATGCTGTTCGAGCCTGGCAGAGCCGGGATTCGATTCCAGATCCATCTACCTCAGTGTTTGCTCTTACCACTCTAGTATTTCATACTGCCTTCCTGAAACAAGTGTTTTGTTTTCCAGAAGGTGTTTGAGATCACTTATTTGATTATTCCCACACCCCCGAAATGTACCAGGCTAATAAGGGCCTTCGTCTGTCTCGGCAGTTTTTTAAAAATTGAAAGCAGTTTTAATTTTAGGAAGTCAGAAAGGACCTCTCATTAACTTGAAATGGTCAAAGGAATTGATTCCTTAACTTTAATTGCAAAATAATTTGTTCTGACTAAGATTCAAATGCTTAGTTTCAGCTGAGAGTGAATTTTTAGCAGCTGAGATTCAAGTCCTGAAATTAAAATCTTGCTAATGTAAATTCACATAGACCTTAACTGTGGTCTGTTGCACCCTGCCAGAGACTGGCAGGTGGAATTCTTTACTTGGATGTTATTTAAGTCCCTAAATATACCTTTTTATCTCCTATCCCAGTCACATGTAACTGAATTGGACTGCTGATATAAAATGGAGGGGCAGGGAGCTCTCACCAGATTTTTCCTCCTTGATAACTGCATCGGGCTAGTATTAGAATATTACCTAAAGTAAGCAAAGAAAGGGTCCCTCCTCAAGCAGAGGACACGTGCGCCTCCTTGGTCAGATCCACTCTCTGCAGGCCATTGCCTCCCTCCTCGTATGAGTAAGCATCGGGCCTTAAGAAAATCCCCTTTTTATGATGTGTAACATTTCTGCAGATAACCAGTTAAGCTCAGGTTTTTGATGTTGTTCAAAGGTTCACTTAAACAATCTAGATCACTCTCCTTCACGCCATCTCCCTTTCCTTTCCTTCCCTTCATGGTATCTGAGGCAGAGCCTTTTCTCCCCTTCTCCTCTTCCCCCGCCAGTCTTTTCAAGAATAGCTTCAGGAGATAATGTTCTGTAGAGAGTGTCAGTACATTTCAGGTGACACAAATGGTGACGGCATTTCATAGAAATGCGGCTTGTCACCATCGGACTGTTGACAGATCTATTAGTGCACCCTTTTCAATTTTCACTTTTCCCCCCCTTCGGTTTTACAGATTTCTTCAGACTTGATATTTTGCAGTTGTTCTTGGAAGAGCTATTTTGTAATTGAAACTCTAGCATTGTTTGGGACAGATGGGACCAGGTCTTCCACAGTGCTGCAGCTCCCCTTCCTGAGCTAATTTAGGATTTGGCTTTGTCTGACCTCTCTCAGTGCGGTAGAAAATATTTCCTTGGCTTTTTTGTTCCTCTCCTCTGCCCCTTCCCCTTTACGTGGCAACATATCTGTGTGGCTCCCTAGATGCGTCCAATACAGACATCTCAAGTTTGGTTTCTGCTATGAAATTGAGGCAATTCCCAACAAAGACCCAATTTTCAAATGTACTGGGTTGCCACCTGGCCTCCTCTAACTCTGCATAGCAATGGTGACCCCTCAGGTATAATCAAGAACCCAACCTTGCCCTCTTCACTCTCGCCTTGGGTTTGAATTGCAAATAGAAAATGTGGGGCTGACCTGTGGAGAGGTCACCATGGTGTGTGGAGGGTCCATCTCTAATACGACTGAGCAGGGCCCCTTCTCCATCCCTCGTTCATTTGTGCTGCAGACTTTCAAAGCATCTGAAAGAGGCGCTTTCAGGGTATCCGTGTGACCATTGGCAAATAATTGTTAATAGAGACTGTAGTGTGGCTTTATTCCATACCTGCTCTGCTTCGGCCCAACAACAAAAAAAGAAGGAGGGATAACACATTTCTCTGGATAAATGGAACAAGGTGGTCAAGTTCTTCTATAGCTTGGCCTTCTTTGAAGTTTAACTTGCTCAAAATTAGGAAGAAGAAGAAATGGCAAAGAATGCTACCCAGCCGTCGCTTTCTAAAGGGAGAATGCAGTGCTTTTGTCCAGAGCACCTCCCTGCCAGAGCTGGCCTGCAGGAGGATGCTGTGTGGCTGGGCTTGCGGCTCTCAACAAATCGCATTCTATTGCAGCGCCGTACGCAGCTGGCACCAGAATGCCCTGTTTTAAAAGCAGTGGCTGCACACACATTCTTTCTCACCTACAGAAAACATTAAGATATTTACATAAGGATGTCATTCTTTTGCCTGCCGGGGAACCCCTAAAAAATTATCTTTTTTCTTCAGTATCAAAATCAAAATGACTGAATCAACTGTGTCCATTTCACAGCCCCCTTTTTTTTTTTTGGCCGCACCACACAGCTTGCAGTATCTCAGTTGCCGGACCAGGGATTGAACCCGGGCCACAGCAGTGAAAGGGCCGACCAAGTCGTAACCATTGGACCACCAGGCAATTCCCTCACCGCCCTTTTTAAATCTTTGATCTTTTAAAGATAAATTGAGCTTGTTGATTTAGAGTCTGTGTGATTGAAGGGAGCAAACTCACAGTTGGGTTAGTGAAGGCTTGAGTTTCTGGCTAAACATTTCCTAGTGTATTGAAGAGAGTGAGGAAGCACGTGTAGGGCAGGGAGATCCCGGTAGACTCTTGTAGAACAGACGTTTTCACACCGTATCACACAACTGTCAGCTCCCTGTCTCCGCTGCAACCTCAATCACAGACATTCCAACTCTGGATACTATTTCGATATCAATATTCATATTGTAATTTGCATTTGCTGTAGTGTGAAGTAGACTGGAAAAGAAGGGCACTGCACAAATCCGAACATGGAGACCAGCAAGCTGAGTCAGAGATGGGAGGCCTCGGCCTCCCAGGAGGCTTTAAAGCTCCCCCCTGCAATGTGGAGTGGTGTTTAGGCTTCTGAGGCAGATGGATGAACCGAGTTCAGTGCTGGTTGTGTAGGATGTTAACTGTGTGACATTGAGTAAGTTACTAGACCTCTCTGAACTTAGTTTTTCTCATTTGTAAAGTAGGGGAAATACAGATTTTTACTGGATTGTTGTAAGGATTAGAAGAGGTAATGGATTTAAACAGCAACACGTAGTAGCCACTCGGCAAGTGGGAGTTACCATCCCATCTGTCCTCTCACATCCCACACCTGGAGCAACCAATCTGTCCACACACCTGTGGGCACAAACCCTGAGAACATGGCTGGCGTGGGATCCTCTCCCTTTTGGTCCTCCACACACAGAGTAGTCTTCCAGGCACCCTGCTCCCTACCTCCCCTGGGCCAGGAATGTTCTCCTGGAACCTCTGCCTCATGAAGTCACATCCTCAGCTCCTTCACCCCAGCTCCCACCCAAGGCCACACAGAGCCCCCTTCCTTCTCTGGGTTCCTGCCTCCAGGCTTCTCCTGGGGACTCTGGCCCTGCCTTCTCCGCAGACAGGTGGAAATTAGATCCCAGTCATGATTTTTTATTCCAGCTTGGGGAAGGTGATACGAATCGGATTATTTTCTGACTCCTTTGCTTTACCGAGGGATGGGAACTAATAGTGTCCCAGCTCTGAGCCGAGCTGTGGAGGCTCCTGGGAAGAAATCGGCCGCCCTGCAGTGGCCTCTGATCTGCAGCTCTGTCTAGTGTCTTCCTCCTGCGTGACTCTTCAGGAAGGAACAGATTTACACTTCCCACCAGATTCATGATTTTGTTTTGTTTTTTGTTTTAATTTTAATTTAATTTAATTAAGTTATTTATCTTTGGCTGTGTTGGGTCTTCGTTTCTGTGCGAGGGCTTTCTCTAGTTGCGGCGAGCGGGGGCCACTCTTCATCGCGGTGTGCGGGCCTCTCACTGTTGCGGCCTCTCTCGTTGCAGAGCACAAGCTCCAGACGCGCAGGCTCAGTAGTTGTGGCTCACGGGTCTAGTTGCTCCGTGGCATGTGGGATCTTCCCAGACCCGGGCTCGAACCCGTGTCCCCTGCATTGGCAGGCAGATTCTCAACCACTGCGCCACCAGGGAAGCCCTTGGTTTTTTTTTTAATGACACTTTGAACATTTACAAATGAAAAACATGTTTGTTGGAGAAAATTCAACAAATCCGGCAAGCAAAAATAAAATAACCTCATTTTATAACCTGCATTTTCACTAACTGTATCCTGACCATTTCTCAGACCACTAAATGTTTCCTGCACATGTTGTTGTTTTAAATGGCTACATATAATTTTATCTGATGGACATACATACATTCATTAATCCCATTATTGGACACTTTAGTTCCCATTTTTTCTAGGCAAACGTCCTCATAGGTAAATCCATGCGGGAATTCTTAATTATTTCATCCAGATAAATTTCTGGAAGTGGAATTAGTGGGCCAAAGGCCCTTTACCTCTTGTAGGGTTTTGATAGGAATTGCAGTTTGTGTTCCTACCAGAAGGGTATGAGAGTGCCCGTTCTCCCATACTCTTTGCTGATGGCATCTTAGTTAATTCTTGGAACACAATTTCTTTAATCGTGAGCACCAGGAGTTGTGGTTTTGGATCCCTACAGTGTGTAAGGTCTCTACTGGTACCTACAGTAGAGGACGTAAACGGGCCCTATTTCTTTCCTGACTAGGGCTCCTCCCGCCCTGCTCTCTAGGACCCTGGGAAGAAGCAGCCATCCTTCCCCAGGTGGAGGAAATAGTGAAGACGTTAACAGACTGGTGGGGCGAGCTACAGGACTTTGTAAGAAGCCTTGGGCACCTTTGGCTCGTGTAACTAAAGAAAATTAGCGTGCAGCGCTGCTTACTGATGCACAAGCACGTGTGCATATTGGACACATTTGCCTTCCAAATGTTCAATTCAACAAAGATTCGTCAGAAAGCATGTACTATATCCCAGGCTCTGGGGCAGAGAACCCAAACCCCAAGGCATTCAGGCTACAGGGATAAGATAAGTGTGCAGGTAGTACACAGCACGGCAGCTTAGGATCAGTGTGACAGAGGGGTTTCTGAGGACGAGGTCACACCTGATGATGTGCTGAGCACCTTCTCAACTCAGAATACCTTCTCTTGTGCTATTGTCATGGGTCGATATGGCATAAATGCCAGAAATCACGTTGCTCTGGGCTCCTCCACTTTCTAGCCGTGTAGCCTTGGGTAACTTGCCCTCTCTGAGCCCTGTTTCGTCACCTATAAAAGAGCGATAATCCTATTTACCTTGTGGCTCTTCTGGAAACTAAGTGTGATAGTGAAGGTCAAGGGTCTGGAGAAGTGACTTCAAGTAGTAGACACCCAGCACAGGGAAGCTCTTCCTTTTAGATGGTGCTTTTTCCATTTTGCAGGGAATAAGGCTCTAACGTTCAATTTGTGCAGGACTTTGACATTTTTCAACGCTTCCTCACATCTCGTCTCATTTAACCCATTCTCTTAGTAGCTTTGAAGTTCGCCAAGCAGACGGTGTCCGTTGCAAAAATAAAGAAATAGGTGCAGAGAGGTTGAGTGAATTGGAAAGATCAGACAGGTAGTTAAATGGTAAAAACAAAACCTAAGAAATTTTTACTTAAAATTTTAACTTAAAAACTTAAACTAAGACATTTTTCCCAAAACTACCACAGACATTTTTAAAAATAGTTATCATCTTATAGTTTTCATTACTATCAATATTTTCTTTCTAGATTACCCTACTGCTTCATGTCTTTATTTTTTTCCCCAACCAATCATACACACATGCAATATTTTTCCTGAACTAAAAGTGAATTTTTTTTTTTTTTTTTCCTGTTTGGCTTTACTCAACCCCTTATGTCTGTCCTCTCAGTAACCCCACTGTATCCAAAATGCCTCTTTTGCCCTTTGTTACTTTCTGACACAGAAGGAGCCCCTCCCCGTCTTTGTTCCACTTGACCTGAGCACCTTAGGGCAGCCCCTTTCCAAGAAAGCTTTTTCTAATTGGCTGGCGGCAACTTCTCTCATCACTGAGCCTCAGTCAGGCTAAGACTCGGGGGCCACTTGATGCAAGCCCTCCCCGCACAACCAAAAGGTCACCATTTCCCTGTGTTGTTACCAAGCAGTGCAGAGACTCAGCTGGGTGTGTGGAGTTGAACATACAGAGAAGAGGGGTGGGGGAGGGATCCCTATTGTTTATTTATTTTTATTATTAAAGTGTAGTTGATTTACTCCCTATACTTTATTGAATACCTTATTAGTAGGTACTCAGTTATTATTATTGAGTCCTGTATATAGGACACTACTGAGTAAAAATGTTCAAGACACGTATGTTGTTTAATCTCCTTTACTCCTCATAGCTGCCATAGCTCCATTTTACAGATGAGGAGACTGAGGCTCAAAGATGTTACATGTGTTTCTTCCTTAATGCATTATTATTTAGTAAGGGATCACTTTCATCCATGTGTCACCGTTCTCTCTATTTGACTAAGTAAGAACAGCCAGTTGTCTTTTATGTGCAGAATTTAATGAGTACTAAGGGTGTGTGTTTTGTTGACCAAAGTGTGTATTTGTTTTTGCAATGAAAATCATTGGAAACTGTATTTATTATTTTATTCTAGCTGTTATTTTTACTTAGAAAAAAACAATGATTTAAATGTTTTTTACGTGCACATTTAATCTCTGCCTTGCTTCAGTGAAGATTTAAGCAAGTTTCATGACTTGAATAAAGCCATATGATCCACATTGCACAACTCGGCACCATCCACGTCCCAAAGGACCCATGGGTACAGTCAGCTGCCAGCGTTAGGCAGAGGAGCCATTACCTGCCTGTGGCACATTGGGATTTTTCTTTACCTGAAAATTTGACTTCATTCATCACAAGCACAGATTAATTGTAAATTTCTGATTTAAAAAAAATGACATTGGCTCCCTAAGTACTCTCCAGGTCATAGAATCCTAACTTAGACTTCGGTCTCTTTCTTCATTCTCTGCCAGAAAGACTAGGGCTAAGAAAGAGGGAGCAGAAACACATCGTTTTCACAAACAGTAACATCATCAGTAAACAAATGTGGAGAAAATGTCCACACTCACAAATAATCAAAGTAATGCAAATTAAAACAACAATGAGGTCTGATTTTTCACCTCTTAAATTAGCAATACATTTTTAAAACGATGAGGCTAACACGCACGGTGAAACGGATAACACATCCATGGCTGGTGGTTGGTGTAAATTGGAAAGCAGTTTGGTAGAATGAATAAAAAGCCTTAAAAATGTTTATGTCTTTTGATCAAGCAGTTTCATTCCTAGGGATTTCTGTAAAAGAAATAATACAAAAGAAAGAAAGACTGCAGTGTTTATCACTGTGATATTTAGATGTTTAGAAAGTTAAAAAAAAAATTAGGAACAATCTAAATGCCCAATAGTAGTAAGAATGGTTTATTAAATTATTGAGTATCTGCTCAGTGAAATATTATGCATCCATTAATTATCATTCTAATGACTATGGAGCACCGTGGAGATGCTTATAGTAGAAAAAAACAGAATGTAAAACTATGCACGAGCTATGATTGCAAGTAATTTTTAAATGTCTGCATGTGGACAGAGTGAATATTTGAAAATTAAAATAACCATGTAAGGTAGTAGGATGAAACATTCCCCCACACACACACTATTGTGAATTATGATGTTATCTTTGTAATTTAATATGCATGATTTTGGTTTCTCTACTCCTTAAAAGTCAAAGGGCCAAGTTAGCCTTCCGTTTCCTTCATCTTTAGCAGGGGGATAGGCTCAGAATGTCCCAGAGGGAGTTCCCTGGCAGTCCTCTTAGCGATGGGGTTGGATGGAGCCCCTGTGCTCATGGCAGGGGTCATGACCCTGACACCAACCCCCTGACCGGGCTTCTCCCTGCAGGACATCACCGAGAATGGCTGTGTCCCCACCACAGAAGAGCAGCTGCCGAAGACGGCGCCGTCCCCACTGGTGGAGGCCAAGGACCCCAAGTTCCGAGAAGACCGGAGGCCAATCACAGTCCACTTTGGACAGGTAGGTACCCTGGCCCTTCCATCTGGGCTTTTTGTTATGTTTCAGCAGACGATATAGCACATGTAACAGTTTTTCATTTCGGCTCTCTCTGGCAAAACAAAACAACTCCATGGAGTTTTGCACGTCTCAAAGGTTCGCTTGGTGCAAACATGTTTCAAAAAGGTGAATTTTCAGAAATTTTGAGGAGACAGCATGGCTCTGGTCGTAAACCAGCTGAACTGTTGAATGAAGTCATTAAATGCAGCTGCTGCCTCCCCACTCCAAGGTACTCCGTTTAAGGTGCCTCTGTTAGCTAAGCATCTCATTAGAACACTTTAGCATCCCAGGCCCTTCTTTGCACCTTCAAATAAAAGGTAACAAGCAAAGTCTTAAAAAAAATCAATTAGGAGTTCTTTATTAATGTACTTCCTGAAAATCAATTCTGGGTGTCATGCTTCTCAGAGTAAACACTCACGCTACGATTCTCATGATCCGATTCTGTAACCAACTATTTTCGACCTGAGCGTTTAAAAATTGTCCAGTTGTTTGATTTTTTGCTCTTAAGTAAAACATATAGAAACTGAAAATTTTCTTATCCATTTCCTATCAGTGGTTGTATTTTTGGTTGAAAAAGGTTGTATACCCTCCTCTACTCTTGAATTAACTCTCTTGATTAGCAAAAGTCATAATTGTTTTATTTGTGAGAAATGGCTCTGTTAGCAAGCTATGACTGTAACAAGAATTTGCAAGGTTATTCATTCTTAAATCACCTGATTCTTTAACCATTTATTAGATGATGAATTCAATCCCCGTGATTTAAATAATCTTCATGGTTTTATCTTAAATATGATGCTATTTTATCACCTAAATGATCTAGAAGCATGCATTTAAAACGTTCCTGCTTCTAGCAGACATTTATCAAGTGCCTGCTATGTACCAGGCTTTGAGCTATTTAGAAATGAAGGGAACTAATGAAATTGTTGCTGTGGGTTATTATTGTGAGGGATGAGTTTGTTGAAACATTAGAATCTTCCTCTGTAATCGATATTTTTAGATAATACCTTCATACGTCTTAAACTTGGGGACATCCATCCCCCTTTTCTGATTTTACACTTAAAAGGGATGTTATAAAAATTGAAATGTAGCCCAAGAAAGAAACGTCCACAGGGCAGTGCTCATCTGATTAATGATTATCTTCAAATTGTGTCAGTGTTTGCACCCCTGAGGAGCTGCCTCCTCCTGGGGCTCAGGCCCGGCTGGAGAAATCTGCGCCCCAGTTCCCTGGCTGTGTTTGCTGAAAGCACAGCCTCGGTCGTCGCCAGCATGGCATTCCAGAGCCAGCTTCCTGCTTTCCTTTGTCCTCATTCCTGCACACACTAACCTTCCCATGAAAAGAGCCCCTCTCTGGAGTTTGGAGCCCATTACAGAGAAAGAGGGGGCGGTGGGGGGGGGGAGGGATTTCATGGTGTTAAACATTCCGTTTTCGAAACACAAAAAAGGAGGCCCTATTTGAAATGGAGAAAGACCTTCTTTCCATTTCAGCGAGAAGTAGAGATGCTTTAATGTCATTCCCAGCTAAATGCAGAATAAGAGCGTGTGTGCGCACGGGTGGGGGATAAACAATTAAAAAAGCCACCCCAAACTCTGTTGAAATAAGAGCTGTCTGTGCCTTCACAGGTCTGTAAACTGGAGAGGATGAAAGTGGCTTTTTTTCCCCAGTTTGTCACTTCCCTCACGTGGCTGCCAGCATTATGCAAGTGTACAGGAAGGCAGGGTTTTTTTTAATGCATGCATGTGGATTAAGGTCAAGCCCCAAGTATCAGCCATGCAGCGGGCTCTCCCTTACAGCTGCAGCCGCAGAGCCTACCCACAGCCGCGAGATGCCTTAATTGAGACGTGCTGTCAAAGTGACAAACACATTTGCATACAGTCTACACTCTATTTATTTTCTCTGGAAAGGTCTACAGTCTGCTGTTGGTTGAACATTCTTAATCAGTTTGCTGTAAGTGAACTGCCAGCCAGCTCACTTGTGCCGGCCGCTTCTTCATTAGGTGACAGATTAGCTGCAGGGGGGATGGGCCACAGAAACCGCAGACCTCTTTCTTTTAACTCTTTCCAGCTCTGCCCTGGTACTAGCTTGTCCTTCAGTCCTTCCCTGGGCGCCTGCTTTGATGGGCCATTGACCGGAACACGCAGCGTTTCTAGAGCACCTACTACCGGCAGACATGAGTTTTAGGGGCTAGGTATTCTCAAAGAAGTCCTTCGAGTTCCATTTCAGAATTTTTTGCCACTCTCTCCTCTGTACTCCACCTGTACCATTTTTTTTACTTGATATTTTTCTTTAAACAGACTCCAGCCTGACATTTATACCAACTTTACCCTCATCTTATGCAATGATTGTTGGTAAAACCATAGTTTGATGTACTTGTCCAGTGTTTTTCAAAGGTGTATCCAAAACAACTTTTTTAAGTGTCCATCCATGTATCACCTAAACTACTCATGTAGCCCCAGCAGTACATATTCTCCTCTTGGAAAACATGTGTCATCTCTGCCATAGTCCTTTGAGGAAGGGATCATTAGCTGTATTTTGTGGACCCAGAGCCAGAGCTCAGGGACCTTCCCAGGGCCACATTGCCAGCACAGAAACCCAGGACAGTTCAACTTCAGAACCCATTTCAGGTCTGTCACCAAGCAGAGACATCAGCTTCTGTTTGAAATGTCTAGTAAAACTAATGTGTCCTGGAAAAATAATTTAAGCTAGCCAGACAGTGCACACTAACCTCAGAAAGACCCTTGCCTTGAGTCTGTGTTCCTGTGGATTTCATTCTCTAAGAGCAGTTAGCTTTCCACTGGGGGCAGAGACTGTTGAGATCTTTATTACATTAATCCCTCCACCTTGCAAAGCTAGTGCCCATGGAGCCAGCCAGGGGACGCCATGAAGACGTTTGGCAGGGTGGCAGGGAGCCCAGGGGAGGCCTTTTCAGACCCCCTGGGGGAGAAAAGGTGCTCTCTTGCCTCTACTGCACCAGAGCTTCCTCTTTCAAGGCTATGACCATTCCTCCCTTTAATTCTGCATCTATTCATCCATGTATTGAGACCTACCATGTGCTTAAAAAAAAAAAAAAGTACTTGTAGGGCGTTATAAGGGGGACAGAATAGCAAGTGGACAGCCCAACTCAGAGTGATGAGAACAGTGAGAGAGGTAAGCTCAGGGCACTCTGAGGGCCCCACAGGGGCAGCCTCTTCCCCTGCAGGACCACTGTCTGTAGACCTAAGCTGAACCCTACAACTGAAAGATATTTTGTCAACAAACTGAACTCACTAGCATTTCATTTGTTTTCTAAAGCAGACATACGTAACGCCCCTCAGACCTCATCATGAGCCATGTCAATAGTTCCAGACAAGGGCAAATAAAGGGATTTTTAGTTGGCCTCTACATCCTTATCGTGTCTGATTTCTTTAAAGAGTTCAAAAGTCTCTGACTTGAGGGACTTTCCTGGTGGTCCAGTGGTTAAGACTCTGCACTACCAGTGCAGGGGGCCCGGGTTTGATCCCTGGTCAGAGAACTAGATCCCACGTGTCACAACTAAAGATCCCACATGCTACAACTAAAAGATCCTGCATGCTGCAACTAAGACCCGGTGCAGCCAAATAAATAAATAAATAAATATTTTTTAAAAAAAAAAGTCTCTGACTTGAGAATACCTATTCCTACCTTGGAAAATGTTTAGGTTTAGGGAGGCTGTAAATAGCTTTTCTTTGTTATTTTTTTAAGCAGTGTTTTTGGTATTTTTAAAATTTTATTTATTTTTGGGTGCACTGGGTCTTCGTTGCTGCACGCGGGCTTTCTCTAGTTGCAGTGAGCGGGGCTACTCTTGGTTGCTAATGTGTTTGGGCTTCTCATCGCGGTGGCTTCTCTTGTTGTGGAGCACGGGCTCTAGGTGCACGGGCTTCAGTAGGTGCGGCGCTCTCGGGCTCTAGAGCGCAGGCTCAGTTGTTGTGGCTCACGGGCTTAGTTGCTCCGCCGCATGTGGGCTCTTCCCGGACCAGGGATCGAACCCGTGTCCCCTGCGTTGGCAGGCGGATTCTTAACCACCGCGCCACCAGGGAAGCCCCCTATAAATAACTTTTTTTATTCTCCCAAGTTCAGAATCAAATGAGAAATAAGGCCCAGGAGACAGTCAAATGAGGTAAAAATGCCAGCTTTTTTACCAATAGGCTAAAAGGAGAATACTGCTTGAGACCTGAGGCCAAATGGGCTTGCTGAAACCTCACCTCCAAATTGAAAAGACTGAGCTACTCCCCACAGGAGACGTGGACAATTGCAGGCAGCGCCCAGGGTGCCTGTGGACTGACTGATGGGCGGGGGCGGGGCCCCCGGGAGCACAGAGCCTGCTCAGTTCCTTCTCCCAAAGTCAGAGGGAAACACTCCTCCCCTGGGCAGCCGAGAGCAAGAGGGCGCAGAGAGAAGCTAAGGGCTCCCCCACGCTTTTCTCTCCTGGGCAGGGAAGTGGACATTCTCTCTATTCTGTGACTGGGGAAGGAGTGAGGAAGCCCTGCCCTCCCCAGCAGGGTCTGGGCGCCCCTCAGCCAGACGTCTTGGCTTGACCCTTCCCCATCTGAGAACTCAGAAGAGGCAGCGCCCCCATGGAAACTGCTCTGCTCCCTGCACTTAATAAGTGGACAGGCCAGGCGCTTTCACTTCTGTACTCGTTTAATCGAATCGACATTAGCTGGTAAGGAAGAAGGCCTCGTATCCATTGTACGGCTGGGGAAACAGGCCCAGAAGACGTTCACTTGGTTTAGGAGCTAATTCACACTCCGCCCCCAGCAGCACCCCTGCTTCTCTCGCCTGAGTGCAGCTCTCCCTCCCTGGCTTGAGGAACTGGACTGGCAGTGGCACCCAGTGACACTGGATTCTAGTCCTGCACGCGTGCTGCCACCTGCTGTGGGCCTCGGCCAGGGGCTGGGCCTCCTCAGGAGGTGGGAGGACAGGGCAAACCCACTCCAAGGCCCCCTTCGTTGTGTTCCCCCCCCGCCAGTTGATCCTACAAACAGAGTAATTGCCTGTCTTCCAATCTGCTAGATTCCAAAAAGTGTGCGTTGAAAGGTGTCTATTTAGAGAGCAAAGCTCTCTAAACCTCTTTAACATAAAGTTTGAAAAGCCAGTTAAACCAAAGCTCAAACTAAGCGCTACCAGGCTTCCAGAGACCTGGGACGGAGTGGTTTGGATACACCCCCAGAAGCAGCTCTTGGAATACGGTTGCCTGCTTATCTGTGCATACGGAGAGTTGTGCTTTATAAGCGTGAGCTGGGTCACTTAGTGCCAGTCTCATGCTGCTTTGGAGAAGCTGCCCAGCCAGCGAATGCCTTCTCAGCACCCTCAGCTCTGAGTGCCCTGAGAAACCCCTTCTGTCCCAATGAGTCTGGAAGTCACACACGATTCCCTTCAACTCAGCCGTTGCCTCCCAAACACCTCAGACAGATGTTCACATGTTTCCAGACACCTCACACCACAGGCCTGCAGTCTGAATGTGCACTCGCGCCACGTTCACCCCCCTCCTCCATCTCCCACCACAGCGAGGTCCATCCACAAGCTCAGGTCCACTCCCCACGCCCCAGAGCCTCTCCCTTCTGCCCTCTGCCACCGCCCAGTCCCTCTCCTCTCCAGCGCCTCTGACAGCTTTGGTTCAGGCTGCGTCATCGCTCACCTGGACCGCTCCAGAGCTTCCTAACTGGCCTCCGGGCCTCCAGACTCCCCCGCACTGCATTCCCCACACAGCCTCACACACAAGTGGCTGTGCCACCTCCCTGCTCCCCGTCTCCCCTGGAGATTCCACCTTCACCCTTGGCAGAGCCCGCGAGGCCCGGGGCGATCTGCCTGTCCGCCCTCAGAGCATGTCCCTTTGGTAAATCTTCCCGACTGATTTGGTCGCTCCTGTGTTTGTGCTGCCCCAGAACTTGGCACATGCAGTGCATCTCACGCAGCCTTGTAACCATACCTTTAGGCCCATGAGAATGTGAGCCTGGAACATCCACCATAGGGCTTGGCACTGACCTGGCAGTCAGTAGATGTCTTGGGGTTTCATTATTGATGTGGATTTTCAAATTGCTTAATAATTAATTGATTATTGTTTAAGTACTTGTTGTGTGTCCAGGTTACTTGGTTTTATTTCTGTTGCTATGCTTGTAATTCCATTCATTTGAAAAAGGAAAATGAATATTCCATTAGTGGTCAAAAACTACTTCCAAATCACTTTCCATAAATAAGGGTTCTGTTTCCGAGTAGAAACAGATTTGTATTATAGGAATTTAGATCCTGTCTCATTCTGTGTTTTTATGAGCTCCTAAGGTCTAGTCCTAAATGCCCCAGGAACGGAGGGGAGGGGAGAGAGGCGAGCACTGGGACACCCCCAGACTTCCAGGATGGGTTGACCTGGAAAGGAAGAAAGCTGGGAAGAGAGCAGGCAAGGGAAGGAAAGGCCTGGTGTCCCTTGAATTCTATCAAAAAAGCAAAGATTTTATCTGTAAAAGAGACTGAGCTGTATAACCAAATGCAAGGTATGAACTTGGATTTTTTTTTTTTTAAAAGCTTCCAAGATATTCTTGGGAAAGTTGGAAGATCTGAAGATGGGCTGGGGTGTTAGGTGATATGTTAGAGCTATTGTTGATGTATGTCATGGTTTTTAGGGGCTTATCTTTATGCCTCAGGGGTACACACTGCAGTATTTAGGTGACGTCTGAAACTTGCTTTCAAACGGTATGGCCAAAAAATTACACACATGCACATGCACAGGCACGCACATCTGTAACAGCCATTCACAGAGAGAGAAAGCAAATACAGCCCCCATGCCCCCAAGTATGGAGCTGCTGAAAGGCAAAGGCTGATCAGCTGATGAAAGCAGTGTGGTTGAGGGTAAAGCACAGCTTTTAGCATCAGGCAGCTGTGGACTTAAATTTCAGTTCTGGCACTAACAAGCTGGTAACCTTCACTACGTAACTTAACCTTAGTGAAATCAGTTTTCTCAGCTTTAGGGTGGGGATAATAATACTCACGTCATAGGTCTTTATAAGGATTGAGTGAGGTACTGTCTGTCTGGATCAGCGCTACACATGGGCGCTCGGTAAACATCAGTCTCTTTCTCCAGTGGAGCAAAAGCAGAGCCAGATGTCAGTCACCCACTGACACGGCCTCCCAGTCAGCCTGTCTTCCCAGCGCCCATCACACCGCGGCTCTCAGAACACACACCCCTCAGTGGCAGCCCCCCTGCACGTGCACACGTGTAACTGACCCTCGTGCCTACAGCTCTTGTGGGAAAGTCAACAGCTAAACCGAGGAGGGCTGGCATCGTGGGGCAGGGGGAGAGGCACTGGGGGTATGGCAGGGAGACGGCGCCCAAGTCTGACTCACACACGTGAGGGGAAGGGGCCAGGGGGCAGGTGGGGGCACCGGGCGTGAGTGAGCAGGTGAGTGTCGTGGTCTGCCATCCGAAGTCGTTTTCTTGGCCTAACTTATCAGCTGTGCCTTCACAGGCCACGAGGCAGAGCTCTCTGCACGATGCTCCTTCAAGCCCTGTTTCAAATCGTATTTCCCCCTTTTCCATTGCCCCTTTTTCCACTCTTTCAACCAGATTTTTGCGTGAGAAAGCGAGCACGACTGGGGTGGCCTCCCACTCCATTCCCTCCAGCTCCCGCGTGCGTCTACAGGGTGACCAGCAGGCAGCTCTGCCTTCAGTGCAGGCTGGTGGCTGTGCAGAGTTGTTCTGACTCACGCCCTGCCGTTACCGAAGCAGTGTGGTCCCTAACTGGTAGTGGGTTTGTCAGGTCTTCTGGCGAGGGTGGCTGGCTGGTCCTGTCTTTCCAGGTGGCCTCACTTTCTCATAGCCCAGGTAGCCCAGAGACAGCTTTCTGATGCCAGGTTAACAAGGCCAGGCTTTGCTCCGCAGAGCAGACATGTTCGATTTCAAGAGGAAAAACTTGCCAGTCAAAAACAGAGAAATCAGATTCTGGAAGTTATAAGGATTGGGTTGAAAAATCCAGGCGATTTCTGATTAAGCGTGTGTTGTTGCCTTCTCAGCTAGGATGCCACAGGTAGCTCAGGGGCTCCTGATGCGCCGTGGAAGGGCTGAGAAATGTCAGCGGCCAAATGAAAATCCAGGTTCAAAGGGGGCTAGGTCTTGGGCACCTCCACAGCAGTTTGAGCACGTCTTATGGTCGAAGAGCAGTGAGGGAGGGGAGGGGGGCCATGAGGCTGAATTGCTCACCACATGCCAGGCACCGTGCTGAGACCTGGAAAAGGGGGTCTGTGTTCCAACTCCAGTTCCCACAAGTGAGTCCACTGAGTCCTTTTAACCAGCCTACTGGGTCTCAGGTATCATCTTCTTTTGCAGAGGAGACAGGCTGAGAGAGACTGGGGGCTTAGCCAAGGTTTACAGCTCAGGAGCAACAGTCAGGATTCAAAGCCATGTTGTCTATTACTAGACCTCAGGTTCACGCTCCAGCTCTGTGCTAAGAACATGGCAGTTTCCTGCTGAGTTTGTAGTGATGGGGCCAGTGCAGCAGCCTTGGCAGGTGGCCCAGGATCCCAGGATGTTGGACCACAGGTAAGGCCTTGTTTCTGGTTTCCTTCCAGATCCCAGGCCTTCCTTAATATTTCTGGGCCTCGGTTGGCACCAAGACAAGAAAGTTAGTATTTTGCATCCAGCGTAGACTCTGCACACCAAACCCATCACTAGACACCAGAGGCACGCTGGGTGCTCTCTTCGTATGTGTGAGGGATTAGAATGCAGGATAGAAACTGGGCATGTGTAGGAGTTAGTATTGGGGTGTCAGGGGCCAGCCCAGCCCCCAGAGACCAGGGGCAGGGCTTATACTAGGAATCTCCATCAATTAGGTTACTTTGGATTGCAAGAGACAAAAAAAAAAAAAAAAAATTGTTCACTCATACCAGCTTCAAGTATGACTTGATCCAGGCATTAAATCATGTCAATCAGACCCAGTTTTTTGCTGCATTCTCCCGGCTTGGCCTCCTCTGCTGGTACCATTCTCAGGGAGGCTTTCCCTGGCTGCAGCAGCTCCAGACTGTATCCTTCCAGGGGTGAGACCAGCAGGAGGGTGTCACTTCCTAGTGACTGCCACACGAGGCATGGGTTCACTCATTGAACCAACTTTGATCACATTGCCTGTCTTAGAACCCATCATTGTGGCCAAGGGTTTTCTGTTGGCCACGAGTAAGGCTCTACCTGAAACACATACCTAAGAAGCACAGGAGGGGTAGTTCCTGGAAGGGAAATGAGGGGGCTATTATCAAAAGAAGGGAAAACAGATAAATGTGCACAGAAGCCAAACAGGAGACATTGTCCCAGGCCCTTGTCCTCTTGTCTGATGGCAGAGAAAGGTTCACACCCAGAGTGGTGGGGATCTTGAAATCAAGAGTATACATGGTGGAGGGCCAAGGTCAGAGGTCACCCAGGGCACCAGATAGAGAGGGGACAGGTGAGTGCATGGCAGGGAGGTACGAATCAGGGCTTGCAGGTTACAGAGATGGGCACAGTTGCCTGTGACAGCTTCTGGGGAGTGGAGTGTGCCAAGTCAGCCGCAACCCAGGGCCCAGAGGTGGAGAAAGAGCCAAGAACCTAGGTCACTTGTTCAGCAGATAATCACGGATACCTGTTCTGTGCCACATCTGTGAAAACAGGGTGACGATCGCAAGGCCCCTGCCTTCAGGGAGAGCACGGTGTCACAGTGAGTGGTTCAACTTAATCCTGGTGGACAGAATCCATCTGGTGGTTTTGAAAGGCACAGACCTGTGCTGTATGATCATGCCACAGAGCATCTCAAAGTCCCTTTTCGTTTGTTTTAAACTCCAACCAGTTGGGTCCTCGGGGTGATTCCCCACCGGCATGCTCAGGAGGTGCCCCTCACCTCATCACTGCTGACTTGCTGGAGATCACTGCAGAGTAGATGCAATGTTTAATTATTGCCCTTGCTCTCCATCAGCTTCAAGGACTAGGTAGAGAGCCCATTGTCCTCGTTTAGGTGGGAGCAGCCTCTCCAGGCTGTGTCTCAGATACCTGATGATGGTTCTGAACCTGAGCGACCAAACAGAGCTGCTGTTCTAGCCTGTTCTAGGAGGGGGTGGCAACTGACTTCAGGTGGAATTCCCTGCACCTTGCCCCATGGCTTTCTCTGGCTGGTTGCAGTAGAGAATTCTTGCCTTCTAAGTCGCTCCTTTGGCCCAAGGTAGAGTCTCCAGAAAGGTCCAAGTAAAATACACCAAGGCATGGAAATGGGGCTGGCTGGCGGGAGCCTGGTGGATGGATGAAGCGTCGAGTCCAGAAGGGCAGGAGTTCTGAACTGGACTTTGCACCAAGGGAGCTGTCTTTGGTCCTCCTTCCCTTAGACAGAGCTCTTCCCCAGCTCTGGCCTGTCCCCTCTGACTCTCCACTTAGTGGGGAGCTCGGCTACCCCTGTGGTTTCCAGCACCACCTTTGCTCTGGCAGCTCCAGTGTCCGCTTTTCATCCAGCCCTGCCTCACGAGCTCCACTTGCTGCAATGTCTTAGTCTGTCCCTGGCCTTCCCCAGACTTGCCCCACCCCAGTTGCCCTTGGATGTCAGCCGCACCGTACCCGTACATCCCTCAAATTCCTCGGGTCACCCGTCGCTCTCCTCCACTGGTCTGTGAGGCACAAGGGGCATCAGAAAACATCAGCAAGTAGTGAGATGGGAGGGCCCGTCAGCCCTCCACGATGTGGGTCCCTCTCCAGGATTCTCTCCCCGGGGCACAGACTTGCTGGATGAAAAGGAGAATTTACCCAGCCACCAGGGCCCCCTCCCAGCCTCCTGCCCACCGCTGGGCCTGCTGGGCTGGAGGTACCTGCAGTCCTTGACATCTGGCCAGTTCCTTCTCACCCTGTGAGACTCTGCTAAGTGTCCCCACCCCAGTCAGAGTCCCTTCCTCTCCTTTAGTGCCCAGCACAATTCCGTGTTCACTCCTTCACCAGCTCCTCATGGGCGTCTGCACCAGGCCAGGCCTCGTGCTGGGCGCTGGGGGAACCCAGAGATGAATGGGCACCTACTGTCTCCAGTGCCAGGAATGGCCTTCCTCTTCTGCTCCAGCTGACAAAACGCCATCAACCTTTCAGGGCCCGCTCAAGCGCCTCTCGCCCCACGAGCCCTCCCCGACTCCTCCAAGCAGAGCCATCCGTCCCCGCCCTGGGCCAGCACCGTCCCCCGCCTGACGCACTGTCCCCAGACAGGGAGAGTGTCGGCCTCATCTCCATGACCTTAGCACCCTTGCAGGGCCTGGTGCAGATGAGTTGCCCAGTGAGTCTGGGGAGTGACTGAGTGGTGAGCGGTGAATACACGGAAGGCGGTGGGTCGTGGGGGGTGAGGGCAGCTCTGTGCACTCCCCATGCGCTTGAGCCACCAGTCAGTTCAGGGCAGGAGAAATCAAAAAAGGGAGGTGGCTCTTGGTCTGCAGGCCTGAGTTCACTTGAGGACCCCTGCGTGCGGTGCCGTGTGTGCGTGACAGGCCTCCCGCGTCCCCCAAGCCTATCTATGTTCAGCAGTGTGACAGCAGGGTCTCTTTGCCAGAGGACTGACCAGAGCCTAAAAACAGCATTTCTTTTAAGGTCTGTGCTGGAGCAGCTCGGAATGCAGCTCCCCGCCAGGGAGAGATTGAGCCCAGCGGGACAAGAGCAGGAAATCTGATTCAGCGAGACCAGAGGAGGCATTTTCTCAGATTAGAATTCTATGTGCCAAAGGTGGAGAGTTTATCCCAGTAGGGAAGGGGAAATAAAACATAAAATATTGAAAATAAATTCTATCCCACAAGCACAATCCTCCGGGAGAATCAACTCAGTGTCGCTGCTGGTGTGGGGAGTCCCCGCCCTGTGGCCACGGGAGCACCGTGCCCGGAGCTGCCTGTCACATTGTCCCCCATCAATCCCTGAGCCCTGCTGTGGACGAGGTAAATAATTAACCTGGCCATGCCTGGGGGAAGGGGTGTCAAGGACTACCTGAGAAGTGGCAGGCTGAGGAGGCGTCGGATGGGTCATCCGGGTCAGTTTTCATTCTCATGCAAACCCCTCCACAAGTATCATCTCACTGCATCTTCTCAACAACCCTGTGAGACTGATACGGTTATTATTTTCCCGAGAAAGCTGATGCTCAGAGAAGTTAAGCAACTTGCCCAAGGTCACACAGTAAGTGGCAGAGCAAGATTTCCAAACCAGGTCTACCTGATGCTGGACCCCAGGCCCTCCCCTCACTGTACCCCTCCATCGAACCTTCTGCCTCAGTTCCTTCTGGTTCCTGGGGTATCTGGTTGTGGCTGCCAGTGGTTTGGGGCAGGCTTAGACTCCAGCAGTACGGCTTAGGGTGGCTAGGGAGGTCAAGGTCACTGTTCTGCTTCTCCCCCACTCCTGGCTAAGGTTGACGGCTACTTCCTGGATTTGAGACTTTGCTTCCTCCCCAGAGTAAACCTAACAGAGCCCTGGATTCCTTAACACAGGGGTAAGAACAGCAGTGGTGCTGCCCTTCTGAGCGCCTGCTGGGCTCTGTGCAGGATGCTCAGCAGGTGTTTGCATTTTCTCACGTTATCTTCCCCAGACTGATGCAGGAGGGACCACGAGTGCCCCACTTTTCACTAGGGTCCAGCCCTAATCCCCTGGCTGGTAGGATGGATTCAGATTCAAAACCCTGGCTTCTTCCATCATACCGCCCATCTCAGCTGACCTGGGACAGCTTGGTGGTGACGGCAGCTCCCTGGCAGCAAAGGCTGCTTGCCAGCCTCCTGCACGCTGGATCTGAGATGGCACTGACCGTGTCCCTAATTTAGGTCACTGTTTTTGCCAGCTTAGTTTTATTGTCAGTCTGCTTAGTTCCATGTCTTCTAGAATATTGAATCACATTTAGTTTATACTGCAAAGAATTTTAAAATGTAATAAAAGTACTAAAAGAGAATGTATAAAAGGGACTTCTCCCAAGGGATCGCTGATTATATCCCACTTAACATGCAAAATGTGATGGGCGATTAACATTGCCTGGCAGCAGTCTAAACTGAATTTCTGAGATGTTACTGCCCATAACCATGGTATGGTCCATGGTTACAGCTACCTCTCAGCCCTCCTTGGGAAGCCCTACTCCCTGACGCCTTCTAGATGGATCCCTGTTTGCACTTTCTGGAGAGGTTGATAGAGAATGTTTCCAGAGGGGCAGTAGATTGAGCCTTGGCAAGATGGCGCCGCGGGAGGCCAGGTGGAGTGAAGCGATCAGCAGAGATGGTGGCTCTCCAGGTGTGCTGACCAGGGGATGGTTCTCTCCACAGAGACAGGGTGGGACAGAGGGCCACTTTCACCCCAGAGCTATCTACCAAACACTTTCCATTGCCCAAACCACGATGACCAGCTAAGAATTCTTCCCCTGCTTTTTGTGATTAAAAATCCTGATGCCTTGGAGTATTTTGCCAGGCAGAACTCTGAGTCACTTTTTTATGCCTTCATTAATTCTTCCTTCACTTATCCAACACGTCGAGCTCCAAGCCCTGTCCAAGTCCCCAGGGTCGCGAAGGAATGAGATGTGTGTCCTGCCTTCATGGCACTCTTTGTCTGGGAGACACAGTGAACAAACCATGCAGAAAGAGAAATGCTGGTAGAGGCAGCTGGTGAGGTAGGCGGAGGTAGACAGGGGCCAGGCCCTGGGGGAGCTTGAATCATACCTTGTGGGGGTCAGGAGCCAGTGAGGGATTATATTCAAGAGAATGGCATCTGGGAACATTCACTCTGGGCCACTGCTAGAAGGGGTGGAAGCAGGTAAGGCCAGGAGACCACTAACAATGCTGCCAGCATTCAGACGAGAGCTCGTGGGATGTGAGGATGAGGGAACGATGGGAGAGAGGTCCAGGGGACCAAAGGGACAGGACGCCGTGGTCCGCTGGATGCCTTCCGTGGGAACTGTTGAGGTTCACCTTGGAGTGGCACAGGGCTGGATGCAGGCTGAATTTCTCTTCCTCTAACCAGCATGCTCTAATGAGATTTGAGGCACAGCCCATGATGAAAGGAGTGTCTGTTGGGATATACGGGGTCAATGCGGAAAGGCTCTGCAGAAGGACAAAATGGCCAGCTGAGAGGAACAGGGCACCTCCACCCTCACTGTCCTGCTTTTGCCCTGGGGCTGTCTACCATCCTCCTTCCTTTCCCCCCTTGCTCTGGGACCTGTAACCAGGGTACCCATGGCTTACTCTACCCCATGCCCCATCCCAGGGTAGGAAAGGTTAGGGCTCCTTCTCGCTGGGTTGTCAGCTCTTCAGCGTCCCAGGGCATTTCTGCCAAGGATGATGTACAGTATTATGCTAAACCAGCTTTACGGACAGCCCCTTAAAATGCAAGCCTCTGTCTGTGATGGATGGAGAACATCCAGTTGTTTAGCCAACCACTTACGGTTTGTTGCAAACCCGCAAGAACCACACATGGGCACCTTGTGAGGCCCGTTATGCCAAGGACCCCATAAATAAACAGCAGAGTATGTCTTGGTGCGTCAGGGCTGGAGTATGGAAATAGAGGCACTGCATAAATAATACACATTTACAAGGTAAATACACAGCACGTTAGCGTGTGCAGCCATAACCAAACCACCCCACGTAACAACCACGATAAGCTCCAGGGTCTACCATGTGATTGGCTTCCATCCATCAGTGTGCATGCGGATTCAAAATGACCGCCGAAGGGAGGGGTCCTCCTGCACACTGACCTTGAGGCCTTGGAATCGAGGCGAGTGGTGAGATCGCAGGTGGGCACCCTGACCCAGAGCTCTGCTGCCAAGGTGTGAAACCTACCACGGCCATGTGTTCCTGCAGATGTCTGAAGGTCTGCCGCCAAGCAGCGGGCTGATTAGCACCAAGGTGCAGGATGCGATGGGTTGCACCTACAGGAAGAGGGCCGGCTGGGGGAAACGGATGCAGATTCTCTCAGACTTAGGAGGGAGCCAGTGGATCGACTTTCCAAGTTTAAATGACTCTCACCAGAGCCCTGTAACTTTCAGCCTTTCACCCTGAAGGTTGGGCTGGGTTTTCAGAAAGTCAGTTTCCCGTCTCCGCCACCCCTTTTTCAGCCCTGAACCCCACTGGGCATCTGGAGCTCCGAAGAGGCAGCCGACAGAATGGCCGCTGGAGTGGGTGCCCCTCCCCTCGGTTGTAATGGCACAATGCTGGATTTCAGTATTTTAAATGAAAAATATATGCAGTTAGCTGTGCACTGACAATGTCCTTGAGGATTTGACAGTGAGATTTTCCAGCAGTTGGTCTTCGTTAGGATCCTGGCGGTGTTTAATAAGGCAGTCGAACTGCTGGCACCTTGGGTTCCTGTTTGTTCTCCGAGGGCTCTGGGGCTGCTGCGGTAAGCACATCGACCAGAGCTGATCATTACAAGGGCGTACGCCACCATGAATAAAAATGTCACACGTTTTCCCATCTCACAGCGGTACAGAATGTCAGTCCTGTCAAACACACGTTGCAGGGAGCTGTGTGCAGTCCGTACAAATTGGAGAGCTGCATTCCCCCCCAGCCTTCTGATATTCTTCATTTGAAGCTGAAGAAAAACAGTTGTTAACCTATTAGCTAGGATTTTAAACTCTGCTGAGGCGGTGGAGGGCTAGACTTTGACACAGATAGAAATGTATGCCAGGGTCCAGGAATTTTAAAAACAGGTTCTCCATCCATTTGTTCTGAGGGAAGGAAAAAAAAAAAAAAAAAAAAAAAACCTCTGTCTGGCGAACCTGACTGTCTTTAACAGACACTGGGGAAATTTGGGGATATTTCACATCTAAGCTTCCCACCTTTGCATTCTCCTCGAAAAGTCTCTTGCTCTTCAGGGTGGCCTTGGGCTCAACCTGTTAGACCAGGATAGCTCTAGGTTGGGAGTTTTTCCTGATCAGAAGCATGCCGTTCCTGATCAGAAATATTGCCAGCCTCGTGGACAGTGCGACTCAGTGATAGGATGACAACTAGTTGGTTCACATTAGTCAAATGCTGGGCAACGGCCTTACTGATCATTTGAGTCTAGTCCCACAGTCTTGGGCGAGCATTTACTTTGAACTGACCGCGTGCAGGCCTTGTGCCTAGAGCCCAGGATTCAGATGTGACCAAGACGCCACGGCACTCTCGAGGAACCCCTCGTCTTTAGGGGAGGGACAGAAGAAAGAAGCCGGGCTCTATCCAGCCAGGAAGAGAGGGATAGCTTCCAGGGAAGGGACAGAGGCTTGAGGGATGAGCCGAACCCACCAGGTAGGCAGGTGCAGGAAGGGCACCCAGGACGAGCACGTGCGTTGTGAAGGGCTGTGGCACATGAGTGGCAGGGCATGTCTTTGCAGGGCTGGAAAAATGGGCTGCTTGTGGTAGGGTGGAATATGGGGTGGGTGGGCCAGAGACTGGGTCTCGAATGGCCTGCCGAGAACTGTCTGCAGGACATGACCAGCTCCCCGAGCTGCGGGTGGACCAGGGCGGGGGGAGCTGGTGGCAGGGAGAGCAGCGTGGAAGCTGTCGTAGTCACCAGACTCCCTTTCCGGAAGATGCTATGCGATCCTATCTGTACAACTGCAAAATCGGGAGAAGATCTTTATTTTAATTTCCTAGTGGTAGTACTGCTTGGGGTGGACACCATTCCAGAGATGATAAATTAGCCTTGGTTTTGCTGAGCTGGCCCCAGCCCTTAAACGCACCGAGCAAACCCTCCCCAAGTCAGGACACAGGCCTGGTGAAATGTAGGCGGCTGCAAAGACAAACCTTTCTGTGTGGTCAGAATGGACTTAGCAAGACAAAAACCTCAGAGGATATTGGGGGGAGGAACTCCCCAGGGAGAGGGGCGCACCCTCATTCTCAAGGGAATAAGATCCAGCATCTTCCTTCTGCCGTTTGTGTATCGGGTGTGATGGAAGGAGTGTGGGCTTCCTTGGGGTCAGACTTCCCTGGGTCTGGAGCCTGGTTCGGCCACCTGTTAGCGGTGAGGCCTGGGCAAGTCACTGAGCCATGCAGACTCGGTTTCTTCATCTCTCAAATAGGGATTTTTACCTTCTCTGCAGGGTGGTTGGGGTCATTAGAGACCTTATAGGCAGAGCTTCTAGTACAGAACCTGGAACATAGCAAGTGCCTCAAAGCAGCTCCCCCGCCTCTGTCAGAGGGGGATTCTCTCTCCCAACATCTGGAAGCCCCTCCTGGCATCCCCCACCTCCTGGGAATGTCACCCAGGCACCCTTGATGGCATCCCAGATGGCTGCCCCCATGTAGGTAGCAGCGAAGCCCCCGCCTCCTGTTTCTGTCTGGGCAGAGAATGGCACGCGTCAGCAAGGCTCCCTGCCCCTGCCCAGCCACGGCCCGCATCTGCTGCCTGACCTCGGGCCGCCAATGGGATGCCACCTATTCAGACCGAGCAGCTGCACCTGACTAAAAACAAAGGGCTCCCCTCCCCCGCCCCACTGCTGTCCCCCCTCCCTCCCCCCGCCTCTGTCCCCCAAGCGGCCTGGGGTCACCCGGCCCCTCGCAGCCTTCCCTCACAGCTGCCTTGCTGCTTTTGTTCAGCATGTGAACTTCCCCATCAGCCGAGCTCCTTGCACGGGAAGTAATCAGGGATCTTGACAAGGCTTCAAACCACAAATGCCACTACAAATTAACCAGCACCGCTACAAAATACTACTCCTGTCAACATCGGGGAAGAATGCGCTGCTCCCAGGACCGGGAGGAACCGTCTCTCAGCTCAGCTCTCACTGCCGCAGAGTGCCTGGGCCCAGCAGGGAGAGTGGCCTCGCAAGGTGACTCGTTGAGGGGGCTGAGTCCCCGGAAGCCGCTCTCCAGAGACAACGGCGTACAGAGCCGACAGCAGGTGCTACAGCTTTTCTTCAAGGGCCACCTTCAGTCCCCAGCACCACTGCAGAGGGTGCCTCAGGATGGCGAGTTGCAGGCATGTGGGAACCTCCCCCCGGAGTCCGACAGCCAGCTTCCTAACGTATTGTGCGAATTTGGGCCAGAGGGATTATGGCAGGGCTTCTATCCAGAGGTTTAGGACTGACTGAGATATACTGGGTAACACCTGGCCTGTTGAGGGTGCTCCAGGATGAGGCCCCTCCCAGCCTCCCTTTCCCAGTAAGAAGCACCTTGTCATCGTGTACGGGCAGGATGGAAACTTCTTCCTCAGCTCTGATGCAGAAGTCCATCCTGTGCAGTGTCTTTCCATGAGCGTCCCTCCCAGATGACAGCCTGGAGCTGAGAGTTACCTCTGCGGATGCTGCAGGGCCCGAGGACCCCAGGGTCCCCTGTGGGGGCCCAGGGCCTGCCCAGTGCTGTTGGCACAGAGCGAGTGCTGTAGGACACCAGCGCTCAGTCTTCTCCAGCATCCTTGCTGACACTCTGAAGCGGAGGCAAGCATTTGATCCTCCCCAACAAGCAGGATCAGCTCTATCAAGTGTGGACGAGAGGATTCAAGATAATGACAGGAGTTGGGGGACAGGCGAGAGCTGTGCCTGAGAGAGCTGGTTGGGCATTTCAAAGGAGACACTCCACACAAATATAGCTTCAATACACTCCTTTTTGGAGGCCTATCAAAAGAAGCCCTCTTTTATTTTCATACCTTGCATAATAGCAGCTCTCCCTTCCCGAGGAGTAGAGGAGCCTTGCTCTCAGCCCAGAGGCGCTTTGTAAAGCCACAGAAAGCTTTGTCTTCCTCCCCAACCAGGCCCGTTTCATGCACAGGTCAGAGCATTGATGTGGCTACTAGCCAGGAAAATTAACCAGGTGAACTCTTCCCTCGTTAAACAGTAACAGGGTTTAATTGTGAATTTTCTCTTTTACCCTCTCCATTCCTGGAAGCGTATCTGGTTGGGGCACATCCCTGGCACAGAAAAGCCCGCAGCATCTCCCCAGCCTCCCCTTTGGGGATGCCAGGGCCTCTTCCAGGTGAGCTAGATGGGAGTCTGACAGAAAAGGGACAGTTCAGAATACCATTCAGACCCAAAGGACCTGAGACCCCCTTTGAGGCTGACCTTGGAGGCCACCGTTCTCATGCCTCCAGCCGCCATCGGGCATGCCCCACCTTCTCTGGCCCTCAGAAAGGGTAACGGCAGGGACTCTGGCTGCCACCTCAAGCAGGTTGCCTCCCTACCCCAAGCTTTGCATGCATAGACCTCGGCCTTCAGTGAAGCTGCTTGATCCCTGTGGCCTCGGGCATCTCCGATCTTCTGCCCCCTTCACCTCACCACCGGTCCCCGCTTGGGGTCTGGCCTGTCCGCCCACTGACTTTGACATTTCACTTTCTGTGTGGCCTTAGGTAGCGCCTGTTTGCCCTCCCTGAGTCTGCTTTACCAGCTGTGAAAAGGGGAGGCTGATTCTGACCTTAAAGGGATGTTAAAGGAATAGTCCAAGGTGTGTCCTCCATGGGGACTGAGGACATCTGTGCACTGGTTCCCAAACAGCCGGCCCCTCCCACGTCCATCACAGGACTCCTGCCCCAGTGCACAGTTAACTTGAGACGAGCTCTTCGACCCTCTTCTGAAGGCCTGTCATCCACTGCTTGGTGTGACCCTGGGCAAGTCTTTGCCTCCGCTCATCTGTGAAATGGAATAATGACCCTCATTCCCGGGACAGCAAATGCGCTGGTTAGGCGTTAGAAGACAGCGGGCCACCGGAGCTTCGGTTCTGCCCACCTCGCACGCTGCCCCCACCTGTAACCCCGCTTCACTCTCTGCCCCACATCCACGCCTGGCGGTGAGGCATTTTCCACCCTGCAGCCCCGTGTAGGGCGCACGTTCATTCATGCCACCCAGGTAATTAAGTTGATATTCCAACACGGCTTCCCCCCCCCGACCTTTTGGAAACAATGTGTTTTGCTGCATCAACAAATTAACTGCAAATCAGATGCTGTCCTCATAAATGTGGGTTTCATATCCAATGAGCATACTCACCTGGTCCACACGGCTGACAGATATAAACGCCGAGGGTCAGGCAGAGACCGTCAGAGGCCAAAAGAGTTCCTCTCTTCTCTGGGACTTCCATGTCAATCACACTTTGGGGCTTACCCTCTCACGTTCACATCTCCCAGCAGTCACATGCCAGCTGGCGAGTTGACAGCATGGAGGTCTGGGTGGGCCCCCTTGGCCGGAAGGGAATGTCTGTCCTCAGGAGCCCACCCATCCTCCTCCCATCCATCTTTGACACCAAGGCCTCTGATATGTCCCTCCCTGCCTAAGTCCCTCCCACTGCACTCAGGAGGAAATCCACACTTCTTAGGCTGACAGTCAAGGCCTTGTATTATGTGACCCCACCCACCAGCCGTTCCTCCTGGCCTGCCCCATCCTCATATTCACCCTCACTTGGTTTTGTTGGATCACTGGGGTTCCCATCTCATGCACCTAAATTCCGTACCACCCCCATCGGGTAGAAGAGCCCCTCCTTGGTACCTCCACAGACCTCTTTCCACCTGTATTATAACCCCACCATCAGAGTGGGAGCCCTTTGAGGGCAGGACTGGGTCTTATTCACTGGTGTGCCTCTTGCCTGTACAAAGCATACTGCATTGTTTGTTGAATGAATCAACACGTGAATCTCCTTTGGAAAGCACTGGAAAGAGATGCTCAAATAAGGAAGGAAGGGGAGGATGTTAGTCATTCTTTCACCAGCCTTTTCTCTAAGGCACAGATCTCTTAACAACATAGTGCAACTTCAGAAGGGATATGGGTTAGAAAAACCGAATCAGAAAGGATTCCAGATGACTTTGGAAATTTGGGTTGACAAGGATAGCACAGTGGACTAAGGATGCCTGCTTGTTTTAGTTCCTTCTACTAGCTCTGTGACCTCATACTAGTCACTTAACCTCTCTGGGCCTCCTGTTTCTTGCCTCTGTTACAGGGAAATAACGCTCCTCTAACTTGCCTCACCAGGGAATGTGAGGCTCAAAGGAAAGAAGGGAAGTAGAAATGCTTTGAAAGGAAAACGCATCATGTAAATAGAAGAGATTAGTAAAATCCAGTCCCTTTCAACAGCGCCCTGCTCACAGCACACTCCGTTGAAAAACCAAGGTCCTCACATTCTCAGGACTCTTCTGGGAAGACTGGTGGGTTTAAGGGAAGGACAGAGGATTGGGTGGTCTTGTTTCATCAGCAGGTTGCCAGACCAGAGCCTCCCACAGCTGTAATGCACTCTTGTAGCCCCCTCACACCACTGCTTGTGACTCAGGAGTTATTTCCATTTTACAGAAGGGTTAACTGAGGCTTAGATTAAATAACTTGCCAAATGGCAGAGCCAGTATTGAACTCAACTAGAAAATGACAGAGTCAAGACACGCATGTGAGTCTTTCCACCAAATTATGTGTCTTGGGGTTTTAGCCCAAATGCTCTGTGTACTCTAAGAAAGGTATTTTTCCGTGACGTGGGTCAAATTCCATTAGACCATACACTCCTTAAGGACAGACTGTGTCTTAGTCTCCTGAATCCCCAGGGCCTGGCCCCAGGTAGTTTTTCCCTCACTTCGCATGGGGGAGTGAATCTGCTTCCCGACTACACGTGACCCTCAGGAAGGCATGTGCCTGCGCCCCATCCCTCCTGCCACAGCTCAGCTCACGAAGCGCCAGGTGAATTGTTGAACAGAACTCTTCTTAGCCGAAGATTGCCAAAGGCTCAGCCTTTCTGAACTCACTCAAGAATCAGCAGTCAGTGTATCTAGGGTACTGAGGATCACGTGTGACACGATTTCTCTGCAAAAGTGCCCAGACCTCTTGATTCTCAGCTCCAAGGCTCCTCTGGTTTTGTCTCCTCTTCCTCCAGCAGTGGGAGGAGCCCTGGGTTGGCAGTCAGGCGGCCTGGGAGCAGGACACTTTCTCCCCCTCCAGTCTGTCTCCTTGTCCGTGGAAGGATAAGCTCCTGGCACCGGAGCCGTGGGAAGAGACAGACAAGCGCACACTGGCCCTGGCCCTCAAGGAGTGCGGCCGGGGGTGGGGACCCCGGCTCACGGAAATGACTTTCACTGTATCTGGCCAGCTCTGCAGTCGTGTCGGACCTCACCTCACCCTGTTACAGCCCCATATTCAGTTACTCCCTGATTCAGCTTCCCCAGCCCTGGAGCCACGTTCTAGAAGACGGTATGTCGAGTTGATTCTCCCCTAGCTTCTCTCTTCACTTCCTCCTCCCACCCAAGTTACCACCATTCCACCCTTATGGGCTGTTCTAACTGTCCCCAGAGTACTCAGCTCTCCCCAAGCTGTGTCCCCCACTCTCATGCCACCCAGCATATTTGGGAAACTGCAACCACCATGACCCAACAGCCCTACTACTTCCTCCCCTCCAAGAAGCAGAAGCTTCTTAGCAGCGTATCCACTGTGTGCCTTGCCCCAAGGGATCTGCCGTGATATACCCAGCATCCCTGCAGTGGGTCCTCACAGCCACAGTCAGGACAGTTGTACCACGTTACCATTTCTTGGTGTCTAGAAATTCCCCTGGTTTACTAGCTTCTAGGTTAGGTGTGGTCAAGAGGCTGCTTTCCTCCCACCGTTTATAAATTCAGTTGCAAAAGAACTAGCACTTCCTGATGACAATCAAAGCAAAATAAATTAATCACAGAATCTAGAGAACTAACATGTGTTGAGTTTCTACATGTGCCAGGAAGCTTCAGCCAAAAATCTTTGCTGAGCACCTATTTAGCCAGTACCATACTAGATAAACAGAGAAATGCAAGGAGTGAGCTGATAATTACAACCTTTGTGCTGTGAATACATGGGGGGCAGAGCACCTGACCCATGCTCCTCAGGGAAGGGCAGGGAGGGCCTCCTGGGGGAGGCAGTGCTTGAGCCAGACAGTGAAGGACAAATAAGAGGCACCAAGAGTGAGACAAAAGGAGATGCAAGGTGTTTAAGAATCCGCCTGCCAATGCAGGGGACACGGGTTCGAGCCCTGGTCCGGGAAGATCCCACATGCCGCGGAGCAACTAAGCCCGCGTGCCGCAACTACTGAGCCTGTGCTCTAGAGCCCGCGAGCCACAACTACTGAGCCCACACACCACAACTACTGAGCCCACGCACCAAAACTACTGAAGCAGCCCGCACGCTCTAGGGCTCGCGTGCTGCAACTACTGAAGCCCTTGCGCCTAGAGCCGGTGCTCCGCAACAAGAGAAGCCACTGCAATGAGAAGCCCGCACACCGCAACGAAGAGTAGCCCCCGCTCGCCACAACTAGAGAAAGCCCGTGCACAGCAACGAAGACCCAGCACAGCCAAAAGTAAATAAAAATTTAAAAAATACTTGGGCTTTCAGGGAGAGCAAGGGGCTGAGCAGGGCGGGGTTGGTGGGGGAGATGCACCAGAGATGAGATTGCAGAGGCTTATGGGTGGGGCCCAGAATCCGGAGGGCTTTGAGCACTTCAGTTAACGTTTTCCAGACGATATTAACAGGTGTTTTAGGGGAAGTGAGTCTATATCCAAATAAATGTGGGAAATGGGACTTTTACCAAAAAAAAAAAAGGAGTTAATAGTGTTTTGCCTGTTCACGGTAAGGTGTTTTATTGCAAGGGTTGGCAGCCTTTGCTGTGCTAACCAGCATTGTGAATCCCCAAATGGAGCAAGACACAGCACTTCCCAGACTTGTCTGGCTGGAGAACCCCCTTTTCTTCTTTCATACAATGCATCTCCCAGGATGGTTTCTCAGAAGACACCTTGGGAGATGCCAGCCTTCCACTGAGATACTTTAGGCTAGCAAATGACATAATTGGGCGTGTATTTTTTTAAGTCCACTCTGGAATAAGCATGGAAGATAGATTGGGAAGGGGAGAGGCTGGAGGCAGGCAAACCTGATAATGATGATAGTTGCTGGCGTCTACGGGCTGAAGATCTTTGCGAACATCTTCTCATTGAAACTTCCTAACAGCCCCCTTGGGTAGGTAGTGCCATTACCTGCATTTACAAATGAGGAAAGTAAGGCTTGATGGTTAAATCTTGGGCCACAGGATGAGTGGAGGGATGGGGTTCAATCTGAGATTGTCTGACCCCAGAGGTCACCTCCTGAACGCTGCCACCCCCGCCAGCAGGGACAGAAATGCAGGTCAGAGGTGACTAGTGGTGAGGGCTCTGGGGCTAGAGAAGGAGGTCACCCAGAAGCAGAGTGGCCGAGGACAAGGGAAGCTGAGGGTGATGGGGGAAGTGGGGCTTGTGTGTGAGAGTCGGGGGGTTGGGACAAGTGCAGCAGCCACTTGGTGGCCATGCTCATCTCGTTGGGTGGCATCCTAACCCCAGATAGCCTCCAAATGAAGAAGGGTCACCGAGCACGGGTTGGCCTACACTCCTAACGGCACAGGATCTGGGAAGCCAGACTTTATCTCCATCCACATATGCTCTCGAAGTGCCATGAGGGACCCCAGTTCTCCACCAAGTCAGTCGGCCAATTTTCTCCATAGGCCACTCTGACAGGCCCTTTGCTGACACCAGGGATCCAGGGACGCCTGAAGCATGGCCCGTCTCTCCGGGAGCCGGTTGTAGAGAATGAGTTCTGAGGCAAGTTTACTACCTGGAGGACCACTCCAACCAAGTGAAGCTCTGAAGTGCTGTCCACGAGAAACGTAACAGGAGCCACACATGCAAGTCACATACGGAATTCTAAATTTTTTAGTAACTGCATTTAAAAAGTAAAAAGAAACAGATGAGATTAATTTTAATAATATATTTAACTGAAATATCCAAAACATTTTCATTTCAACATATAATCAATATAAAAAATTATTGAGATATTTTGCATTCTCTTTTCAAACTAAGTCTCTGAAATCCAGCGTGCATTTTACACTTACAGCGCGTCTTAATTTGGGCTCGCCAGGTGTGGCCATTGGCTCCTGTAGTGGGCGGTGCAGGTCTGGACTTTGCGGCGTGCTGATGGACCTCTGTGAACCGCGAGGTTCACAGAGGACCCAACTGGAAGCCTCCCAGGGCTCACCGAGCGTCTGTGACCTTGGTCTAGTGTGGACCTTTCCTCTCCTTACTCTGTCTGCCCCACTGTCCAGGGCATCTAGATGGGCAGGCCATTGACAGAACAAAGCTTGACTTTCGAGATAAAGGGTTTGAGGAGCGAGCTAAGAGGTCTGTGCTCTGTTGATTTTTATTCAAGTCCTGAGTTCAAAAGTCAAGCATTTTGTGCAAAAATTTTATTTGTTCCTCAGACATTTACTGAGCAGATATTTTTTCCCAAGGCACAGGGATGAATCCCTTAAGGAAATGAACATCTGAAGGAGAATGGGGGGCGGGGAGGGGAAGATACGTGGTGGTAGTGAGCGATGAGTCAGAGCACTGAAGGCAGCATCTGACCTGCGCGAATTCTTGAAGGATAAGTAAAGGTTTGCCAGGCACATCAGGATGGGGTTGGTCATTCCACCTGCTGGGCAGGCAGGAAGCAGGCCTGAGAGCCTCAGGCCATTTGAGGGTCTGCTGGTGAGCACAGGTTGGGAGGGGTCTGGGTGGGGCACGGCAGAACCCAGGTCTTGGAGGATTTGGAATGCCAGCCCAGGGCCTTGTTGAACTGTGTGTGGCCCCAGGACAGGAGGGGACAGCAGAGGTCTCGAAGCTGGGGTGCGGCAGGGTCACATTGCATTTTAGAAGATCCCCCTTGGCCTGTGTGGAGAATGGCTGAGGAGATCCGGCGGGGGAGGGGCCTGTTTGGAGGTGATTACAGTGATCCAGGCTCGAAGTGGAGAGGAGGGCCTCGGACGCGGGATGTGCAGGAGCCGGTGACCCGCCGAGGCAGCAGGAGGCGTCGAGGACGGCCCTTGGGCTCCCGCTTGGGGGCTGAATGCTTGGAGCCGTGTGTGGAAATGCATCAGACCATCTCCGTGTGTACTGATTCCTTAAGTTTCCACTTTAATGCAGCCGCCGAGACTCCATCCCACTCGCCCGCCGCCTCCCAAGATACAGCGCTCGAGGCCCGTGAGTAGCCGGTGGTACTGCCCTCCCGCCTAACACTGCCTGAGCCGTCTCCCCGCCTGACTAAACCTCGGGGGTCTGAACTCAGCTGCCTTGCCAAAGAAAACCATGAAGTGGGTTATTCAGCTTCCCGCTGTGTGGCATGTCCCTGGACTGGCACTTTCTGGGCTTCTCTCTCCTTTTTCTGAATCACTTTGGTGACTCGCAGGTCAGAGCCGTGGGCAGCAGGGTCGCCGTGCGGTGTGTTTGCCGTGTGTGCATCGTTCGAGCGCATCTCCTGGCTTGAGCCACGTTGCTAGCCAATGAGCTTTAAAGGCTGCAGCTGCCTCTTCCTCACAAAGGAAGCAGAAATCTGGCAGCAGGGGTCTGTTCCGCTAGATCTCGGTTTGCAGATGCATTTGATATCCCTTCCTGGGGGGTAGAGGCTACGCCCAGGGAATATTGAACCGGCTCAGATGGAGACCGGGTCGCCTCATCTCCTGGGCCTCACGTGGGGCTCCACCCTCCCAAGCGAAGCTCCAAGTAAGGGCAGAAAAGCAGGATGAGATGTGATAAACCCACCAACACCTGGGATTGGGTGGGCAAGGGAAAGAGACCCATCCGTGTTTTCTCAAGAGAACATACCTTGGGAACATATGGGGTGTGGGTCCCATGTTGAGCATCGGTGAAGTCCTTTTTCTCGTGGGCTCAGACTTTGGTCGTGCTGAGAGGCCTGATAACTTTAGCAGGTTCCCTTAAAGTGGGAAGGAAACTTGCCGGGACCATTGAGTGAGGGCTGTTTACCAAGAGAAGAGTTTCTCTGTTTCTTGTTCAAAGCGGCCATCACTCTTGCAGTCCAGCAAAAGCGGCCCTCAGAGTTCCCCATGAGCCCGAGTCCCACTCCCTCCCACCGCCCCACGGCGGTGTCCACATCCATCTCGAAAGGTGTGGCGGCCCAGGGGTGCAGCTGACTAGGCGGAACTGTATCTGTTTCTTTTTTTTTTTAATTTAAGAGTTTATTTGAGCAAAAATTGATTCGAATCAGGCAGCACCAAGCCGGAAGTGGTTAGGAGCGCTCTCAGACTGTGTCTGTTTTGAATCCTAGGCGCACGTACCCAGCATCGGTTGGGTGGCCGCTCTCTGCGCGGATATTGGAAAGTTCTGTGGCACTGTTTCCCTTCCCTTCCCTACCGCATGTGGGAGTTAGAGGGCTGGGGTGGAGGCAGCCGTGACACTGCAGTTCCAACCACATGTGGCAGATCCATCCTGTACCCCAGTCCAACCGTGATCAGCACTGCTGTCGAGGGGCTGGAATGTTTCTGCTCGCTGTCATTGGAAGGAAGTCACAAACAGCAAAAAGAAAGCGCTTTGGGGGACAGCAAGCCAGCTACTGGGTCAAAGCTTGTGTGATTTAGTGAGAATTTCAGTACAGTCATTAGCAACATGGCTTTGGAGAGTAGACAGAGCCAGGCTTGAGACCAAAGTTGTGTGACTCGGGGCAGGTCCTGAAGCTCTCTGAGCCTCTCTCCTCTCTCTCGAATACACCCTCATTCATGGAGGTTTCTGTGAGCATGATATAGATGACATTTGTAAAGCACCTAGCACAGTGCCTGGCACCCAGTAGCAGTTCTTACTCTTCTTAACAGGTTTCTAAATCTTCCAGCTTCTAAGGAATGACCCAGTCTCTTAATAATCATCATTCACCTAGGATTTTCATAGTCGGCAAATCATTCTTGGCCACATCAACCCCGCTGAGCCTCACAGTGACTCTATGAAGTAGGCATTGCCTCCACCTGTTTTAGAGATGAGACAACCGAAGCCCAGTGACTTAACCCAAGTCCCTCAACTACACAGAGGGGTCACCAGACTCTAGAACACATGGTCGTTTCAGCATACCAAGCTCCCCAGGCCCTTCATCTCCATCTCCACAGAGTACAAAGGACTGGGGCAGAGCCTTCAGGTGAGAAAAAATTCATCAGCAGCCGGCTGGGCTTCCTGTGGAATCTCTGCGGCAGCGTTAGACCCTGGCAGGCATGCAGAGGTGAAGGGGATTGACATTTACTGAGCACCTTTTGTGTGCCTAGACTGTGCTCCTTTGTCCTTACAACAGCCTGCAGGAGGCAGACGCTGTTTCCCCAGATGGCAGCCGAGACCACAGAGATGGTAAGAGGCCACGCTGGCCCTTGAGCCCAGGCCTGCCTCTCTGCCCTGCCTCTCCCCACTCCTCACCACGTAGCCTCTCCCAAGCCAATGTCATCCAGAGGGTAGCTCTCAGAAGTCCTTGAAGAGACCTAGGACCCAAGACAGGCAGGGAGTCTCTTAGAAAGTGTGATCCGGGGCAGGATTGCTCCCCTTGGAAGAACTCAGGTACTGGAGACAGCTACTGTGGGCTCCACGTTGTGTCACCAGCGTGGGGACTCGTATAGATTGGGGGGCGAGGGGGCTGGAATTCAGCCACATCCGTTGGCGACTGAGGACTTGGGAAGGCAAGTATTGCCCTGAGCAAAGCCTGAGCAGCAGCTGCCTCTGCCTCCGCCCTGGTGCAGGAGGTGACCAGCCCGGCACGCAGGGCTGCACCCCCTCTTGGGTTATGAGACTTTGAAGAGGCAGGTACCTAGCAGAACTGATTCTCCTGGGCCTGGAAGTCAGAGAGGCCTGTCCTGGTTTGAATCACAGCTTGGACACTTCTTGACTGTGTGATGTTAGGCCAGACGCATACCTTCTCTGAGCCGTAGTTTCATGATCTGTAGAATGGCTTGCTACACCTACCTGGTGGGGTATGAGGTCATATATGTGTAGCACCTAGCACAGTCCCTGGCAAGAGGTGGGTACACGTACCCCAGTTCTGCCAACCCAAACACCTTCTGCCAAGCAGAGTCACTATGGGACTAATTTGGGAGCCGTAGAAGTTTTGTGCTTTCTCGGCCTTGCGTTCCCCAGTGCGCCAGGGTCTGTTCACTCCGAGTGCATTCATGCAAGCATCTCCAGTGGGCACCACTGCACACTAGGGGTGAACCTGGGGCACGTGGGCTATGGAACCCCTCAAGGGCCTTGAAGAAGATGGCCTGACAAGCTCCCATGTCAGGAGCCACTGGCCCATAGCCAGGCTTTGCCGGGTCACTTAGCTGCAGACATTCTGGGCAGAAGTGTGGCCATCGGCCCAGGGTAGTGGGAGCATGGGGGCTCGCCATTCAGCCTTTCTGGAAGGAGCCTTGTAGCCTGGCACCTGTGGCTGGAGTTCAGATGTGACCAGAGGATTTAGATTTTCTTTTTAAAAAGAAGAAAAAGGAAAAAGCAGAAGAAAGCCTTGCCAGTGTCTGGTGGGCCCAGGGGAGTAGGCCGGGGCGTGCAGGGGAGAGGCAGGCTGTGGTCGGCTGCATGTGAAGCGCTTTATAAGCTCTGTATTTATTATTTCTTGCTCACCATTAAAATCAAATGTACTCGGTGCTTTTGTATTCAATACACATTTAACCCTGCCGACTTAGATTTCTCAGGTTTTAAATCCAGTGGGGAATTGGCTGGTTTCCCAACTTTCCCCTCAAGTCCCCCTTGAACAGAGCTCCAAATCCCTGTTTAGCATTTTCTCCCCCAGCGCTGCTGGGATCCTAGCACTGGTGGGGCCGGTCATAGTTGTGTGTACATGTGGTTTCTTCCCTCATCCCCAGCCCCCGCCCTTCCTAAGCACCCCGGAAAGACGGATGTGATCGCTGAAATATGACAGGCCAGTTGTCTGTATCGTCTTGTGATTCGGGCTTAATTAAACCATTTTGTCTGTGTGTGTCTGTGCCTGGTTACGGCTCTAGCTGTACGTCTGCGGCCGTGTGTGTGTGTGTGTGTGTGTGTGTGTGTGTGTGTGTGAAAGAGAGAGAGAGATTTGTGCATGTGCCTTCTCCTCCTGTGTGTGCCTCTGTGAGTGTGTATTTGTGAAACTGGGCATGTTGGTATCTCGAGGCCTGTGCGTGTCTCTGGGTGGTTGTCTGTCCATGAGTATAATTTTGTGTCTGCTATTTTGTGTCTGCTTTGTCCACACCAGTCAGATGTGTGTGTGACTCTGGGTGTGTCTGCAGCCACGCGGGCGACTGTCTCTGGGTCCGCCGTGCCTTTCTCCCTCCCCTGCTTTGCCGTCTCCCTCCCCCTCCCGCCCCCCCTTCCTGCTCTGTCTGGTTTATCATCCCTAATGAAGCAGTCTTCTCCATCGATCCTGCTGATTGCCAACCCATTCCTTTTGTTTGTTGGCGCTGAGCCATTCAGCGGCGCTCTGACAGCTCAGCTCGTCTAATTAGCTCTGTTGTTCTTTTTCCCCATGTTTCACCACGTTGCAAGTTCAGTTGAAGTTGCCACAAACTTAATCCCCCCATTTCAGCCACAAGTTCACATTCCTAACCTGCCTCTATTGTACAAGGAGCAGCTGTGGGCGAGGACAGGCGAATGGGCCTTAATGTCTGACCTTCCCAAAGCCCCACCCCGGGACCTCCGGGGCAGGGCAGCGCTGCCCTGACTGCACCCCGCCTTTGTGGTGCAAAGTCAGGTGCAAACCAGGTGATCCTGGTTACCAGCTGCAAGAGGAGTCCAGCTCTAGGCCGGGAAACCGGTTCAGGGTTCGCACGAGTGGGGGACGGATCCATTCGTTTATTCAGCAGCCGGTGACTGGATGTCTGCTTTGTGGCAGGCACTGTTCTAATAACAGTTATCATAATAGCAACATTATTATGCACTTCTTAGGTTCCAGGCAGCAACATCCATTTCTAAAAATCTTGCTGAGGGGTCACTGTAAACCAGGCAGTGAGCACCGTGCTAGGCAAGGGTAGGCCACCATAGATCCATCTTCTAATTTGGAGACACCCACACCCCGTCTTCTTTTTGTTACTGATAAGGTCACAGAGAAACAAGGCGAGCGTTTATTGAGCCCCCACTGTGCGCCAGGCCCCGCGCAGGCACTTTCCCCGCATCACCTCATTGGATCTTCACAGTAATCCCAGAGCAGACAGCAAGTTTGGTGGAACGCACTTGGCTCTTACCACGTCTCTGATTTGCCAGACCAGGCTGAAATCAGACTGGCCGTTCCACAGGAAAAACTCTGGTTAGGTCAGACACGTTGGAGACGTGAGGGCTTGATGAGATTATTAAAGACGTGTCTCTTACACAGCCAGCTTCTGTGATCTGTGTTCCGAAGCCATTGTGTTGTGTCGCCCACCAGTGCTGGGTTGGGGGCTGGTGGGAGCGTGGGTTCAGGGAAGAGGGCGGCAGGGATTGGAGTGAGTATGTGCTCCTCTTCCCTGTCTTGCCTGCTAAGCTCAGCGTCCGTGGCGTTTCCCGCTGTGGTCCCTCATCTGCAGAGAGAAAGCGGCCCCCGCACTGGGCTGCTCATTCTTTCTTATTGGCAGCAAAATTCACAGACAGGCTTTCTTCGCTTTCTCCAGTCCTTCTCTGGTGGTGTTCAGATGATGGTGCCGGAGTTAAAGCCAGCTAATGTTGACTGGACCAAATGAGTATCCTTCTAAGGACGCCTAGAAATTCTTAGCCTAACTCTCATCACGGGCTCTGGTGGGAGAAGGGGGTGTCTTTTTATATGATCCCTCATCTTGGCTTTCGGAGGCCTCAGGTCAGAAAAAAGCTACCTTGCCGCTGCAGCCTGGTTGTGGACAGGGAAGCCGTGTACTTCACTGTCAATACGCCCACCTCCAGCCCTTGAGCTAGGTCCGCGTGGTGAGTGCAGTGCCCACACAGGCTGTGTGGCTTCCAGGCCGAGCCCTGTCAGGAGGACTACACAGGGACGCCCAGGGACTTTTATTGGCGCTCTAACGCTGTTAGTATTTGCTTCTCCCCATTCCCACTTAGAGAGGAAAATAGGCCTCCTGTAATTCAGTTGTAAAAAGAACAAAATAGGCATATGTACCCCAAAAACAAAGTCTAAGTGAAACCTTTTTGTTCTACCAAACTGGTTTCCGGGTTCCAGGAGAAGGCAAGAGGGACTCGTCATTAATGAGAGCCTCTTTGTTCCGGGTCCTGCACAGACAGTGTCTCACTGAACCCTCGCGGCAGCCCTGAGAGGAGGCAGGTGGTACCACCCCCGACCTGCAGATGAGGACACCCAGCCCTTCAGAAGAGCCTTTCCCCTTTGAGTAGGCCACAGAATTCCAGTTCACGGGTCGGCTGCAGGTTCAACAGCCGTGTCTCCACGATAAGCAGAGCCTTTGAACCTATGCTGTGAAAATTCCTCAGCGTTTGTTTTAGGGCCACTTATCTGCATCTCGAGAATGTTCCTACGTGGCTTTTCCAACTGAGCCCTTCTTGGGGATTTCCCCCTGTGCCCATTCTAGGTGCGCCCTCCCCGGCCACACGTCATTAAGAGACCGAAGAGCAACATCGCAGTGGAAGGCCGGAGGACGTCCGTCTCGAGCCCCGAACAGTGAGTACCCTGTTCTCCCCTCCCCTGTGTCTGCAGGAGCCCAGCGGGGCCAGCGCTTTGTGGAGACCATGTGGCAGCCCCGGCCTTTGAAAGGCTTCCCTGGAGCCCCGAGCGGGTGTTTCACAAAGAGGTCAGTCGGGGAACACGGCTTGATCTTCAGTGTCAGTTCTGCTGGCAGTTGTCACAGCCAGCAGGAGGCCCCAGAGGCCAGGGAGCCGGGCACCCGGGCTGGGTTTTGAGCGGTGACGCCCAAGGGGTACTCAAACAAGCTCAGAAAAAGATTCTAGGCCTTTTCTTATGCTGAAGATAGCTGGTCAGAAAAAGAGAGTTAGGAACCTGGTCGAGGAGGCAACCTATTTAACGAAGGCCTCCACCTTCCTAGGCCTGGGCTGCTCCGGGTCTCCAGAGCTCAGATTTATACACAGGACTGTCCTCATCCACGGCCCCTCCCCCACCGGTACCTTTGCTCACCTGTGCCTTAGCGTTTATTTTATTATGACTTTGCTTTCCTACCACCCCTTGGGCCCAGAGCTCCACGGGACAGGTGCTGGGTTTTATGCCCAGTACCAAGCATAGGGCCCAGCTTAGAATCACTTGCTGGGTAGACATTGGGTAGATGAGGGGAATGACGAGGCAGCTGGGCAGGCAGTGGCCAGAGGCTGAGCCGTCTGAATGTGGGAGGCTTAAAGCTGCTTGCGGCCCCGACTTCAGAGCCAGCTGGAGAAGGTAGCACTGCTTCCATCAGAGGAGTGTGCCTCCACCCCCGAGGCACACGGCCGGTGGCTTCTGCCCAGACAGCTCAGCAGCTACACACCGGCTTCCAGTGATGCCTTGAAACAGTGCATGAAGCCATCTTGGTCTGGGGTTGTTGGGGGAACCAAAAAAAATTTGCCCCTGGGACCCTGAGGTCCCTTGGGTGAAGAGGGGAATGCTCCTCGTGTCTGCCTTATTTTCAGAAAGGAAGGAAGGGAAGGAAGTTAAGGGAGATGGGAGATGGCACGTCCTAGCCAGAAAAGGAGCCAAAAGGAAGAAATAATTCCCAAATGTCAGGCTGTGGCCTAGCTCGGGTTGCAGTCCACTTCAGCTCTTCCAGGATTCTCTGGTTTATAGGATGGTATCACTTGAGACTATCATGTTGTTACAGAACCAGCCTACCTAGACAGCCCTCAAACCTGTGTGTGTCTGTGTGTCTTGGGAGATGCTTGGTGATGCAGAATTTGGAAGTCGGACTCCAGAAGTTGGGTGTAGGTTTAACTTCTGCTGTGCACAATAGGACGGTGGGAATCTCAAGGACTCTTTCCCTGCCATGGATTATGATTGCCCCCTTGTGGAGAAAATGCTGCATGTCTTCAGAGTGCCTCAGACCCCAAAGAGTTCTCCTTAGGGGAATGAATTTAGTCACTTTTCTTTAGAGCCGTCTCTTTAAAACTGGACTAAATATTTTAGACACTGTACTGGGATACAGGGTCATGGTCCTGTAGATATTGAAATGCAAATCCAGAATATCCTTGCTTTGCACCAAAAACACCCTGGACAAACAACACTTCCCATTCTACAGAAAAGCATTACCCATTTTGTGGCCGGTTCCCGATTAGAGCTCGGACTCCCTCACCACATTTATTTACACTGTTGCTTTTCCAGCCCAGTGATAGGGAATTGCTTCATCAGTATATGCAGAGAGCCAGTGTCTGGTAACCCCATCATTCTGGAGATTACAAGAACTATATCAGTACCACTTTTTGTGGGTTTTTTTGTTTTGGGTTTTTTTTTTTTGCAGTACACCTTGTTTTAGATTTCTTTTTGGGAAACATTTGGGGTTGAAATGAACCAGAGGGAGCAGCGGTGGCTAGTTTAGTGGGTTGGCAAATTGGCAGTGATAGAAAACAAATGACGGTTCTCTGTGATCGTACGTAACCGTGACCCGGGTCCACCAGGAGATAGGGAGGTATGTTTTAGAACATCATTCCGAGAGTTTCTGTTCACATTTTTTTAATGTGATGGGGGTAGGGCATGGGGGGCCGGCAGAGCTGTTCTCCCATAATGCCAGTGACATTTCTGGTGCAACCCGGGTGTTTTCCTGCGTCTCTTCCCATGCTGCCTTCTCCCCCACCCCCACCCCCCGTTGTGCTCCTCCACTTCCAAATGCCATGTCACAACAGCACTTGGATATGTTTTTCTCAACTGTCATCAGCTCCAGCTGGCAAGACCAACTTCTTGAAACACAGGAAGCATCCAGCGGAAAATATTTTAATAAAACAGACTCCTCATAAAATATTGTTTTGGGGAGGAAGAAACCAGCCCCACCAATCTGTCAGCATTGTGTCGGGAGACACAAGAAGACAAGCTGGCGGGCAGGAGCCACATCCTAATGGGCCTTTGTTGCTGGTGGTTCAGTGTTGGGCACACGGACTTGGTGCCTGGCCCTTTAATCTGGCCTGGATTTTCTTGAATCACAGATCTTTGTCTCCACTGGGAATATCAAAGTGCATCGGAAACTTAGAGGATTTGGGAGGCAGAAAGAGACACAGGATCTTTGAAGTTAAGGGAAGGATTCAGTCCTCCCGACTTCTTGCCCCAACTCTCATTTCCAAAGAAGCACATTAAGTAATTAACTTTGTGGACAGCAAAACGGAGCTGATTAAGAATTAGACAGTCTCCACGGCCTCCTGCAGCAGCTCAGCATCTGGAGTTCGTCGAGGCCCAGTAGCGTCGCCAGCAGCTCTAAGACCACTCCATCCATTGAGGTCCGTTTTTTGCTTTCTAGCTCACGTCCATTCTTGCATCCATTCATTCAGCAAATATCTTCAAAAACCTACTAGGTGTGAGCTTCTTAGGACTTTTAAAGGAGGCCCCAAAGGGAATCCCAGTGCCGACTTCTTTTGACTTGCATTTTCCCAGAAAGAAATTTTTCCCATGTCAAATTTTCTTCCCCAGTGGAAGGTAGGTGTCCTAGCCCCTCAAAACCATGTGATAGCAATTGGAAGAACAATTTACAAAGACTTCTGGGGAAAACATTCCCTCTGTTTTTCTGTTAACATTAGCTAATTAATATTCAGTGACTACTTCTCCTCAAGAAGTATTAGCTACTTACATTATTACTCAGAACAGGGCTGATGGTATGCCCCAAGGATCCCCTGAGGTAAGAGTTGGGGTTAGGAGGAATCAGACAGCTCGGGCTGTAGGTCAGAAGCCAGGTGGCAGTGAGTACAGTGGAGCACCTCATGTGTTCTAGGTCCTCTTAGGCGTCCCTTCCACAGAACAGGAACGCTGGCTCAGAAAATGTATTGACCAGTGTTCCAGGGTCATCCAGTTAGAAAGCGGCATTGCCAGGCCTCCAAACGCTGCTCAGTTTCATTCTCTCCATTGCACTCTGCTGTCCACGGGGGTCCATTGTTCTCCTGGCTTTGCCCAGGGAGACAGCTTTGTGTCCTGAGATGACTTGCCCCACACACCACCTTCCTCTCTGGGGAAGATTCCCTGGGGTTGGGAACCAGAGCTGTTCAGTCCTCTTCCTGCCAAGGAGGCAGTGTTCCCTGGTACCTGAGTGTTCCTATCTGGGGAAGGAAAGAGAAGTAACATTTACTGAACATCGCTTAAGATCATGAAGGGTAGGTGGTAGCTTTATACCATTTAACAGATGGGGAAACTGAGGCTCAGAGAGAGACTTTCCATAACTTGCCCAAGGTCTCAGGACTGGGAAGTGGGGAGGGCCTGGCCCTTTCTTCTTCAGCATCCAGGCATTTTGTTAAGAACCTAATTATGACTACGAGCTACTCTGAGTGGTGAGGACAATGGCGGCTGCAGCGGGCACGGTGAAGTCACAGCTCCCCACCTGTTAAAGGTGGGCTTTGGTTATTTCAGCGGGAGCGTGCATGGCTGCCAGGCCCTAGCTTATCTACCCTTTGGATTACTAGATATAGGGCAATTTCCCTGTATTTCATCGAATGTGAGACTTTGAAAGAGCCGACAGCAAGCCCTAAAAGGCAGTGCTGTGCTAAGTACTGCCCGCCCCTCAGGACCACACACAGCGAGCAGACAGAGGCCAAGGGGGGGGGGGGGGGGGGGGGGGTGACCTACTGGTCCCCAGGTGCCTCTCTCTTCCACTCTTTCACTGCCATGAGAGTTGGGAGGGAGATAGTCACAAGCAGCCTCCACCTTCTTTAATCTTCGCAATAACCCAGAAGGGTAGGGCTGTCTTCCAAGTCCTAATGGTGACGGGGCTTGTACTCAGTGTGGATCTGAGACGTGCCCAGTCCCAGCCCGCTGCAGAGCCCGAGCTCTTGCAATGCACACCTTGTCCTCTAAAGGTGGTGCACAGAACACCCTCCAGTCACCCGCATCCTGACTGGCTGCAGGCTGGTTATTTGGAGTGCGTTGTACTCCAAAGTACAAAAGGAGTACAAAAGGTGAAAAAGGTCCAGATTCAGCCACCAGGGGCCGGTAAGCCACTGCCCTGTCACCTCCCTGGCCAGAGGCACGCAAAAACATGCTCTTTTCCAGTAGTTTTCCAGTAATTTTGTTTGTTTTTAAAAATAACCCAATAGCCTTATAGGCAGGCTGGAAGTTAGGGAGAAGAGACAAGTTCATTCATCCCACTACTTCAGCTCAACAATGTACTAGCATTTCCGCAGATTCCTGTCCAGTCTTTTTTCTAGATATATTTTGCAGAGCTGCCAGCTTCCTTGCAATATCCCACAGCACAGACTTGCCTCATGTCCTTGTAAGCCCCATTGGTGGTGACCACAGAAGATCTCACTGTGTGTATGTGTGTGGTCTGCCTGACCGCGCTCCTCTTATGGGATTTGTAGATTGTTCCAGGTTTTCACAAATGTGAAAAATGCCTAAGTGAATGTCCTTGTTCTCCACGTTTTTTCTAGTTTTATATTATTGTAAGAACAACTACCATTAACTGAGCACTTTACGTATATTGTTTTGTTAAATCCTCACAAGAACTCTGGGGGCGGGGGTAGGTATCATTAGCTCTATTTTATAGAAGTAGCTGCCACTCTGAGAGGTGGTCACCGCCCTCGGTCACACAACTAGTTAGTGGCAGAGCTGAGCTTCTAACGCCAAAGGCCAACCCTTAACGTCTTATAGGCAGATTTCTGCTCCCTGTTACTAAATAACTTTCTGAAAGAATTGTACCACTTCACACTCCCGTCAGAACTGTGGACTCCCTGGGAATCTGCGTCTGGGAGACCCAGAGGAACGTGCGGCTGGCATTAGAAATCCTTCTGGCCAAGGAGAACATCTGCAGGTTGCGCTGCCTGGGCAGGCTGTGTGTGCACCAAACGGCCAGCCCACACTCCTCAGGAATTGGAGAATCTGCTCTGCATCTGAATTGCACTGCGTGACCCCAGCACCCAAAGCCCCAGAAGATTAAAATAAGATCAGAAGAAGCTGCCAGAAGCATTTAGTGGGAGCTCTGCCCAGAGACCAGGTCTCAGAACACTTTGCAATTGTACCTCTTCATGCTGGTTGCACACATGCGCTGGCAGGAGATGACATGCTGCTCCACCCCCACTTCCCCCAGCCCCAGCCTCCTCGAGACCTGCGCTCAGCACAGCCCCCTGGCTGAGGGTCACAGCCGGACCCCTCTCCCTCCTGCACAGACCCAGAGCTGCCCGAGGGTGGGGGCCTGGTGCGCAGGCCTGGCTGGGCGTCCGCAGATCTGGGCAGCACCCTGGCCCACCAGCTGCCAGTCTGAGACCGTGGGCAAGTCTCTTTGCCTTCCTTTTTTTTTTTAACGCAATGCCTGTTAACATCTCAAAGAACACAATTTGGGAAACTGCCCACGGGAGCCACACTAGCATCCCCAGCAGCAGTGGGTGCTGCGGCCTCACCAGTCTGATACTCCCCCCAACACCTCCGCCACGAGCTGCACGCTCCCTCCTCGCAGGGTCACCATGCCTGGGACTTCCGGCATAGCCGTGACCTGCCACGTTGTGCGTCACCCGCACGCACCCACACACACTTGCCCACCCCGGTAGCCTATGAGCAGGGCAGGGTTGTGTGACCTTCAGCTTTGACTCTTCAACTCCCCGACCAGAGCCTGGCCCAGCTCTGCTCAGGGATATTTACTGAATGAGTGAACAAAGGAATCACTGAGAGCAGCTGACAGCCCAGCGTCCTGGAGATGGGGGAGGGTATCAGTTAACAACCGCAAGTATGTAAAGCACCTACTATGAGCCAAGTGTGATCGGGATGTGAATCTGAAGCTACCAGCACGTGCCCAGCCTGGCCCTGTGAGAGCCAGAAACTGATCAGCCCCGGGAGCAAATCTCCAAGATGCCAGCTGGGCCCTGAGCCCCAGGGGGTAGGGGCAGCTGTCTGGGCACTACCCCCTGGCAAGCCGCCAGGACACCAAGCAGAAGGGCACAGACCCAGTTAACAAGGTGAGAGGCGCCTGACCTGACTCGGGCCCCCTCCCCTCTCCAACGGTGGGGTTCGGGCCCCGGAGACAAAGCCAAGCCAGAGGCCAGGCGTGGAGCCTGAGCTCAGACTGGAAAAGCAGGAGCTGCCGCAGAGGCTCCGGGGATGTGCAGCAGCCCAGGAAAACACAGGACCTCCTCGTCTCCACCACTTCTGCCTGCTGCTTGGAAGGAGGGACTCTCCCAGGAGCTGTCACAGTAGGGCGAGTTAGTTCCAGCTGGAAAGCCAAGCCTTCAGGAAGCCCTCAGAAGAGGTGCCCCATCCTCAGGGTGTCACTGAGCTCATTCTCCTCCGAAAGGCTTCGCCACCCCAACAAGCACCCTCCCCATTCCAGATTTCACGTCACCATTTCCCAAGTGCCTGTTTCAGGCCCGGTACTTCGATATATGTCATCTTGGTGAACCTCCCCTGCTCCCCAAAAGTCTTCATAGTGAAGGCACTGTTAGCCCATTCAGCCACGGGGGAACCAAGGCTCTGACAGGTGCCGTGACCTCCCCTGGGTCCAGCACAGATACCAGGGTCTGCTGGGTCCCGCATCCGTGTCCACTGCTTTCTCACCAGCCGCCCCCACCGACTGCTGCCACGGTCCCTAGAAAAGACTTTGGCTCTCAGCAGGCAGAGGCTGTCCTCGGGGTGAATGGCAGTTGTTCCTCACAATCTACACAATTGCTCTTCCAGGTAGGGAAAGTGCCCCCAAGGTGTCCCCTTCCCCGTCTTCCCTCCAGCAAAGGGCATGAAGGGTGGGAAAGTGAAGCCAGACCTCTGCGCCTACGTGAGTGTCCACCCAGCGCCTGGGAAAGGCTTCTCAGCCTGCTGGGTGTGGGTGTGGACAGGGGAAGTCGACACTAGTGATCTCTGTGGAAGGAAGGAAGATAGACAGACAGACAGACAGAGATGGGTTGATAAATAAATGGATAGATGAACGAAGGTTGCAAAGGCAAAGGGCACCACCAATCCAAGAGACAGAGATCAGGGCAGCTGAGCCCCCCATCACCACCTGACCTCGCACGTGGCCTTCAGCCCTCACGCCGGGGGGAGGCCCTCCTCCAGCTGGTCCCTGCCAACCCTGCCTGCCTCTTCTCTTGAAACCCCACCCCAGCCTCAAGCCCCTGTGCCCCCTCCTCCACAGAGACACCTCCAGGCCATTGTGCGGCCTCTACTGGACTCAGATTAAAAGCCCCATGTCACCTCCCAAATGGAGGCTTGTCCAGCAGCCCCTGAGCCAGGCATGCCCACCGCTGCACTCTGGCAGAGCAAGTCCCTAGCAGGGTGGGCAGGACCTGGCCTCACACTCACCCATCCCCTCTGGACCAGTCCATGTGGCAGAGCAAGTCCCTAGCAGGGTGGGCAGGACCTGGCCTCACACTCGCCCATCCCCTCTGGACCAGTCCATGTGGCAGAGCAAGTCCCTAGCAGGGTGGGCAGGACCTGGCCTCACACTCGCCCATCCCCTCTGGACCAGTCCACGTGACAGGAAGACGCCTTCTCATTGGTGATCACGACTCATTACAGCAGTGAGCCTCTCATTACTGTTCTAAGTAGACATTCACATACTGCTGAGTACAGAGATCCCATGTCCAACAGGTTCCCACATCTGTCATCAGGCCTTCCTCCCTGGGAACAGTCCCAGCCTGGCCCCAGGCCACACAGGGAATAGCTCCAGTGCAAGTTCCGGAGCGTCCCCCATGGGCCCTGCACCAAGCTTGTTTCCCCCAGAGACCCCTCTGACTTGCTTCAGAGGCCTTTTCTCTGTTTTTAGCCCACGCACGTGCTAAGGTGTGCTCTAGAGTGTCAGCCCTGTGTAATGGTGCTGGAGGTGAGGCATGGCGGCGTGTCTAGGCGGGGGGCGCTCGCAGATCATTCTGATGTGCTGTGACATGCCCAGCTGGGGACCGGTGACTTTGACTGGGAAGGTCTTTGAAAGCAGGGACCACCCTATTTGTCCTTGAACACCTAGGGGAGACTGTGCTCAGGGGGAAGCGGCCCAGAGTTTATTTGTTGGCAGGTGACTGTGGCATCTGGGTAGTAACTGAACAGGCACCGGGCACTGTGCAAAGCCCTTTACGAATATTTTCATTCAACTTTTGTGGTAAGACTAACTGGAGGGCTATAGAACCCCCACTTTGCAGCTAAGAAACTGAGGTTCAGGGAGGTACAATGACTTTGCTGAGGTCATCTGGCTGGCACGTGGGGATTGGTGGAAGGCTGGACAGACGGGCCTCGTCCAGGGGCCTGTCCCTGCCTGTCAGCCCCACAGGAGCCCTGTAACCAAGGGATGCCAGAGCGGCCAAGACAGTTAAAAGTAAAGATCCTTTGTGCAGGAGTGAAATGATCCTTTAAAAATGATCACCAGCTCCCCTCGTTACCTCTGGAGACCAAGTCCCTGCTGACTTTTTCCCCTTCTTTATCTCAAGTACATTTAAATGTCAATTAAATTTGAAATATCTACATTTGTCAGCATTTCATTTTGGGCCAGCGTGACGTGCTGCTGATTTGTCCACGCGATGTGACACATGAAAAAAACTCTCGAGATGCAGATCTTCCTCATTAAAAAATAAGCCTGTGCGATCCCGGCACGGCAGAGAGCCACAGAGCACGTCCCCGCTTCCTGACGCCGTGTCTCTGACATGGTATTTAAAAAGGAACAGCCGCGCCTGTCACCACTGTCACACGCGCACGCTAGCCGGCGACACGTTAAACCAAACATTAGAAAGGGTTCGGGGAGTCATCTGCATGGGAACTCCGTGCCGAGATGAGGTGGGCAGAGGCGGGAGCAGCCGTGGGAGGTGATGGGATCTGAACGTGATGGACAGCGGGCCTTTCTTTCTCGCCGAGACTCCGGCAGTCCTTGCTGGGTAGCCAAGTTCGCCACGACCTGCCTTTTCACAGACAGCTCTTTGTGTATAATAAAATCCAGGCAAGTGGTGGGTGGCAGACTGCAGGGTAGTAGCTGAATTGGGTTAATGAGGGAAGAGGTACGCGCTTTTTTTTTTTCATATTCTGCCTTAAGTAATAAAAAATTTAAACCTGGACATATTCGACGGTTCGTCCTTTATCTCTGACAAATATCTGACTGTATGTTTCATGGGAGAACATGAGCAGCTGAATTTAAATAAGTTTATTTTGAAATCTCACCTTTTATCAAAAGCGGAAGGGGAAACACCCTATTTCACCGTTTCGGGTCCACAGAACTGAAGAGGCAGGATCGCAGAGTGGTTCAGAGTTAGGCATATCTGGATTCCATGCTCTACCCTTAACTTCTGTGTGACACTGGGCAAGTGACTCCCCCTCTCTGAGCCTTGGCTGCTTTATCTGAAAAATGAGGATGTGATGAGTAATTAATCAGAAACTGTACGGACAGCATTTAGCCCAACACTAGGAAATACTGCTGGTGTCATCATCCTTATCCGTGTGGTCCAAAGCCTGGACCTGAAGAAACTCTGATCAAACCACATGGCAGAGTTCTCATCTGGGTGTTCCATCACTCTTGAGAGACAGATGGTGTATCCAGGAGACACCCTGGACCTCTTCTTGAAGTCAAGACTGCCCGACCAGCCTGGCCTGGCCGGAAGAGCTGTCTGGAGAGGAAAGTGGTGAGCTGTGAAGTGAAGCTCCCTGTCTCCCCCCTCCCTCACCCCCAAGCGCCCTCCGTGATCTCGCGTGTGGGAGGCACTGGATTTTGAAAGTGATGGGAGGTGCAGCAGCCTGAGCTGATGAAGCCAAGGTCCAGTCCAGCACAAAGGCTCTTTGCTCTTGTGTGAATCCAGACACTCCTGGCGTTCAGCTAACGTGCCAAGCTGTGCTCTCTGCTCACTTGTCAAAGCCAGAGGAGGGGGCTGTGCTTGGATGGGTGTTGGAAAGGCCTTCAAGATGGACTTGAGGGCCACCCAAAGCCTCATTCAGTTTGACCCAAGCAGAGGTGTGGGTCCCCCTCATACACATCTACGACCAGCCCAGAGGAGAGGAAAGAGAGGGCCCTGGACTCATCACTTCCTGGCTGGGTGGCTTGGTCACACCTCTCCTCTTCACACCTCTCCTCTTCACCATGAAGTGCTCAGGTAGGACTGGGTCTGCTCACTACAAGCACGTGGGAGGTGCCTCTTGGTTGGGTGCGTGGATGAACAGATGGACAGGTGGATGGACGGACTAATGACAGCCTCATCCTCTGTAAAATCTGTACAGCGACGCCTTTCTGCTTCCTGCTGGGGGGAGTGGTAGAAATAACCTGTGTGAAGCCCGTGGCACAGTGCCTACTTGTGGATATTATTTTAAGCATTTTTCTGAGACTCCCACCTGCCCCAATATACCTAACACGCTCATCCCCAGACGTGGTCCCGTTCTACAGGTCTATATTCTTTTTCATGTTCTTTTCCATTATGGTTTATTACAAGATATTAAATATAGTTCCCTGTGCTATACAGTAAGACCTTGTTGTTTATCTGTTTTATATGTAGTAGTTTGTATCTGCTGATCCCAAACTCCTGATTTATACCCCCCTTTCCCCTTTGGTAACCATAAGTTTTTCTATGTCTGTGAGTCTGTTTCTGTTTTGTAAATAAGTTCATTTGTATCATATTTTAGGTTCCACATATAAGTGATATCATGTGATATTTGTCTTTCTCTGTCTGATTTACTTCACTTAGTACGATAATCTCTAGGTCCATCCATGTTGCTGCAAATGGCATCATTTCATTCCTTCGTATGGCTGAGTAATATTCCATTGTATATATGTATCACATCTTCTTTATCCATTCATTTGTCGATGGACATTTAGGTTGCTTCCATGTCTTGGGCTATTGTGAATAGTGCTGCTATGTACATTGGGGTGCATGTGTCCTTTCACATTAGAGTTTTCTCTGGATATATACCCAGGAGTGGGATTGCAGGATCACATGACAACTCTAGTTTTTTTGTGGGTTTTTTTGACAACTCTAGTTTTTTAAGGAACCTCCATAACATTCTGCATAATGGCTGCACCAATTTACATTCCCACCAACAGTGTAGGAGGGTTCCCTTTTCTCCACACCAGAGAGGGGACCCTCTTATACTGCAGCCACGAGCTGAGGAAAGGGGCATGTGCCTGGCGGGGATCCAGAAGAGGGGTGAAGCTGGTGTGTGCGGGGCCTAGTCTCTCCAGTACGCTGGCTTCCAGTCATTCCCTTAGCAAACTTTCCTCTGTACTAACGCTGTGCCATGGGTGGGGAGAGAAAGAAGAATGTGCCAGGGCCCCTGCCCTCGAGGACCTCCACTCAGAAATAGAATTGCAAGAGGTTCGACTGTATTAACGAAGCGCTAAACCACGCAGCCCAAGGAGAAGCCAGCTCTGTCTAGGGAGAAAACTCTGCTGGGAGCTCCAGGAAAGCTTTGTAGGAGTGCGGTTTGAGCTGAGTCTTGCAGGCCAAGGGCAATCAGTGCACCAGGCAAAGGCAAGGGCAGGTGGCAGGAGGTGGCAGGAAAGGAACACAGAGGTGGGCGGGGCCAGGCGCAAAGCACGGTGTCTGCCCTGCTTGGAGCTTGGACTTGGCGGCCCTCGCCCCACCCACCCAGTGTGTTCCACGAGCTCCCCAGAATGCAGCCTGAGGCAGGGTGCCTGCCCCCCTCCTCGGGAGAACAGTCCAGGGCTGGCGAGTGAGAGCGGGTCCCCCAAACTTCTAAACAGACGTGTAAGTCGTTCCAGACACACCTGAACATTAGTACCATTGACATTTTACCCACCGCATGAAGCCACAGTTCAGAGCAGCAGGCTTGCAGGTGTGAAGCGGGAGAGTGATGAGGTCAGGGCTGTGATTCAGAACAGGATTCCAGTGGCCCTCCTGCTGGGCCTTGTTTTATGTCCCGGTGGAGGAGGCAGGAACCGGGCAGCCTAGCCCCTGTGCTGGCCAGGGCACGTTTCTGCAGGTCAGATCCTCCCACCCTCTCTCCTGAGTTCAGAGGAGAATGAGCCTCCTAGGCCATGCTCCCACCAGTCCAGGGCAGGCTGAGATACGTCTTGTCCCTGACACGCAGCAAGGCAGCCTGGAAGAGGAGAGGAACGCTGTGACCTCCCTGTGCAGCCCCCGGGCAAGTGGCTTCCCCTCTCTGAGCCTCAGCCTCCCCTTCAGTAAGAGGACAAAAGTCTTTGCCTGGCTAACTTCCAGGGACAATGCGAGGAAATGAAGGGTTCAGGTGTGACAGTGCTGGGGAACTCAGCCCTGGGCGCCAGCTTTGGTTCCACTTTTAAAAGGGCAGCATATATTTGGGGAACAACTGGCTTATGACTGGTGATGGTGGACCATAGCAGCAGCCGGTCACAATCCACTCTCCCAATCCCCACAGGGAGAGCTGCTGTCCCTCACTTACTCTCCAGCCCTGGTTCCCATGCACTTTTTTGGACATGTTTCCTCTTCCTGAAATGAAACCGGAAAGGAATTGCATCATATAAGGCAAAGAAAGGAGACTGCTCTGGCTGGGGGTGGAGGGGCTGAGGAGATAGCCCCCCATCAGGTACCCCTGTGTCTCCTACCCCACCCACCTCCCCAAAGTTCACCATTGCCCCTGGGATCCTCGGTGTGCGTCCAGCCCGCTGTACAGGGCAGAGGCGTGGGCTGCCTGCTCCCCAGCCGCGTGCCGGAGCAGCAGCCATGGGGCCGGGATTTGAACCAGGGGCTGCGGGGTCCAGCTCCCCTCTCCCAAGCACACACCTCTCGCGGGCCCTGGTCAGTGTATAATTCATAAAAGCTGGCGTGGAGTTTCTCTGGGCTGTGTATGTGTTTGTGTTTATAGAGGTAGAGCTCACAGGTGGCTGACAAGGGAGATGTATTTTTTATAACAATGAATATTTAATTTCCACATCACAGATGAAAAAGACTCTCTGAAGAGGCATCTGAGGGAGACTCCAGAGAGCGGCCGCTAATCAGAAAAGGGCCTTCTCGCGAGTGCCCTTCCACATGGCTCACTTTCTTCTTGAGATTTTTTATTTTTTATTTTTTCCTGATTATTGAAGTAGATATGCACATTGGAGAAAACGGAGAAGACACAAAAATAAAATTTGGCAGAGGGGAAAAAATCCATAATCCACTAGCTTTTTAAATTTTTTAATTTATTTATTTTGGGGGGCTGCTTTGGGTCTTCATTGCTGCGAGTGGGCTTTCCCTAGTTGCGGCGAGCGGGGGCTACTCTTCGTTGTGGTGCGTGGGCTTCTCACTGCAGTGGCTTCTCCAATGCAGGGGACATGGGTCCCCTAGCTTTTGTTGACATTTAGACACATACCTTTCCAGTCTTTTTTCTGTGCATTTTGCCATAAGCAGATGAGAGAGAATGCAGTATAACTGCAATTCTGCATCGTGACTTGTAAATTTTTCTTTATAAACATTATAGTTAATGGGAGGATACTCTTCAGCCAACCATACCATAATTCACCTCACCAGGTTCCCACTGCGGAAGTTCAGGTGGTCTCATGTTTTATAAACATAGCAGCAATGAACATCTTTGTGCATAATTTGTTGCTACATTGGGGTTATCTAAATGGAAGTGGAATCACAAGGTCATAGATGCATTTAAGGCTCTTGACACAGGTGGCAAACCCACAGTTTCTTTTCTGTTCGGGACCAGCTTCCTCACTGTGGGGCCCGTCAGGCCTTCTCCAGGCAGCCTTCTCCCCGGCCGGCAGAGGAAGGCCAGGGTCAGGTGCGGAGCCTCAGGCCTCCTTCCCACCCCGCCACGTGGAGTCCCGAGGTGCCTCCTAACTGTTTTCTCTCTTGTCTTCCTCCGCCCCAGCCTCGTAAAGCCCTTGCGACACTATGCTGTCTTCCTCTCCGAAGACTCCTCTGACGATGAATGCCAGCGGGAAGAGGGCCCGAGCTCTGGCTTCACCGAAAGCTTTTTCTTCTCCGCTCCCTTTGAATGGTCTCTCCTTCCTTCTTCCATTTCCCTGAGCTCGGCTTGGTGACTCTCCGGGGCCACTTGGAGGGCTGGGGGTGGCCAGCTTGCGCTGTGTGTGGGGAGGGGGTCTGGGGCTGCTGCCTTCCGGTGCCAGCTTGCAGGACGGACGCCCCCTCTGTGTGCCTCCTCTCAGGGCGTCATTCTGCCAGCCCCATGGGGGCTGTGACCATGGGGTGAGGTGACAAGAGTGACTGGGCTCTAGAGGTGTGAGACAGGAGCATGGGTCTCATTCCTTTGGGGAAAATGCACTTGGCTGTTAACGGAATTGGTGGCTGCGGTTTCAGCTACAGTTGGCCTGGTTGTTGCTGCCCGAGTCTTCCTTTATCTCAGCACATCTTGGAAAGCCATGGAGATGGAGCGTCAGATTTTAAGTTTTCAAACAACGTTACCGATGAGGAATGTATGTATTAATGCTGGCATGTCCAAAGGTTTTACTGACCTGCCTGACTTCAAGATAATTTTTATCATTATTATTTATAGCCTAAGCCTTCTTCTAATTACAAATTGCAATAAAGAAAGAAAGAAAAAGAAGGTTCACCACGATCCAGCCGCCCCTGGAATTGGGCTTTGGTGGCCGCCCTTTCTTTGCAATTCCTGCCTCTCCACGCACAGGCTTTTCAGGGCTGGGACTGAGCAAAGGGACAGCTTTGGTTCTGTGTGTATTTGTTTGCATGGTGTTTTTAATGGAAGCCTCTAGGGGAAGGGAACTGCCCACTGCTGAACACACACAGCAACCCTTCGGGGAGTAAACCGTTTCAGCCAGATTATAGAAGAAGGACTCTTCCCCCACCTTCCCCCTCCCAGCCCCCTTCACCATCTCCCTGCTCCCAGTCTCCCCCAAGGCTGGGCCTGTGAGTTCCTCGGGGCACCTGATAAACCCAACAGCTCTGCTCCTGCCACTGCCCGCCCCCCTCCCTCCAGGGGAGGAGGGTCCTGGCCCTTTCTGCCACCAGCTCACCTGTGACCACGGGCAAGTCAGTCCCCTCCTGATGTCCTCACCTAGAGCAGTGGCCTAAGCCAGTGTTGCCCAAGCTTGGAATGCCACCTGGTCTGTACAGTGAATCTTATTCTTTAAAACTAGAAGAGAAGCCTTGTCCTAAGCAATAATATTCATGGTATCATAGGCTTAATATATGTTATTTCTATTATTAATTAAAGTAAAGATAGCATCATTGGAATAAGAAAAGTTCATCCATGTATCAACTTAAAATCACCTTGCAGGTAAAGGCACCCACACAGGTAATGTCCAAGGACTCTCCCACCACGGAGTCCAGCAGGTCACGTTCTTTTTAAATTAATTGATGCCTTAATTATTTAAAATAATGCTCACTTCCTGAGCCACGATCTATGAAAAGCATAGGCTTTTGTGTGTGTTTAAAAGGGAAGTGGCCATCTCAACTCAAAGCAAAATGGGTTCCTTCTGAAGAACTCTACTTCCTTAACTACGAAGCACACTGGCTTTTCTTTATCTCCTTCACTGTGTTCAAACTTGGTTAAAGGAGCTTGGTCAGATGGCTTAGTCAGAACAAGTGAGAGACTTCAGAAGTCTCTCATACTTGGCTTCCATTTCCATCTCTTGCCAGGTGCTGTGTGACATAGGTTCCATTACTTAGCCTCTCTGAGCTTCAGTTTCCTCATCTGTAAAGTGGGGGGTGTGAGTCCTACTTCGTGGGCTGCCTGTGTGGCTTCAGGGAGTTAGTACAGTCTGATGCAGTCCTTGCCAAGAGTCAGGGCTGTTAGTTGAGCCCCTTCCCTCTGCCAACTGTCCCCTGCCCAGGTTCGTGCAAGTGGGCCTCCAGGACCAGCAGGTGGCACCCTTCCCCCACTTTACCAGAGCCGTGGGCAATTTCTGCCTGACCCAGGAGCCAGAGCCTCATGGTTGGAGGAGGTGGGATGCTGCTCTGGCCCGGGCTCCACTAGAGGTCTGGGCAGCGTTCTCCAGGTACCCCGGGGCTCAGGCTTGTGAGAAGGGATAGCAAGAGGCACCCTGTGTCACCTGCACCTGGCTGACTGCAAGGTTTTGGTGCATGAATGCTGCTAACAGCCTCAGCATGCCTGCTGGGCACCAGGCACTGTATTTGCTCATGTAGTCTCCACCACCAGCTGCAGGGGAGTGCAGTCTGGAATGGGGGAGCGTATGAGGCTCAGAGAGGTGGTGACTTGCCCAAGGTCCCACAGGAAGAGATGGCACCAGGGCTGGAACTGAGGTCTGCACAGGCTGAGGCCCAGATGGTTCCCCACTGAGGATCCTGGGGTGCACTGGGCAGCTCCCTGGGGAGAGTTCTCCCAGCTCAGTTCCCACGAGCTGTTCCCAGGACCTGCTGCAGGGGTGGGAGTGCAGACAGTGGGCTCAGGATTGAGTCTTCCTGCCTGTTCCCTCTCCAGACGTGTCCTATTCCTCACGCCTTGTATGAATGGCGCGTGAGCCCACTAGCCAGTTCTACGGTGGGTCCTGTGGTTTGGAGGAAACTAAGTGGGCCCCCCAGTGCAAGCTAGAGCCAGAGCAACTTGCCCAAGGTCCCTGAGTGAACAGAAGCCATGTTCAGCCCAGGTCTGTCAGAGTGCCGCTGCCCAGACGCCTACACTCTCAGGGACCCAGGACAGCTCTCCTCTCCCAAGGCTCCCGGGTGTGCTCCCCGAGGCCTGGAAGTTCTCGGGGGTGAGGGCTGCTTGCTCCTCCCAGGGAGGCTCTGAGTAGGAGAATCCAGCCTGCTCTGCCTCCTCCCAGGCCGCAGCCGTATCGGACACTCAAGGAGTCAGACAGCGCCGGAGACGAGGCGGAGAGCCCTGAGCAGCGAGCGCGGGAGCCTGTGGGCCCCACCCCAGCTCCGCCCGACCGGGCTGCCAGCATCGACCTCCTGGAGGACGTCTTCAGCAGCCTCGACATGGAGGTCCCACTGCAGCCGCTGGGCCAGGCCAAAAGCTTGGAGGACCTTCGGCCCCCCAAAGACCTGAGGGAGCAGCCGGGGACCTTTGACTATCAGGTATGCTGGGGAGGAGCGGGGGGCGCTGGCGGGGGGTACTTTCTGCGCATGAGGTAGATTTCCCCATGTGACAGTAAAAGACACCAAGGGAGAAACAGTGACTTTTCTGAGGTCCTCAGCCAACACTCAGAGTCACTCTGACTGCAAATCCTGCCAGGCCGGCCAATGGCCACACCCCCCCGCACCCCCTCCACCCCGCTCACAGGGATCACTGGAGAAGATGCTGGAGCCTGATGGAAATCTGCCCCCCACTTCTGCTTATGCAGCAGAGGTGGGCAGGGCTATGACCCCTGGTGGAACTGGGATTAATGATCCCAACCCCACCAAGGCTCCTTGGAGAGCCTATGAATCAAAGTTCCTGGGCTCTGGATAGTAGCATGTGACCCCTGACCTTCCTTGTGACTTTCAGTCAGGCACACCTCCTCTCTGTGCCTCGGTTTCCTCACTTGTGACGGGGGGCTGCTGACTCTGCAGTCCTTGGGTCACAGTGTGGAATTCACAGAGCTCCCACGCATCTGATGATTCACGCTTGCCCCTCTGCAGGGAATTGCTATTCCCAGGCTGCCCACGAGGGAGCTCAGGCCAGGAGAAGGGATGTGACGCCCAGGTCGTGGGCCCTGTAGGTGGCAGAGCTGGGACTTGAGCCCAGCCCTCCTATTTCCTTCCCAGCCAGTGTGCCTTCTCCCAGGCCCCGAGCCTCACTTGCCCTCTTGGGCTAATGGGTGGTTGAAAGTGCCCGCACGCTTTGAAAAGTAAAATGGGCCACCCCAGTAGAGGGTCAGTAGGTGGAGTCCTTTTCCTAAAACTACTTGGCAGCACTGGTTTGAAAAGACAGAGCCTTCTCTGGAGGCCCTTTGTGCCACCCAGTGAGAGAATCCCGGCCTCTAGTACAGACAGACCTGGGCTTGCTTTCTGCCGCCGACCTGGGCCGAGCCCCCAACTGCTCTGGGTCCCAGGGACTAGTCAGCCACATTCCCAGGACCACAGTCCCAGTGTCCACCTGGCACACAGGAGGGTGGGGGGGGGAGGGGCACATGCTGCCTGCCAGTCTGTCTCAGGTCAGCCTGTGGTCATTGCCTCCCTCATTCCCTCTAACAGAGGCTGGACCTGGGCAGGAGTGAAAGGAGCCGTGGGATGCCGGGAGCCTTGAAGCTCGCCCACCCACACAACAAGCTCTGGAGCCTGGGCCAGGACGACATGGCCGTCCCCAGCAAGCCTCCTGCCACCTCCCCCGAGAAGCCCTCGGCCCTGCTTGGGAAATCCCCGGCCCTGCCCAGCAGGCCCCAGAACCGGGACGGCATCCTGAACCCCACCGACAAGGAGGAGGTGCCCACCCCCACTCTGGGCAGCATCACCATCCCCCGGCCCCAGGGCAGGAAGACCCCGGAGCTGGGCATCGTGCCCCCGCCCCCCACTGCCCGCACGGCCAAGCTCCAGGCTGCCGGCACTGCCCTCGGCGACTTCTCAGAGCGGCTGCAGGCGGAGCGGGAAAGGCGGGCTGCCCTGGGCTCAGCCGCGATCCCCGGGCTCCACCCCAGCGCTGCCCCCCAAGACCCCACCGAACTGCTCCAGCCACTCAGCCTGGCCCCGGAGGCTGCGGGCACAGGCAGTGATGCCCTGCTGGCCCTCCTGGACCCACTTAGCACAGCCTGGTCAGGCAGTACCCTTCCACCAGGTCCTACAGCCCCAAATGTAGCCACCCCATTTACTCCCCAGTTTAGCTTCCCCCCCATGGGGACCCCCACCCCATTTCCACAGCCATCACTCAACCCCTTTGTCCCATCTGTGCCAGCGACACTGCCTGCCATGCCCCTGGTCTCCACACCAGCTGGGCCTTTTGGGGCCCCTCCTGCTTCCCTGGGGCCTGCTTTTGCCCCCAGCCTCCTGCTGTCCAGTTCTGGCTTCTGTGCCCCACAGAGGTCTCAGCCCAACCTTTCTGCCCTCTCCATGCCCAACCTCTTTGGCCAGATGCCCATGGGTGCCCACTCCCTGCAGCCCCTGGGTCCCCCAGCAGTCACCCCTTCAAGGATCCGAACATTGCCCTTGGCCCGCTCAAGTGCCAGGGCCGCCGAGGCCAAGCAAGGGCTGGCGCTAAGGCCTGGAGACACCCCACTCCTTCCTCCCAGAGCCCCCCAGGGCCTGGAGCCAGCGCTGCAGCCATCTGCTCCACGAGAGGCCAGAGACCCCTTTGAGGATTTGTTACGGAAAACCAAGCAAGATGTGAGCCCGGCCCCAGCCCCCGGCTCAGTGGAGCAGCTCAGGAAGCAGTGGGAGACCTTCGAGTGAGCGGGCGCTGAGTGCTGGGGGCGAGCTGAGGCCCGGCTGCCCACTGCGGCAGCTCTGCGGCTGGCTGGCCCTGCTTCCCCTGCTGCTATTTCTGTCCAGGTTCTACTGGTGGGAAGGGTTGGGAGCCCTCTCTGCTGCCCCTCCTCCTCTCCACACTGCCCATCTCTGGAGAACGGCACCAGTTCCAGCCTGGGAATCAACCCAGCTCCTGGGCACTTGTCCCGCCCTGCCACCTCCCCTCCCCTGCACCCCTGATTGGGTTTTGCACTAGAGAGGTCATCTGGGCCGATGATTGCCCCAGACCCCATCCTACCCAGCTTCCTTCTGGAAACTGCCCACCAGGAGCCCCACGCCGCCTCAGGATGTGTCCTCCTGAGCCCTGTTCTCCTGCCCCAACTGCAGCCCAGCCCTGCACACCCCACCTTGATGGGCGCAGGCATTGGCAGTGCCCTCGGCATGAGCTCGTGCACGAGACGCACATGGTTTGGAGTTTGCAGTAAGGAACCCCCCTCCCCGGCTGGAGGAGCTACTGGCAAGGCATTTCCAAATCCTCTCTAGCAATATGCACACTCGTTCCTTCCTGAGTCTTCACCCCAACCCCCAAACTTCGTTTTTCTGGCTTGGTAGGGACTTGGGGGCTGAGGCATCCTTGCAATCCCTCCCGGTAGCCAAAGCAAGCCCCAGGCAGCCCTGCGTGGGGCCCGAGAGCACCAGCAACTCTGATCTGTAGACGACACAACGGCAACAGGTAAATCTGAGAGCACCAGGAGGGGTCAGGCTGCTGCCCCGCACTCTCCCTCTGGTCCCCACAGGTTCTCCTGGTCTTGAGTTACTGTCAAGCGGGACTCGGCCTCTTGCTGAGTGGGTCTAAGGGGGCAGAGTTGAGGAGCAGACACCCACATTCCCACTGGAAGACCAGGCTTAGCACCACAGAGGTGCAGGAGTCCCAGCTGCCTGGCAGCTTGGGGCAGGAGGGCACGGAGCCCCTCTCCAGGCCCCTGGGGAGTGGGCGGGCCTGGCCTCTCGCACTTCTTGCAGCCTGGGGGCAGGAGAAGGGCTTGGAGCCGCCCCTCCCTATTTCCCCGGAGGCCAGCCTCCCCAAAGCTAAGTTGAAACGTTTTGTTATTGTTTCTTTTATCTTTCTTTTCCTTTTTACTTTATTGATTTGATGAATCTTGAAATTGACTAGTTTCAATAAACCAAGTTAAAATGTGGCCCAACCATTTAAGAAAACAACCATCTGAGACATGCAGGAAATTGGGAGCATTTTGACCTCATTTCTCATTTCCTATTTGTGAACGGTCAGACATACAGTCTCAGGGGTGTCTGGCGGGGCAGGGGAGTTCCTGGAGACCTCGTAACCCCGGGGAGCCTGGTCAGCATCCGGGGGGCTAGGAGACCACCCCCTCAGGTTTGCTCTGACGCAGGGTGTGAAGAGCTGCTGGCCCAGCACGCAGCCCCTTCCTCCGTCAGTCATAGCCCCTCGGGCAAGTCTTCTGTCTAAGTCTCGGCAGTGTCCTCTGGCTGCTGGAAGCGGGGGAGCCGTGTCATGTCTGGGCCATGTGGGCACCTCTAGGACACTCAGGCGTTTCAGTAGAGATTCCAGATCCACCCACCCTGGGCAGACCCCTGAGCCCCATCAGGTATAGGGTAGCCCACCCAGTGGGCAGAGTCTAAGGCAAGAGGTACCAGGTGGCCCCAGGGAAGCGGAGCCCACCCCCTGGTCTCCCTGGCTTGCTGGGGCCTGGTGGCAAGCGCTCCACATTCACACGAGCACTGCTGTCTCTCCACTTGCTGGACTGAATGTGAAAATCCAAGGATGAATTGTGTGTGTGCGTTCAATAAAATCATCTTGGGGAGAAGGCTGGTATCCCTGTGTCCTGAGGAAGCTCTGCGGGGAGGCGAGGCCTCAGGCATCTTCAGCATCCCTGTTTGCAGAGGTAGAGGCCGGGCTTGGAGCAGTCAGGGAAGGCTTTGACGCCTGGCCCACTCCTAAGCCTGTTACCATTCGGGCCTCTGAGCCCAGCTTAGCCCCTTCTTACAAGCAGGACCCAGGGGCTGGACTGGTCACAGGTGTGCACAGGCCTGCCGGGTCCACGGAGCAGGGCTGCAGGTCACCAATGATGTTGAAGGCACCCAGGCTCCAGGAAAGAAGTTCAAGGGGACACCTGGAGCTTTACTCCCACAGACCTCTCAGTAGCAAGGGCAGAGCCTGGAGTCTGCACCTCTATTGGCTGTGCTGGGGAGGGACACCTGGACCAAGCACCCAGAGAGGGTGTTAGACACACCCCATTCCCCCATCTGCCCTTCACTCGGCTCCCTGGGCTGTGTCCCCCTCCCTGGGCTGCGCTTGAAAATGACAGGTACCCAGAACACTTAGAAGCAAGAGAAGGACGAAAAAGAACAGCCCAGCTTTTATATATTGGGGTTCCACCCAGAATGTCTTGTCTTAGGAGTCTGCAAGAACACAGGTTTGCCAAATCTCTGACTTAATAAACTAACCAAGGCACCAGCTGGGGCTAAGTTGTTGCTACCAGATGTTTTCTCCCCCACTTTTCCAAGAGTCAGGGAGAAAGTTGGGGGAAAAGGTGGTCCCACCTCCTACAGGATAAGGACCAAGCAAGCCCCGTAACCTGGTGTTCAGGGCCCTTCCCATCCCAGTCTCAGCCCGCTCACCCCTTCCCTTGCCTCCATCACCACATGCCTCCACCTCACATTTGACTCCTGTGCCTCTGGAAGCTGGCCGAGGCCCCTAGGGGAGATGGGTAAAGTCCACCTCCAGTCGAGAAGTGGAAAGGGGTCTCCTGGCCTTGGCACAGGGGGTGCTGGCCTGGGAAATGGGAAGGACCAAAGGGCACATCTCCAGGTCAGGGACCAAGGGACTCTGAAGCTCAGAGGCCAGGCCCTCAGGCAAGTGCCCCTCAGAGATCAGAGATCCACGTGTGATGGCATCACCACGGAAGGTACTGGAAGCAAAGTGGCCAGTTCTTCCCTTCATCTGTGTCTGTCCGCAGGACCAGCCCCGACCCAGAGACAGTGCCAGCATTTGCCAAGCACCTGCCTCAGCAAACAACCCTGAGGGCTCCCTGCGAGGCCCTCCTCGAGTCCTCCCAGCGGCCATTAGAGAGGTGACTGGTCTGCAGGTGAAAAAGCGGACTCGCCAGGCAGCCTGGAGAGGAGAGCGCTGATGCCGGAGGGGCTGGAGAACCACAAGGTGGGCAGGGAGGGTTGCTCCTCTGTCATCATCGCCCTCTGGCCCCCTTGCTACCCCTCAGGGAGGCCCCTTCCCCGCTCTCACCCTCTCCCTCCCTGACACCTTGGGATGACCCGGGCAGCCCTCACAGCGGACTGGACTTTAACGAATTCCAGAGCTCCTTCCCCACTGTTGCCCTGCCCATCCTCACAGCAGCCCCGTGAGGTAGGCAAGGGCTGCTTTCCTCATTCTGTAAGTGACAGGCCTGCAGGAGGAAGGCTGCAGTGGCCAGACACCCTCCCCCGTCCCCCTGCTCCTGCAGGTCTGCCCCTCAGTCCTGCATCCCAGCGGGTGCCTGGCTGCCGCAGAGAGCAGAGACAGACCTCCCTCAGGGAGCACTTGTTTGGGGAGCCAGGAGCTCACACATTAACCTCTGGCTCATGCCCCCCACCCCACTGATTTCCAGCTGCCTCCAGGGCCAGGGCAGCCTCCGGAGGTGGGAGAAGTTGCCGGAGCTGGGGCTTTGGTCCTTGGGCAAGCCCTGGCCTGGCCTCCAGGAGAACTCGTGGCCCTGGGCTGCCCCTGCCCCGGGGCTGAGAAGGTGGTCTCCACTGCCCAGCTGCCCCTCCGCGGGGTCACCTGCACTCACTACACAGTCACGTGCACAAACAGCAAAGACGTGGACGTGCCCGTGAGCCCCATCCGTAACACTCACACTGGTATCTGCAGATCAACAGGCCCAGGTACAAACACACGTGCACGCGCGCACACACACACACTCCTGAACACGTCGTGTGCACCCGCAGGTGCTCCTCCCGGCACAGCCGTGTGCCTGCCAAGGTTAAGACCGGGCGGTTGGATGGAGAATGTCCACAACCTCGCCAGGCCTCTCTCTGCTTCCCCGAGCGCGCCCCTTCCCCTCAGTCCAGGACGGGGCAAGGGGCCACTTCCCCAGCAGGTATCCTGGGCCCGGCAGCAGCTCCCCGAGGCCCGGGAGGCTCCCAAAAGCGGCCCCCTTCGGTCTCCAGGTAGACGGCGAGGACCTCACAGGTGCTGGAGCCACAGCCAGGTGGGCCTAGATGAGTCTCTCCTCGGGTGGCACCTTGAGGACACTGTCCATCTCCAGCCGGGCTCCGGCCACCTCCTGCTGGCTCGGGCTGTAGGTGCCCTCTGACTGGCGGCGCTTTCTGGCCGCCAGGATCCCTGAGAGGAGCCCCAAGAGGAGGAGGAGGAGGCAGGCGCAGGCCGCAGGCACTGCCACCTCCAGCAGCGGGAACGGCAGCGGCAGCGATAGGCCCTTCTGGAAGAGATGCAGTAACACGCCTAAGACCATGGAGGCGGGGAGACCCCCCAGTTCCTTCAGAGGAGAGGAAAAAGCATCGCTGGGCGGAGGCTTCCCTGGGAGGTAGTGAGAGACTTGGCCCCAGAGGTATGCAAGCGAGTGCCTGGGAGCTACCTATTAGAGGCACCACAAGGGGATTCCTGTACAGCAAAGGGGTTCTGGCTAGGAGGAGAGAAAACACATTTATTGAATGCCTACTAGGAGCTGAGCACCGTGTGTGGGATTTCATGTAAACCTTACAATGATTTGATGAAGCGGAAGCGAGGACACCCCCTTTCTTCTGTGAGGACAGGAATCTTTGGTTTATTTTGTTTACCCGTGTATCCCAAAACGCACAGCAGAGCCTGCTCAGTAGGCACTCGATAAATATTAGAGGAGGAAGCAGAGGCTTTGCCCAGATCCCCCCAGGCACATGACTAGTGGGTGTCAAGCCGGGACTGGCACTGCGCTCTGTCCGCCCCCAACGCCATGCCCATGCCCAGCTCACACCACCATTCTTCAGTCTCAAATTCCAGCCGAAGGTCCTTCCTTCAACTGGCCAAGGTGGGCCTCAGTGCCCAGCCCTGCCACCCTGCCCCTCTCAATAAACACCCAATCTGAAGTGATGGGACCTGATCCCTCCCGAACCCAAAGGGCAGTCTGGGTTTTTAAGTGTCTGGAGACCATGCTCAACCCCCAAGTGGGAGGCATCTCAGGCAGTAGCAGGAGAGGCTCCCCAGCCAGGGGGGCCCGTGCAGGGCATGAGCTGCAGCAGGCCGACCTGGCTGCTGGCGAGCTCAGAATCCACACACACACCCCCCTGGAGACTCAGACCAGGCTCTGGGGGGCCCAGGAAGCCACCTCTCTGGCTCGTCACAGACTCCGGGATGCCCCCATCAGTTTCTACAGACCTGGAGTTCTGAAGCTCCAGGATCACCGACTTCCAGGGGGCAGAGGCCCAGGGCCTCAGATTCACCGGCCCTCCCTCTGTCCCGTGAGACTTCTCAGCCCACTGTGACCTGGGTCCCAAGTCTCAGCCCCCAGCCCTGAAGAAGGTGCCCAAGACTGTAGAGAAAAATTCATCCCAGCCCTGAATGGGCCCTCCCCAGGCTCCGGCCCTGGGCACTTCAGGAGGAGCTGTAAAGCCATTTCCTCCCTAGGAGGAGGGTGGCGGGGGACGGAGGGAGGGTGGGGGTGGGGGGGGATGTGTGCCAGCGGCTGTAAAGTTCAACTTGAAAGGAAACATTCCCCAGAAGCAGAGAGGTTTGGGGTTTATGACCCAGGCCGCCAGAAGCCTGTGGAGATCAAGGCTCCTCCCCAGGCTTCGTCCCTCGCTGCTGCGCCCACTCTGGGCTCACTTCCCGCTGGGCCTGCAGAGTCTGTTCTGCCCCTTAGTGGGGAGGGGGCCAGAGGGAGGTTCAAGCTCAAGCTTCCGGCTGGCCCCCATCTATTCGGACCCCTCCTCAGCTGAGCTTCCCTGGGGTCAGGGGCTGCCTTCATGGCAGCCAAGCCTTCCCAAGCCTTCTCTGGCTCAGAATCCCGGGCTCCCCACATCTTCCTACTCTAGAATCCTGGCTCAGAAACCACCAGAGATTACAGGCTCTCGTGTTCACCAACGTAAATCCCAGAATTCCAAGATCCTGTGGGCCCTGAATCCTGGCCCAGATCAGACTTGGCAAAGCCCAGCTGTTTCACTGCAGCCCCCAGAGGGATGCTGGGGGCCCCTCCTGTGTGGAGTGTGGAAGCGGCCTGAGTCTCCTTTCCCTGCTCCCCCCGACCCCGTGACAGGCCTGGCCCAGGAACAGCTCCACAGGTGCTGTATACGCTCCCCCGTAACATCATCTCACTAAAGTCCAAAATAGGGCACCCACCCCCTCGGGCATCACTCACCACCACTTCGCAGAACTGGCCTGAGAAGCTTGCACTGCAGATACATTCATAGACCCCACCAGCTGTCCGGCAGGTGCCGCCATTCAAACAGGGGTTGGCTTCACAGGGGATCTGACACCTGGGAGGCAGGGACAAGGGTGGGGCTGAGAGAGCTGCTCCCTCCCAGGCTGCCTCTTGTTCCCCCAGCTCCTTTACTTCCTCAAACCCTCCCCCACCCCCTACACACACCGGCATCAAAGCTCATTCATCCACTGTCCCCAGCACTGTCCCTACCTGGCTGGGCCCTGCCAGGTGACTGATGCCGAAAGCGATCTCTATCACCTACCACGCCCCTTCACCCCAGCATTCATGACAGAATGACTGTCACTCCGCCAGAAGCACGGGGGAGCCTGTGTAAAGCCACCTGCCCAGGGATGCTGACTCTGTCTGGAGCAGGCCCAGAACCTGCATTTTTACAGTCTCCCCAGGTGGAGGAGTGGGAGGTGGGCTGAGCACGGAGCTCTAAGAAACACCACCAGGCAACTACTTCCCAGCAGGTGTCTGCATAACCCAGGATGGTCTTGGAAGCCCCAGAGGGAAAGAATTCAAGCAAGAGAGGTGCACTGTCTGGCACTGTGACGACAGTGAGGGCTGAGAAGGTGAGCAGGGATCCACACCCCACTTCACCTGCCCCGGCTGGAGGGGGTCCAGAGGCCCGCCCTGCCCGACTCGCCACACTCAGCAGCCCGCCTCCCAGGCCCCTGGACCCCAGACCCACCTCTGGCCAGCAAAGCTCTCCTGGCAGCTGCAGTTGGCACCCTGGGGCCCACCCTCACACGGGCCACCATCGAGGCAGGTGACATTCAGGCTGCACTCCTCTGGCAGGACAGGCAACCTGAGGAGAAAGCACAGAGGCTGGCCTGGGGACAGGACACCCAGGACCTGGCCCACCCCCCCCCCACCCGTGGGTCACTCAGGTGACCTGAGCCTCTGCATTGTCATCCAAGGAATTAAGAGCCACCTCCTGGAGACCCTGCCGTCAGTCCTGGAAGCCGTGTCTAGGGTGGAAGGGGTGGGACATAGGGCTGCCACTCTGTGACTCCAGCCCTACCCCCACCAAGGTGTACAACATCGGGCTAAACCCTTCGAGGCTGAGTCCTCCGAGGAGCTGAGGAAATGTAAGTAGTCTCCCGGGGCAAGAGCAGCCTTCTAGACATAGAGCTTGGGCCTGACATTCTTTGCGTAGAGAGGGGGATTCAGGCCTCTGCCAGATACCACTCCGTAAGCTTGGCTCCGAAAGGAGTGGGGAGTCATGGCCAGACTGAATAAGGGAAGCGGTCAAGACTCGGACCATCTCTGCCTGGCCCCGTCCCACGGGACTGACGAAGGAGGGCATCCGTGGTGGGCAGCTCGGCAGGAGAGCCTCTAGGCTTTCTTCCGACACTAGCTCGGGGTTCCCCCACCTCGTCTGCCAGACGGCAGCGTTATCTCAAATTCAAATTTACCCGGGTGTCCTGTATTTTTTCTGGCAACTCTAGGGGGCTGCTGTTCCCAAGTTACAGATAACAGCGCGGTGGCTCAGAGAAGGGACGTGGCTGGCCCACGGAACCAGCGCATCCGCACCCGGGCTTCCGGACTAGTCTGACCCACCCCCCGCCCCCGGGATCCCCCCCCTGCCCCGTAAACGCCGGACCCTTCGGACCCAGGCCGCCCCCGGCTGGCCGTGCGCACCGGCAGCGCGGGCCCGCGAAGCCAGGCGGGCAGCGGCACTCGAAGCGGCCGTCTGGGCGCGTGTGGCAGCGGCCGCGGGCACAGGGCGCTGAGCGACACGGGTCGGCGCGGGTCTCGCAGCGCGGACCCTCCCAGCCCAGGCCGCAGGCGCAGGCGAAGGCGTCGAAGAGGTCGCGGCAGACGCCGCCGTGCAGGCAGGGCGAGGGGACACACACGGGCGCACCGCGGCAGCCGAGGCGCGGAACCGGCGCGCCGGGCCAGGCCGAGAAGGGCTCCCGGGAGCCGGGGGCCGCGTCGGGCCGCGGGCCTGCTAGGGGCAGCGGGAGGCCGCCGAGCGCCACGCGGCCCAGGCAGCCCGTGAAGTTCTCGGCCAGCAGGACGCGCGCGCCGCCCGGGCCGCGTAGGAAGTCCAGGTCGCTGGCCAGGCCCCGCAGCGCCACGGGCGTCGCCGCGCCGTCCAGCCACAGCAGCCAGCGCGACGCGGAGGCCGCGGGGCGCTCCATGGCCAGGCGCACGCGGTGCCAGGCGCCGTCGGCCACGCGCGGCCCGGGCGCCGGCAGCACCGCGCCGGGCAGGCCGGGGCCACTGCGCACGCCGGCCGCCAGCGAGCCGTTGCGCACGGCCAGCCAGACGGTGTCGGGGGCGCCCGCGGCGCGCAACAGCCCGGCCTCGGGGTCGCGCGTGCGGAAGGCCAGAGAGAGGCCGCTGAGCGCGCGCCCGGATGACGCGTTGTGCCCGCTGAATTCCGCCGGGGGTCCCTCGCGGAACGTGGCCTCAGCCACACCTGCAGGGAGAGAGAGTCAGAGGACGGCCTATCGGTACCCAGCCCAGCCCAAGCACACCTGGGTGATGCGGGGACCAGCCTGCCGCCCCCGTTCCCCCCACCCCCGCGGTCTGGGGGCGGGGGCACACACACCCACCTATCATCTAATCCCAGGAACTGTTCCCCCCACCTCATAACTCTCTACCTCCAAAGAACCAGCTCCGGGCTGGGGAGACCTACCCTACTGTGCCCACCCTGCCCTCCAGGTCACAGACCAGGCAATAATAACACCTTGGAAAATCTGCCTCCTTCTCTCCTTAGTGAAGTGGCCCTGTGTCATCACCGTGGCTCACTCTTCACTGCAATCATTTTAATATTATAACACAGTCATCTTTTAAAACTGCTGACCATGGCCTTCTCCTGCTGGTCCTCCCATGGCTCCCCATTGCCCTTGGCAAAAAGTCCCAAGCTGCCTGGCCTAGCATTCAAGGACCCTAGCAACGCTGATACCTCTACTTGTGTTTCAGTTCTTATAAACCTCATGCCTTTGCGCGTGCTTTGCCCCCTTCCTGAAATGTCCTTCCCTGTGCCCGGTCAGAGTCTTACTTGCCCTTGAAGACCTAGCAAGTGCTCTCTTCCTCTAAAAAGCCTGTCCTTCTGGATGCGGTGGCCCAACCACACTGGGCTGGGGCTGTTGGCATCCTGGTCCACTGTCTCTGAGTCCTGAAGGCAGGGGTGGGATCTAACCCAGCTTGGGCGTCCAGCACCCAGCATGTGGGCTTTCCAGGGCAGGCACTCACAGACAAAGCCATCAGGGACCTCCTCACAGGTGGCAGGCGGGAGACAGGGCTGGCCAGGACACCACAGCTGCTGGGCACATGTGGGCCCAGTGAAGTTAACAGGGCAGGTGCAGTGGAAGTCATTCCAGGAGACAAGGCAAGTCCCACCATTGAGACAGGGCTGAGGCTGCAGGAGAATCAGGGCAGGGACTGGCTCAGGCCTGGGGCTAGCATCGCCCCACCATAACCATCCTTGCAGTGGTTCTTCATTGAGCACCTAGTACAGATACATTACCTCCTCACAAACAAATAGAAAAGTAACTAGCTTTCCCATTTTACAGATGAGGAAACTGAGGCTCAGAGAGGAGAAATCACTTGCTGAGTCAGCTAGCCAGTAAATAGAGGAGCCAGAGTTCACACCCAGGCTATTCCAATCCTAGAGCTGGTTGGCGCTTTGTTCATGAACCTGGGTGTCCCTGTGCCCCAAGCAACTCCCGCAGAAAGGCTTGGGCGGCCTCTGCCTGGGTCAGGGTGTCTGTCTCAGATTAGGACTGAGAGGAGAGGTATGGAGACTACCATAGGGCAAGAGCAGCTGGCCAGAGAGGAGATGAAAGTGAACCCTGCTCTGTCTCTCTCCAGCACTGGGACCTTGGGTGGGCACTCCACCTCCTGGTGCCGACCTGACCAGTAGAAGGACATGCTAACCTCCAGCGAAGCAGGGTGGATCCCGGAAAAAGGACCCACCCTTTCCCCGTGGCACTCACACTGCACGTGTCCTCGGAGACACAGCCCATGGTGAGGTTCCAGGACCGCCTGCTGCCCGGCACACTGGGCAGGCTGGAGTTCTCCAGCAACGGTGGAAAGAAGGGGAGGTGGAGGCTGTTGAGTCGCAGGTCCTGAATGCAGCCTCGGAAGGGCCCACCCCAGGGCTGGGCGTCAGCAGGGAGGAGCCTCCCGCCCACGTGCACCTGCTGCCCCAAGCCTTGCAGCTGATCAGGCCCAAAGCTGAGCGTCACCAGGTGGCGGAGCCCATCATCCCAGCGCCCGGGAAGCACCAGGGCAGGACTGCCCAGCACCTCAGCCCGGATCTGGCCCTCACGCAGGAACACCGTCAGGCCAGCTACTGAATCATTGGCAAGCTGGAGCAGAAGGCCAGCACGTTCCCGGGTGCGGAGGAGGAAGGACATGGTGAGGTTGGGGCCTGGCAGCTGGTCGAGCAGGAAGGAGGCAGAGCTCAGGGTGCCCCCCAAGCCAAAGGTGGCAGCAGGAACCTCTGCAGGGAGAGAGGGTGCCGGGCATGAGGCCTGTGGGCTGGGGGCAGGCACAGCCCCTGCCCTGGGGCCCACCTGGCTCGTTCCTCACCATCAGCACATGTGGGACCGCTATAGGGCCGGGGGCAGTCACAACGGAAGTGCGTCCACAGGTCCACGCAGACCCCTGCGTGGGCACAAGGCGGAGGCTGACACTGCTCCTGGCGCCCGCAGCCCAGGAGGACATTCTCGCCGAGATCCTCAGGCAGCAGGAGGTGCCCGTCCACGTGCACGTCCTGGAGGCAGCCCGTAAAGGCCACACCACCCAGCTGCGTGGAGCAGAACCCAGCAGGCGTCGGGGCCGGGGAAGCCGTAGGAGGCGGGGCCACGGGACTGGAGGCCACACAGAGGTGGGCAGGGCAGCCCTCGTGCCAGAGCCGCATCTCCAGGACCCCGAAGCGGAGCGTCACCTCCACTCGGTGCCAGTGGCCGTCGTTTAGGGGCAGGTCCAGCAGCCTCAGGATGCACCCATTGTTGCCGTGACTCCAGAGTGTGGCCTGAAGCGTGGTCTCCACCAGCGCCAGCTCCAAGCTGCCCTGAGTGTCAGAGCGAGCGGCCAGAGCACCAGCAGGTATCGTAGTACGAAACCTCAGTGCCAGACTCAGGGAGCCACCAGCTGGCACCGAAGCCCGCACAGGGTTCCCAGCCACAACGGAGAAGGTGGTATTCTGGCCACAGAAAGGTCCGTGGGTACCAGGTGGGCAGCGGCAAGCATAACTGTGGACCCCTGACTGGAAGGTGGGGATGCAGGTGGCGGCCAGCGGACACGTGTGGCCTTGGCAGCCAGCGAGCTGCACGGAACAGTCATGGCCACCCCAGGCCTCTGGGCACCAGCAGATGTAGCCCGCCACGGCGTCTTCGCAGGTCCCGCCATGGAGGCAGGGCTCTGACAGGCACTCGTCCACATCTTCCTGACATGTCAGGCCTTCAGGAGAAACCAGGCCAAGGCTCAGCACCCAAGGCCAAAAGCACAGTCTTGACCCAGAGCTTAGCTGCCTCTTGGGACGGGGACCTCAGTATCTATCAACCAAACCCATTCCCAATTGCCAAAAGATTTCTCAAGGTCCCCGGAAGTCCCCAGAGGCTGGAATCCAAGGTACTCCTTCCTTTACCATATCTTGTGAGTCGATTCAATCCCCTAAATACTCCCCAATGCCCCCTTTCCTCCCAGCTCACCTCCCCTGCCTCACCAGCTCTCTAGGCCATAGTCTAGTGTCCTCTAGTTCACCAGCCTCCACCATCCATCTCTACAAGTAGCCAGAGATCTCTTTCTAAAGCATCACCTGGCCAGGTTCCTCTGCTACTTAAGGTCCGATCACTCACCCTGGCATTCGAGATTCCTCGTGGCCTGGGTCCTACCAGGAGTTCATATGTCAACCCTGCTCCCTGCAAACCTTGAGCTGCGTGTTCCTCCAAACATTTCCTGGGAAGTCCTGCCTCTGGGGCTTTGCTCATAGCGCTCTCTCTGGAATGCCTCCTTCTCCCTAATCCTGCCTTTCAAACTCCGATTCATCCAGCAAAGCCCAGCTTCACATGGCCAGTACCCTAGAAGGCTTTCTCTGACTCCCAACTCCAAGCTGCTGTGTCACTCCCAGCTCCTTGCCCACTCCCAGGCACAGCTCCCCAGAACCCAGTATTGAAAATATCTGTTTACTCAGCTGAGATCTCCTCCAGGGGCCTGGATATGTCATTGGTGCCCAGAAAAGGACTTGGCATGGCCTTTGTGGACAGAGAGATGAAATGGAGGAGGGAGTGGGGATGGATGTATGCATCTGTGGCACTCGAGTAGCCCCTGGTTCTAACCCCCCACCCCCGTCCCTCTGCCCTAGGGCCCTGGCACTGGCTGTGAGGTCACCCTCTCCTCCAGGGGCTCCCATGCCAGGTGCTCTGGCCCCAGCGTGGGTCAAGAGGCTACAGCCCAACCCCTGCTCAGCCAGAGCCTCCACAAGACCACTGAGGCCAGCCCTGCCCATGTAACCCAGCCAGGGGAACCCAAGCCCAGAGAAGCCGCCAGGATTTGAATCCTGGCCCCAGTCAGCCCACAAACACCACCGCCTCCTTCTGGGGATGGCCAGTCCCACCTCCCCCTGCCCAAGGCCCCAGCCCTGCATACCTGCCAGGAGCCACAACACCCCCAGGAAGGTCCGCAGAGCCCGCAGCCCCATTGCATTTCCCCACAGACAGGCTGAGAGTGGTGGGCAGGCACCAAGGCTGGGGAGCAGAGCTCCCCGCCTGGCCAGCCGCCTCCTTCAGAGCTGGCTCAGGAATGCCAGGCACTGGCCTCCCCCACGCCCAGCACAACCCCAAGGGAGGATGGGGGCGGACCAGCCCCACAGCCGGGGTTCCCCCTCCGGGTCCTTGACCTCAGGGGTCTGACCTCCCTGCCACCCATCAGCTGAGCTCAGCTTGGGGAGGAGCTGGGCTCCCGCTAACACTGTCAAACCTGGGGGGATGACACGCCCTCTCTAAAGCCTCTATGGCTTCATCTGTAAGATGGGGATTTAGAACCCCACCTCGTGGGGCTTTGGTGAGGAAAACAATGCAGAGAATACTCTTCAGCTGCAGGGCATGCTGCAGTGGGCCCAGTGTGTGCCAGGCACCCACGAGGCCACTGTTTCTGGGGCACTGTGCCTGGGAGTGGGCAAGGACTCAAGGAACCTCAGCCCATGGGGCAGGAGATGGGTTTTCAGGGTGCCCAGAGGTTTTGGCCACCCAGAAGTGGGATGCCGAGCCCCCAGCACCTTTGGGGGGTGAGAGTGGAAGGGACGGTGGTGATCACCACCTCCTTCCCCCAGGCAGGGGAGCCTGTGCCCAGCAGCCGTGCCAGGGAGAGGAGGCAGCTTGTCGGAGCAGGAATGCGGGCGGGTGTGGGGGAAGCGTCACAGGCATTCCAGAGGGGGCAGGGACACTCCGTGCTGTGTGAGGAGGTCCTTGGGTTCATCAGTATCCGCAGGGAAGGGTGTCTGTGTGTCTCCGCATCCTCTGTACCCAAGGCAGGGAAAGCCTTTCTGCAGGCCCAGCTCCTGCCCAGCACACCCCAAAGGTGTGCCCAGCTCTCCAACGGTCAATCATCCTTCTCCAGACACTGCCCACAGCTTTCCGTAACAGCCCCCGCCGTCCACCACACTCCCCCATAATCCACCACACCCCCCACCACCACACTCCCCCCACCACACTCCCTCCACCTCCACCACACACCCCCCACCATACTCCCTCCACCACACCCCCCACCTCCACCACACCCCCCACCACCACACTCCCCCCACCTCCACCACACACATCCCACCACCACACTCCCTCCACCACACACCACACACCCCCCACCACACTCCCTCCACCACACCCCCCTCCACCACACACCCCCCACCACACTCCCTCCACCACACACCCAACCACACACACACCCACCGTTTTTACCTCCTCTGTCCTGGCCGAATTGCCCTGTCCTCCCTGCAGGCCCCTTGGCCTCTGCCCAGTCCTTTGATGTCAGGTGTCTAGGGCTCTCTCTGCCCAACACTCCACACTTTCTCCTGGATAACCTTGGCTGCCTGAGACTCCAGCTGCAGGACCCCCAGTCTCAGGCCCCTCTCCTGGGCCACAGACCCCAGATCACCAGCCCCCACCCAGGCTCCTCCCTGTAGGTGCTCCACAGGCACTCAGTATGGACAAGGCTGAGCTCACCATCCTCTACCCAATGTCACCCAGGGCAGAAACTCGGCCAGCATCCCTGACACCTCCCACTCACACCTGGAAAAACCCTCAGGGCCTGTAGCGTGCCCCTCATAAATATTTCTCAACCTCCACTCCAGAAGGATTTCCCTCCACTCCCACCTCCAAAGCCCAGGTCCCAGCTCAGTCCTCTTACCTGTCAGCTGGCCACTACACCCACCTCCTCTCTAATGTCCTTGACCCCATCAATCCAGCCTCCACACATCAGCCAGAAGGAACCTTCTCGCCCCAGGTCCACCGCATCTGACCTTGCCCTGCCCCAGTGCCCACCGCACCCCAGGCACCTGTGTAGCCATCTGAACAGTGGCACTGGAAGCCATTGGGCAGGTCCTGGCAGAGGCCTCCACTGAGGCATGGCCGTGAGGCACACTCGTCCACGTCCACACTGCAGTCGTCCCCTGCAAGAAGCCCAGCTGTGGTTCCCACAGCTCCCTCAGAGCCAGACTGGAACTGGAAAGGGCCCATCTTATAGCTAGGGAGACTGAGGCCAGAGAGAGGTGCTTGAACCCAGCTTCGGCATCCCTCCCGCGCATCTGGACACTACAGACCTGCTTCCCTGGAAGGGGGCTCACCCTCAAAGCCCAGAGGGCAGCGGCACAGGAAGCCAGCAGCATGGCGGAAGCTGAAGGCTCCTGGGAAGGCGGCCTGGATGCCCCCATAGAGGGTTGGGTCGGAGCGCTGCAGGCACTGGCCCCCGTGCTGACAGGGGCCCACTGCACATTCATCCTCATCCACCTCGCACCGCTCGCCGCTGTAGCCTGGGGACACACACGGGTGGGCGTCAGGTCACAGGGGGTCACCAAGCAGCACCCCTCCACTGCTGCCCGGCCAGCCCAGGGCCAGGCGGGGACGACAGCTCAGATATGGTCACGGATATTCCGAAGGAGGGACACACTGAGGGGGTAGGAATGACCAGTGCAGGCTTCACCAGCATCGGCATCGTGTTACTATTATTACTAGCATTACTGAGCACTCTGCGCGTGCGGGGCCCTGCACCAAGGCTTGATGGGCGCTACACCTTTTTACTCTCCTCAGAACAGCCCAGGAGCAGGTGCTGTGATTAGCCCTGTTTAGCAGATCAGGAAACTGAGGCTCAGAGAAGTTGCAGTCACAGGCACACACAGGGCTTAGTCCACTCAGGGTGTGTGCGCACCGCCAGGTTGTCCCAGGGCAGTCCTCCTCAGCCTGAGCCCCCGCCCCCCTGGGCGTGCGGGGCGCACGCTCGCACGCTCGCGCTCTCGCGCACGCGCTCTCGCTCTCGCGCAGGCGCGCACACACACCTGGCCAACAGAGGCAGCGGAAGCTCCCGAGGCCCTCGAGGCAGGACGCATTGTTCGCGCAGGGCGCCGACGCGCACTCCAGCACCTCCTGCTCGCAGCGCGCGCCCTCGTAGCCCGTGTCCGCGCAGTCGCACCGGAACCTGCAGGGGGGAGCGCGACCGGAGCTGAGCACGCGCCCGAACCTCCAGCTCCTCCTATCTCCATCGCGTCCCCCACCCCGCCGCCCACCGCGCAGCCTCACCGCTTGAGGGCACCCGGCCGCCCGCTCACCCGTTGACCAGGTCGTGGCATACGCCCCCGTGCACGCACGGCTGGCTCTGGCACTCGTCCAGGTCCAGCTGGCAGCTGGCGCCCCCGAAGCCCGGCGCGCACACGCAGCGGTAGGAGCCCAAGCCGTCCAAGCACGAGCCCCCGTGCAGGCAGGGCGCCGAGGCACACTCGTCCACCTCCGCCTCGCAGGTCACGCCTGGACAGGAACCGAGACAGACAGAGAGATGGCCGCCCAGAGGGAGAGCGAATGAGGCCGAGCCAGGCCGACCCGAAACCTGCTCCAGACTGACCAGAAGCGGAACGTCAGGATCCAAAGAGAGAATCCGTTGTTCCATTCATCCAGAGCAGGTGTTTCTTGCGCCAAAAATAACAGTGGGGTTGAAACAACACAGACATCCCTGCCCCCTTGAGCTCATACCAGTCTAGCCCAGGAGACGGGGATTAGGTCAATATTACGTAAATGAGGACTGATTTTTACTTTTGATAAGCTCAACAGTGGGTACGTGCTAGGTCCTGTGACAGCAAGAGGCAGGGTCTTAGCCTGGGGTATTGAGAGTCAGGGAAGGCTTCTTGGAAGAAGAGACTTGAAGGATGAGGGGGCATTCGCTGGACTAGGATAGGGGGCTGTGTGAGTAGTTGGATTCCAGAGAGACTCTAAGTCTCTCCAGAGAGACTATTGGTGAAGACCTGCTTGGGGCAGGGGCATGATGCCCTAGGGCAGGGGTGCATGGAGGGTCGGGGAGCAAAGGGGAGAGTTTAGGAGGTGGGGCCGGAGTGGGGAGTGTCAGGCCTTGGGGGCCAGGTAACACAATCCGAGCTTATCCTAAAAGTTTTAAGCAGCTGATATATAGTCCTCTCTACATTTCGCTCTGCTGGCTTTTTGTGGAGGGTGTAAGGAGGGACCCCAGCAAGGAGGGGCATACCCGGTGGGAGATGCTGGACCAAGGTAGCCAACTCCTTCAGGCTTTCCCTGCACTGTCTGGCTTTTACAACTGGAAGTCCTGTGTCTTGGGAACCCTCTCAGTCCTGGGTAAAACCAAGACGGTTGGGAGGCTCTCAGGGGAGGGGCTGTGGAGATGAAGGGAGATGGAGGATCTCAGGGTTTGGAAATGTACTGCCCGAGCTCATCGTGGAGCCCGCTTGTCATTGTACACTCCAGTGGCCCTGCCTCTACCCCCTAAGTGGGATTGGTCGTGGGGGTCTGGGGACCCAGCTGGCTCCAGCTGGAACCTTCCCCCCTTCCTGTGCTCAGTGAGCACAAAACAGGGGCCCTCCTTCCTGTGACCCAGCCCCACTCCCACCCTCTGTGCCAGGGGGAGCCAGGCCCAGGCCGCCTGGAATCCCAACCTCCCCCGCCTGGCTAGGAAGGGAAGGAGGAGGAAATGAATCACAGCAGACGCTGCCCCCACTCACATCCACAACTCACCCAGAAAGCATTACCCAAAGCGTCTGAGCACCGCACATCTGGGCACGCACACACCTGCTGGCACCCACACACAGACTTTCCCACAAACGCATTCAGGGATCCCAGACACCCGTGGATACTGGCAGACACAGAGGCCTTTACGTGACCTACTCACACATCCACAACTAATCTATCCAGACACCTGAACTCTCAAATGATGAGAAAGGTACATGGAACCCGTTTCCAAAGTTCATTTTCATCTGTGTGCTGAGATCCATCTCTCCACTCTATGCCCCCTCTCCCGGAGCCCAGCCCCCAAGTCTGTACCTCTTACTCTGAGGTGACCTCAAACTGCCCTCTGCCCTCAGAGAGAGTCATCTGAATTCAGGGTTGAATAGAACCTGGAGTGTCCACACTGCAGGCTCCCAGCTGCCCTAGACCTCGCCTCGCTCCCAGACCTGTCCCTAGCTGCGCCCTCCTTCCTGACTTCCAGGCAGTTGCTCCAGGATGCTCTCGCCTTGGAGGGTGGATGGGACTGGGACAGGGCCATACTCTGGAGGAGGGAACTGTCCCCCTCAAGACAGCAGAGATCCCTGGGGGTACATCTACGTTACAATTTGAGCAAGTCCACCAGTGTCTCTATGCAGGAACTCTGGGGGCTCCCCCCCCCAGGGGAGAGGGTCCACATGACAACCTGAACCATACGCTCCAGAACCATCAGACGAGCCACCAGAGGATGTCTGTGCTACAGCCTGATGGGTCTGGAGTGAGTCGATGCTAGAAGTACTGTCTAGATGTGTCCTCGTTAAAGCCAAGCCAGGCACATCTACACTCTAGTCCCAGGGATGCCTGAGGGGTGTCTCCACTACCAGCACCACCTGAACCCTACAAGGGACTGAAATAACATTTGTCCAGTGTCTGTAGTGTGCCAGGCGCCGTGCCAGCGCTCGCTCATCACACTCTCAGGTTAGCCCGATAAGCATTAATTCCGCAGCATGACCAAGAGTGGGTACACCCCAGAGCTGCCAGGATGCCTGGGGGTGTCTCTCCTCTAAGGTCAAAGCTGAATTCGTGATTTGACAACTCTGAGCTGCTGATGGGGTCGACATTACACACGCCTCTGGGAAGAGCTGGGGCCATTACCTGCATAGCCGAGGGGGCAGTGGCACTCGTAGCGATCGGCCAGGTTGTGGCAGGTGGCCCCGTGGTGGCAGGGCCGGGACGCACACTCATCGATGTCCAGCTCACAGCGTGGGCCCTGGAATCCGGGCACGCAGTAGCAGCGGAAGCCACTGGGGTCTGGAGCCTGGGGCACACACAGAGCACCGTGGTGGCATGGCTGACTGGCACAGCCCCGGGGCTCCAGGGGCCCACAGGTATAGCCACCATTCTCTGTAGCCTGGCACTCGGTCTCTGGAGCACATGGGTCTGAGGCACAGGCACCCGGGGGGTCCGAAGGTGCCGTTCCTGTAGAGAGAGGAAACTGGCTGGGCAGGGTGGACGGGGGCTACCAGGACACTCCCCTCCCCACACCCAGGCCCATCCCCAGACCCCAGAGTCAGCAGCAGGGCTCCGTCAGTACTCAGGAGGACGCAGGGAGCGCGCCAGGGGCTCTACACACCAGGTGCCAGCAGGCTGCCCGCATCTGCACCCAGAACTGGGAATGGTTTCAGGGATGCCTCCATAGCAGGGAAGTAGGACCCGGGATGCCTGGCTCCCCGGGCAGGATTAGTGAGCAGACGCCCACTAACCCTGTGAGCTTTTCTCTCCACGGTGTCAGTGCAGCCCCGCAACGCCCCTCGGAAGCAGGCCCTGTCAGGCCCATTTTACAAGAGAGCGGATCCAGGCTCCAGAGTGAAAGTGAGGACTTGCCTGAGGTCACACAGCAAGTTCGTGCTGGCTTAGCCCTCAGGGTCTGTCCGTGTGCTCCAGCCCCACCTGGGGAGGGGATCCCCGGCCTGCTCCCTCCCAGGAGGGTGTCTCCTCCCACTGCCCACTCCACTGCTCCCGCTGGGGGTCTGGTAACTCCATCCCTGCGTGAAACTGGAGATGGAGGACTTCAAAGGCCCCTCTCCCCCCTCCACCCCTCCTCCCCTCCTGGCCCTGCTGGCCTGGGAACTTCTCAGAGGATCCCTGGCCCTCACAGTATCCGCCGCCATCAGCAAGTGTGAGTGGCCAGACTGGCCGGGGTCACAGGGTTCAGGGCAGGTATTGAGACCAGCCGGCTGAACTCCCGGCTCCAGCCACTGCGACATCTCCACAAGGCAGAGCTCCCTCACTTAGAGGGTCAGCTCCTGATCTGGAGCCCGCCTCCCTCCCACCCTCCCTTGCTAAGAGCCTGTCAGTGTCATGCCGGCGTAAGAACTTTTGAAGCTTTGAAGTCAGACAGCCCTGGGTTCAAATCCCCACTCGGCCAACAAGCTATGAGACCTTGGGCAAGTCATTTCTCCTACTGAGCCTTCGTTCCCCAATCTGAAGAGGGTTAATAATAGTACGTGCCTTGTAGGATACGGAAGGATTGAGAGCCTCAGGGACGGCAGTCAAGTGCCCACTCGGGGTAGGAACTCAGTAAGTGATGGAGGAACGGGAGCCGCCCACGAGAAGGAGGCACCTCCGACGGACCTGGGGCTCCGAGAGGCGCCCCTCCCCCACCCAGGTTGTCAACCAGACACTAACCAGGCCCCAGAACAGCTTCGGGCCCTGTGCCTCCCCTCCCCCACCCAGCGAAGACCCCCAGATAAGGCTCGACAGCCTCTCAGGCGTCATCCACATTCCACCAGGCAGGGCTGTCCACCGGCCAGCCCCCACCCTTGCCAGCCAGGGCCAAGCAGGATGGGGGACAGGGAGACACAGGTACCGACCGACCGATGGACCCAGGGAGAGAGCCCAGCTGTCAGCCCCACCGCCCAGCTCCCAAAGCACCTGGTACAGCTCAACATGGGCTCGCTCTCCAAGATTCTCACCAAGAGCGGGTAGGGGCAAGCACCCACCCAGGGCCAGGTGTGTGGCAAGGGGACAGAGGGTCTGAAACACTGTCAGGCCAAGATAACCTTCTAGGGCTCTGGGCTCCACACACCCTCTCTGCCCAAAGCTCCCCTCCCCCGAGCCTGGTCTCATCAGTGAGGGCAGGGGCCATCTGGGCCTGTCTGAGGGGCTTATGGGCAGCTTGTCTTCTTCCCACCCTGAGCCATGGTGGCGGATCAGTGTAGAGCCTGGTCCTCCAGGGCTAAATAGTCCGATGTGGGTGGGAAGATGGTCTGATTGGGAGGGGGAGATGCTCTGATGGGGGTGAGTGGATCAGGCTTCCTTGGGAAAGGACACAGGTTTGGGCATCAGACCCGGCTTGTATCTGGGGTGTTGTGAGGGGCCACTGAGGGAACGTGAGTGAAGCCCTGGCACCAGCGAGCCTTCAGCGAGGGCTCTGGCCATTACAGTCGGGGTCCCTGGACCCAGCACACTCAGGAGGAGCAGCACAGTCACAGCTCCCACTTGAAGGGCCCTGGCTGTTGGGTCCTACGCCAACAGGCCCTTCGTTTAATCCCAGCAAGCGCCACCCCTCATCTGTGTGACCCAAGGGACCCCACCCCAGTCTGGAGCTTTGCCCCTGATTCAGAGCAGGCTGAGGAGGCAGCACTTGTGGGGACAGCACTGTGGGAGCAAGTGGGCCATGACCCTGTATGACGGAGCCCCAGGAGGCCGAGCCCAGCCCCACTGGAGGAAGGAGTTCCTGCAGGCAGAGAGGGAGGGAGCTGTCTGCCCTAGGAGGCCTGCAGTGGTGCCAGAAGCCTGCATGTGAGGCACAGCCGTCTCTCTTGTGTAATCTCTGTCTTCACAGTTACCTTAGGGGGTGGATAGAGCTATCATTCATTTTGTACACTTGAGGAAAGTGAGGCTCAGAGATAAGCGACTTCACAGTTCCCTAGGAGGGGCTGGAATCCAAACCCAGGTCTCACTGCTCCAGAGCCTCCACTCTGGGGGTTCCAGAATCACCCCAGGACCTATATAAAGGATACGGATTCCTGGGCCCCACTCCAGACCCAGAGATGCAGAACGCTTGGGCCTGGGGCCCAAGAATCTGCATTGCAACATGCTCCTTGGGGACTCCTTTGCACGTTGAGGCCTGGGAACAAGCACTGACCTTGGGCTCTCTGCCTCCAGGGAGCGAGCCCAGGGCTGAGGGGAGGAGAGGTGAGGATGGCGGGATGGAGAAGGGGCCTTCCCAGCGTGGCTGGAGGGGCGTGGCCTGTTGCCAGGGTGACGAGGGGCCTGTGCTTATCTTTACAAATCCCTCCTGACCTCTCAGGCTGCTTGGGACGACCTGGCAGGGGAAGGATTAACGGACACCCGCCCCTCCCCTTGGACCTGCTGCCCTGCCCTGGGAAGGCCCAGAACCCACCTCCGGGAAGAGAATTTTCTTCATGGAAGGGACAGGATTATAATAACAGGAACCATTTCGTGAGTGCACGTGTAGCTGTGCTACACATCTTGCATCTATTATTACATTATTGCGTTTGATTCAAACTGGAAAAGGTGGGTGCCAGTAAGAAAACTGTTTCTCTAACTCAGAGAGGTTGATACACTTGCCCAGGATCACTCCTCAAAAAACTAAGAAGCAGATCATTTCCAGACTTCTGTGAAGTCCACATCTCCCGATGCATGTGAAATTCCCACTTTGCAAACTCTAAATTGCCACCCATGTATTGTCATTTTAGAGCATTCTAGCCCAGCCTCCCCCAGGCACTGAAAGAGTCTTGGAAGGCTTGCCTGAGAGTGAAGGTTCCAGTATCAGCCTGGGCAGAGCGGGCAGTCTTCCCTGTCTATCCAGATCCAGCTGCTAGCAATTGCACAGTGCTTCAGGCTTCACTCCGTGCCTAGTTACTCCTACTTTATTTGCACTTGTAACAGGCCTAATGAGAACCACCAACGACTAATGAGAAGTGTTTGCTGAGGGTGGGTTTTGTAAAGCTTCTCATCTTGACAAGGCAAAAAAGAGAATACATCTGAGAAGCCACCCAAGATCCCATAAGATGTGCTTCTGGCATAGGGAAAAAACTGCCCATCTAATAGCACGAGGCCCCAAGGGTAGGACTGCATAACGGTGCAGCACAGCTGAGGCAGAGCCATCAGGAAAGGGCTAAATGCCTCTAATAAGGCAGCAGAGTTTGGAATAGTCTTTTACAAAAATGTTTATCACCTGAGGTTAAAAGACATAATTTTGGTAACCCCCACAACAGCTGTCACGGATCCACTGCCTACCCTTTGCCTGGCGTTGGCAAATTCCAGTGTTTCCAGACCATGGTCTCAGAGGGCTGGGGCCAAGGAGGCGCTTCCTGGAACGGGCGTGAGACCGGGCAGATGGGTTCCCAGGCCTGCCACCCCAGCAGGCCACTTTTAACTATTAGTGGCTTCCGGCTCCTTTCTAAAATTTCCTTTGAAACGGGATTCCATGCCAAACCTAAGTTGGAGAACTGCTGCATTTTCTTATCGGATTCTCGTAGCAGCCCTCAGAGTGAGCTGGTTTGCCCCCTTTAGACAGAAGCACAGAGAGGAGATGTGACTTTACACAGACTAGTCCCATAGGTGCCTGTGAAATCCTGGCCCTGCCACACACAAGCTGTGACTCTGGGCAAGTTACTGACCCTCTCTGGGCCTCGCCTTCCTCCTCTGTAAGCTGGGGGGTATCAGAGTCGACTTCACAGGGCTGTTGTGAGAATTAAATTCGATCATGTTAGTCCAGGAGCAGCACGTACAGGCTGATGGTGTTGTTCACTTGCCGACAGATCTTTACTTGGGGCAAACACTGACTATCCAACAAATCCTGACGTTAGAGCATTTGTGTGTGGCTCCCTGCTCCCTGCCTCTGTCCTGCAAGCCCCCACCCAGCTCTGGCTGGAGGAGGGGCCGGACTTGGGGGCTGGACTTGCTGCCCCTTTGTCAGCTGGGCTCCCTGGTGTGCAGGCAGCCGGGAAGGATGTGAGAGCCCCGATGTGCCCCATTGTGCTCCAAGATGCTTGGCGCTCTCCTAGCAACCAGCCGGGCCTTTGTGGCAGAGTAGGCCCAGGAGGGAGGGGCCCCGCTCAGGGCCTGGCAGGGGTGGGCGGCAGAGCCAGGGGCCCAGGGCATCCAGAACCCCCATCCCCTCTGGAATGGAAATTACTTTTCAAGTGACATCATCCCTGGCCCATCTCCTCCTGGCAGTCAGGGCTTGGGTCCTGGCATCCAGAAATGTTCATACCCATAGGACCGCACCCCAGCTTTCAGGGATCCCCAGGGAGGGGGCTCCCTGTGCCAAAATTGCAGGGGGAAAGGCTGGTCCTGGGAATCCCAGCAGGGCCGCGTGCGGGTGAGTGTGTATGTCAGCGTCCGCTCCCTTCGGTAGCATGCATCTACTTAGTGTCCACTTTGCCACAAGGTTCACGTGAAGGTACATCTGAGTGTGAGTGCACACCTGTGTGCAGGCACGTGTCACGTACAGCTAGGTGTGTGTGCTCGAGTGCATGTGTGGCGGGTCTACACGTGCCTGTGTGCCCTTGTACGTGCCACACCACTGTGCTGGTGTGGGGGCAGTGCACGTGTGTGTGTGCAGGTGCATTTGTGCGATCTGTGCGTGCACGTGCCTGTGTGTGTGCACTGTACGGTAGAGGACAGACCAGGATTTCATGCCCCTTGTGCAGAGAGCAGGCCCCCAGCTCCTCTTTGGTTTGCCTCAGGGGCCCAGCTTGTAAGCCCCCATCCTTCCCTGAGCCTCAGTTTCCTCCCTTGCAAAACAGGGGCCTTGTCCTCCACAAGGGCCCTGCGGAGAGGAGACGAAGGTTTTGTGAGCCGGGCCGTGCGAGAGGCTGAGGAAGGCCCCAGGGAGGGGCCTGAGAGGTTGGACCCACATCCTGGGACTCTGAGGAGGTGGGGACTCCCCCGCTGCAGCGGAGCCCAGGCCGTCCTCCGGCACAGGACTTCCCAGGCCTGGCCCCGTAGCTATAGTGACCAAGACAAAGCATCCCCCAGACCCCCCAGGAAGAATTCCAGGCCGGCGCACACGTGAATCCACTTGGACAAAAGCAAAAACCTCTTGGTGAACGGGGTCTGGCTTCACGAAGCCCTTTCAGCTTGATCTGGGAACGCTGGGGGGCGGGGAGGGGGCAGCGGTGGACACATGTGTTCCCAGATGCCCAGCCACTCCCCAGGGACGCCAGAGCACCCCCAGCCCCGCAGTGCAGGCAGGGTGATCACCAAACGGAGGGGATGCAGGCAGGAGCCCTGGGTCTCCTTCCCTCTTCTCCACCCCAATCCACTGGGCTGGGGTCTGCTGCCCCCACCCCACGTCCCCGTGTCGAGAGCAAGGACACAGTTCAACCCACTCAGTAAGTTGCACCCCGCAACTCGCACTGGGATATAGCCCACCACACGCACAGAGCCTCAGACACAACCCCTGGCTCGCGCGGGACAGCTGCCCAGCCTCACAGCTTAGACGTGCCTACAGCCCACAGCCCATAACCTGCGCACAGCTCACATGAGAGCCCCCAGACTCGGGCCTCACAGGCCAGCACAGCCCAGCCCAACACCCCTCCAAGACACACGGCCCACCCGTTACCCGGACCCCGGCCGGTGGCGGTCCCCCCACAAAGTCCCCCGCGACCACGCAAGCTCCAGTGGCCCCCAGATGCGCACCTCCCTGCACCCTGCAGTCGGGCCCGGCACCACACGGACACCCCACGGCCTGGGGTGCTGCCCTGGGTCCCCCAAGGCTCGGCCCCCAACTCACCGACCGGGAGGGCGAGGGCAGAGCCCCCGAGCAGGAGCAGCAGGAGAGGGGCCGGGGGCCTGGGGTCCCGGGTCCCAGGCCGGGCCAGCGCCATGGCAGCACTTTGCTCGGCGGCTGTGGGAACGGGCGGCCTGGCTGGCTCCACACCCCCGTCTCCCTCCAACCAGCACTAATGCCGTGGACAGAGGCCCGGCCCCTCCCGCCTGCCCCTCCCCCTCCCCTCCCCCTCCCCACCCCGCCCTCCCAGGCGGCTCCACCTTGAGTAGGGTCTAGAGGAGGGGTCTGACCCAGCCCGCTCCCCAAGCCCAGGGCTCCGGACTCCAGATGAGGCCTTGGGGGCCCCCATGTGTCTGACCTTGTCCAAGGGCCCACCCTTCTCTCCCTCCTGACCTCCCCCCCGCCTTTTCCTCCCACCTCTCAGGTCCTGCTGCCTCAGCCTCCTCATAGACATTTCTGTTCTGGGGGCTGTTCTTCTCACTAGATGATACCAGCTACTCCCAACTCCTCCGTGATCCCACCCTGCCCACCCCCATCTTCTCTTAGCCCAGGCCTCCCTCTCCAGCCCAGCCCGAGCTCCCCTCCCACCTCCTCTCTGCTGGAAGCCCCAGCCCCTCCCACTCAGCTTGTTCCTCCCAGCCTGCTCCCTCCCAGGGCTGCCCACCTGAGAAGGCATCCCGCCTCCCCCCCCACCCCTCCAGCACCCCCTGCAGCTGACGCCTCGCTCCCCACTCCCCACGTTCAATCCACTGCGAGCTCCTGGCCGCTCCTCACCTCCGTGTCCCTCAGTCCCACCCCACCTCTTCACTCCCATGGGCCCCACACTGCCACACACAGCCCCTCTCACCCCCGCCCTCAGGATGAGGCCCCCGGCTCCCCCGACCCTCACCATCCCTTCAACCGCCATACTGAGTCTTTTCTATTTCTCCCCTTTGGCCTAGATCTTCTGCCTTTGCTGTTTACAACTCCAAAAACCGCATAACGATCCAAGGCAGCCCATTCTAGGGAACTGGCAGCTCTAACTAAGCAGCAAGCTTTCCCTCTCCACTGGCTGGGAAGTCCTTCCTGTTGTCTAACCTTACAGTCTCCTGCTGCACTTGATGTTTGCTTGCCCCAGGCTGGAGAGGGAAATGTTGTTTGGGTGGAGAGGAGGAGTTCTTGCGGGGACCTGGACCCAGGAATCTAGGTCATCTCAAAGGCACTACAACATCAAAAAACAGCCCATTCTTCCACTGCCCTCAGCTCCAGTGAAAGGAGAATCCCCTTGCTGAAAGGACTTCCTGAAATGAGCAGCTGGCCCCTGTGCCTGTTTGGCACAATTCAGTGACCGTGGACTCAGGCCACCCAGGCCCTATGCTGGGCTCTGGATGTGTCCCTGACACCTCGAGGGCACAGTCTGGAGAGACAGAACTGAGTAAATTGGTGGAGCTCCAGGCTGAGCTTGAGGGATGGGCAATGGCCCGTGGAACTTCCAGGAAGGGAAGAGTGGGCGTCACACAGGGCATAGGCAGTGGCGCTGGTTCTCCAATGCTGGGGAAGTGCTCAGAGAGGACACCAAAGGCCTGGGTGGACCCCTTGTCCACATCCCTGCTCCATCTCCACCCTCCAGTCTTGGTCCTTCTGGGGTAGGAGTTGCTTCTTGGTTTCTGGAGCTCCCCATACTCCCAAATCACCTTTAATTCCCTGCCTCTCACATATACCAGGAGCCCGTCCCCCTCCACGTGGCGGCCCCTCGCCACTCTGTTGGGAAAAGCACAGTCTCATCAGCCGAATAGATCCAGGTTTGAGCCCAGCTCCACCACTGACTAGGGAGTGACTCCAGCACGTGAATCCCTTTTCTGGGCCTCACTTTCCTCATCTGTGACATGGGGGTGATGATGAGTTTAAGCAGCAGTGCAAATTCTCTTTATTCTGCTTCTCAGAGATCCAGGCAGCCCCAAGCGGAGAACAGGAGGACCACGAGGCTCCCACAGCCCCCTGGGTCTCTGGATACACAGACACAAACACCCACGTTTTTACAATGAGCTCCGAGGTCAGAAGGGCGCCTGAGCTCTCCTTCCAAGCCCCGCCCCCTGCCCCCTGCCCGGGTCCTGCAGCCGCCACGCGCCACCTTGTGGCCAGAACTGGAAGTGTCCTGCGAGGTCTGTGGAGCACCCAGGCGAGCGATGAGGACACCGAGGGAGGGATGCGGGAACTAAACTGCACCCGCAGGAGGAAACAAGTGAGCGGGAAGGAGGGGCCCGGGAGTCAGGTGGGCGGCAGGCAGGACTGAGGTTAGACAGGGCCGATCATCCTGACGCACTTCCCGGCCTGGATCTGGAGAAGAGACCGTAAGAGTGGGCCAGCCCCTCTGAGAAGATGGTCCCTCAGGAGAGTCCACTTCCCCCATCCTCCCGACCTGGGGGTGGGGCTGAGGAAGGGCAAAGGAAGCCAACATAATCTCATCTTACCTCCTCAACGACGCTGCAAGGTCAGCATTGACCCCATTTTACAGATGAGGAAACTGAGGTTGGGGGAGGTGAGATTGGCTGCTCAGGGTCCCACAGCTAATCAGTGCAGGGGTGGGATTCGACCTGGGGGCTGCCCAATGCCACCCCTTTTCCCTCCCCAGCCTCTGACTGTAGGTTGACTAACTGAGCTGCATTCAACTCAGGAATTATTTGCTGCCTGCTCCCTGGTCAAGGGCACCCAGTCCTGGGGCAGGTGCCCACCAGCCTTATGGAGATGTGACAGTAAAGTTTAGTGGTTTGGTAATGCCTGCTTGATTTGAATCCTGATTCTGCTCTGTGCCCTTAGGCAAGGTTTTGTTGGTCTGTCTTTACTTTTCTGAACCTTAGCTTCCCCATCTGTAAATTGGGGTAATACCAGTATCAGCCTCAGAGTTCTGTGATGAGTGGGCTGCTGCCCACAGGGCCCAGGTAGGGGAGGGGATGGTGGGGGAGGGGATGGTGACGCGGGGCTGCTTCCCACTCAGGAGAAGCCTCCAGACTCTTCCAAGGTGACCTCTGCCCTGGATGCCCCCACCAGGGTCCTGCACCTCCCTTCTCAGGGGCTGTGTGATTATTCTATCTGTTCCCTGCTCCCCAGCCAGATCCACCCTCTTCCCTCTCTGCCCTGCTGATCCTCTGGCCTTCCTCACGGCTCCCTTCCCCGGGAGGGGGAGGCAGCAGGAGCAGGGAGGGCTCCCGCTGCTCTTTCTTCCTGCACTGGGTGCACCGCAGACTACAGCTGCAGCGGAGGCCCCTCTGCTGCTTCCGCTCTCACTGCTCAGGTAATGCTGTTCTCTCTGTGGCCAGCTGCGGGGCCACCTTCAGCCCCGACCTGGCTGGGTCTCTCCGAAGCCTTCCTTCTCCACTGTCATCCACTCCCTCCTTCTGGGAACCCTCTCCCCTGGCTTCCCTCCTACCTGCCTGGCTGTTCCTTGCTCGCTTTCCCCCCAGAATGTTGGGGTGTGTCTGGGTCTGCTCCCAGCCCCCTACCCTTCTCAAACGACCCTCCCCGGGTGAACTTCCTGACCAACCCAGCTCTCTCACGAGCCCTCTACCGGTAGTTCTTAACCCTGTTTCAACTCCCCCTTGGTAACAAATATCTTGTATCGCTCCTTATTACCCTGAAATGAAATGACGTGCGTATGCATACAATTCCCCAACAGAAAACGATCCCAATGCCCGGACTGAAATATCAGAGCGAGCCATTGTAGGCTAGCGGTGAAGTGCACAGACACTGGTTCAAATCCTGGCTTCTCCACTTCCCAGCTGTGTGACCTGAGGTAAGTTACTTAACTTCTCTGTGCTCAGTTACCTGCCCCGTCAAAAAGTTTTTTGTTTTTTTTTTCCTCTATGCAGCACTTTACTGCATAGAGTTGTTATCAGGATTAAATGAGCAATTATTCACGAAGCATTTAGTACAGTGCCTGGCGTATGTTGCAAGCTGAATGAGTGTTGGTTAAATTTAAGATGATAGGTCTTTCAAGTTGTAAATACTCTTACTGACTACACTAGAAGACATGATAAAATAATGAGAAGCTTGCACCTATTCATAGAACCCCCCTGAATGCAACAGCCCCAAATGCAGACCTATGCAGAGTGAGGTATTGGCAACTCAAATACCACAAGCACTGTTGAAATTAAGTAGGTAATTTTCCCAAATGGTGGCAACCCTGGGTAAGGTTCTGAACAAAATAAAGAGCAATCTTCCTTCAGTTTACATGGAGGCTGTATTTCTGGCAAATTCAGTGTATGTTAAAGCTCAGAGCATTCATGCAAAAGTGCTCTTATTTCTGTGCAAGCCAGACCTGGGTTCTGGGCTCAGACACAAGTGTTTTTCCTTCACGTGAACGTCTGACAGGACATTCAAAAGTCAAAAGGCACGTGGAACTTTCTCCATGGTGTGGAATGTCCTGCACGTTGCAGGGCAGCCAGCATCCAGGGCCCACCCACTAAATGCCAGTGGGGCCCCCAGTCATGAAAACTGAATGCACCCCCACAAATTCCCCAAATGGCGCCCAGGAGGCTCCTGGGTTCTACACCAGCTGCCAGAGGGACTTTTCCAAATCCTAGACTGTCGACTCCCAGTTACCCTCAGGCCAAGTCCAAATTCCTGAACCCGATGCCCAAATCCTCATCATGCAGCTGCCGGCTTACCTCCACAGATGCGGACCCATACCACCAGCATACCACCCATACCACCCTACACCCAGCTGTGCCACGTCCCCAACCCCAACTGGACACACACACACACGCATGCGCACACGCACACGCGCGCACACACGCACGCACACACACACGCACGCACACACACACACACTCCCTGGCTGGCTTTTGGCTGACTAGTCTTTGCTCTTGGGCTCTGCTCCCTGGAAAGCCCACCCTGGTTGAATGCTGTGCTGACATCTGGCTGATCCTTTAAGACCTGGCATCACTTCCTCAGAGCAGCCTTGGTTACCCCCAGGCTTGGTTAGGGCCTCTTCTGTGCTCCCACAGACCCCACGGCTTTGATCGAAGCCCCCAGGACTGATTGACCATGCCCTGTTCTAGTTGCCAGTATAGATGTCTGTACCCTCCTGAGCAAGGGCACGTAGTAGGTGATTAGTACACAAGCAAGGTCCATTGAGCCCTTGCCCTTGGGGAGCTCACATCTAGTAAAAAGGCAGACGCACAGACAGTGCTGGGAGGCGGTTGCTCAGAGCCTGGTGAGAGCCCTAAGGACAGAGAGGCCAGCTGTCGGAGGGCAGCTTCCCAGAGGAGGTAGGAGTTTTCCAGGTAGAGGGGAGGCAGAAGACATATCTGGCTGGAGACCCAGCGTGGGCAAAGGTCAGGTGTGGGAGAAGGCATTGTGCCATCGTACCTTCAGGACGGCAGATGGGTGAATATTGCCTGAGGTCAGATGTGGAGGGGCTGTGATCAGAGGTGAGGCTGGTGAGTCAGCAGAGGACAGCTTATGAAGAGCTTGTAAGGTACCAAGGAGGTTGGGCTTTGTGCCGGGGGTACTGGGGAGCCATAGAAGGGGTTAAAGAAGGGGGGTGACATGATCAGGTTTGCATGTGGCAGAGTGTCCTCTGGGAGGAGTGTGGCAGATGCACTGCAGGAGGGCAAGAGTAGAAATATTCCAGGGAAAGGTCACGGGGTCTGAATTAGGACAGGGAGGAAAGTAGAGGACAGGGATGAGAGTGGGCATTTGAGTGGCAGAAAAAACAGAATATGGTGTCTTCTGGGGCTGAGAAAGAGGGAGAAGGCTGGAGTGTGCAGGATGCCTCGGGGAGGGGGATCCAGACCCCCGTCCTCTCCATTCTAAAGGACAGCCTGCAGGCCCCTCTGGAGACACTAGAGGGAGCTCCAGGATAGGCCAGGCCCCTCTCCCACCAGCCGCCAGCCTCCACCCGCTTCTCAGAGGGGGACTGGACCCACCCCACGGCTCAGATGTAGGCTCTGGGGTTCCTGCCAGGGCCTGGACCAAGCCCAGTGGCTCACAGTCTCGGGCCTGCCTCGTCCTCCAGCCACTGGCTTGCAGGGGTGGGGGGCCATCTTGCAAGGGTGGGCAGGTGGAGACAGAGGTTGGGGATTGCAGGCAAGAAGGACTGACAGCCCGTCCCGTTGCACTCTGTGCCCCATCTCCTTCTCCCCGTGGGAGTAGGGGAGCGACCCATCCAAGGTCACACCACTGTCACAGCAGTTAGGGGATGGGAATGGACCAGAGCTCCCCAGGTCAGAGCAGCTCGGGAACTAGAAGAGTACAAGCCACTTGTCTACCCCCCACCCTTCCTACAAAATCCTGGGGTTGGAGAAGGGTCCCGTGGGCCACCTCCCACATCACCTGGGACCCCCAGAGGCAGGGGAGATAGCATTCCAGGCAGAGGGGGTCCATGGGGAGAGGCATGGAGGCAGGGGGAGGCTGCAGTTTCCAGGAGTAGGGCAGAAGGCAATGTGGCAGAATTGCAGGGAGCAGGGGTGGCCCAGAGGCGACCGGGAGGATGGGGCACCATTAGGGAGGCTGGGTGCCGCCAGGGAGGAGGGGGGAGCCTCGGTGGCAATGCCAGGACAGCTGGGCATTTGCAATGGGTGGAAGGATCGCTCCGGCTGCAGGCAAGGGAGTGGCAGAATTACAATTTTTGGAAAAGTGATCGGCCTCTCCAGTTGAGTCTAAATAGTACAATCTTTTAAACTTTTATGAAAACAAAGAATGAATAACAAATGGAGACACTGAAACAGGAAATCCATTTACTTTTGAATCTGATGGAAAGGGCAAATCGAAACCCAAAATAATGCTAACAGGATTTTAATAACCTGTAACAAAACCTGCCCACAACACCATCAGAGCTCACTTCCAGCTGCCTCGTGGGCTGAGCCAGGAGCCTGGAATCCGGAATCCGAGGCCTTGTGAGCAACAAAGCTTCCCAAGGGGAGACTAAGGCTTAGATGGGGCGGGGTCTATACGAGGTCACACAGCAGAGCTGGACCTGGAACAAAGACTCCTGACTCCCAAGCTCGGGTCTCTCTCTGTACACTCCTGTGTGTCTGCACACATCACACACCAAACACACACACACACACACCCCACAGGAAATGCTCTACAAACTCAGATACGCAAACACCTGGACGGATGCAAGATTCCACAAGCTCACAGATTCACTCACGTAGACCTACACCTGCCTGGATAGAAGTGTGCAGACGTCCCCATAGTGCCCCCCGAGAGCACCCCAATATATACAGGAACATGCTCACCTTCATACACAGGTGCTCACACATGTACATCTGATCATTCCAAATCTAAAGCTCAGATATGTATAGACACCCACACGGAACCCACACCGCCCCCTGCAGATAGCTACAGATAGACACAAGATTCAGAACTACCCTTCAACGCACGTCTACAAACACACCACTCACACATAACAGACGCACAGACTCCCATTCGTTCACAGACACACACAGTCCTATGGCCACAGGCCAACACTCTGGGCTAAACAGCCATATCCCATGCTCACATCAGGGTCAACGTGGAGTGTCCAGAGACCACGCCTTGCCTCGGCAAGGGCCTGGGAAACTGAGATGGGCAAACTGCTGCCCGCTGTGGGAGCCCAAGGACCACACCCTTCGGAAGAGCCAGGGTGGTTCATTGCAAGTGCGCAGGCAGCTCTGTCCCCCAGCCCCGGCTCCGCCCCCACCCCCTCCTCACCCCAAAGGAGTGCGTGAGCGGGTGTGTTCCAGTGTGTGCTATGGGGGCGGGGCAGGGCAGTGTAACAGCGGAAGGAGAGAGCTCATCTACCACACCTGGGTTTAGGATTCCTCCCCTCCCTCCCTCCATCTGATATTTAATGAGGACCTTCTGTGAATCAGGCAAAAACAAGGTGTAGCCTCTGCACCCTGGAGTGCTGTCCAGGGGTGAGCAGGCACACCAGAGCTGAGCTGTTGTTACATTACAGTTGTGACGATGGCTGTGAGGCCCCAGAGACACCTGGGTTCCATCTGGGGCTGTGGGACACTGAGCGATTCACGTCCTTCTCTGAGCCTCAGATTCCTCATCTGAGAAATGGGAACCACCTGTTGGATTTGTTATTAGAATCAAATTCAATAGTGGATGTGGGGAGAAAGGGGAAGTTTCAGTAAAATAAGAGTGGGATGTTTATCAGACACCAGCTGTGTGCCAGGCCCGTGATATGGGAATGTGGATAAGTGCACAGGCCCTGGAGTCAGAGAGGCCTGGCTGGGTTCAAATCCCTGCTTTTCCAGGACTAGCTCTGTGAGCTTGAGCAGGTTACTTAACCTCTCTGAGCTCCTACTTTCTCACCTGTAACATAGGTATAATAAGGATGCCCACTTTATGTGAGTGCTGTGGGATAGCGCCTGTAAAATTTTTGGCCTGAGGCCTGGCACAAAACAAGTGGCCATTAAGTTCGTTCCTATTATTATGTATCAGCTCTCCTTTGTTTGGTCACCTACTAGCACCTACTGTGAGCCAGACATGATTCGAAGCACTCTCCAAATTCTGCCTCATTTAATCCTTCTAACAGCTCTATTATCCCTGTTTTACAACTGAGGAAACTGAGGCACAGAGAGGTCAAGTCACTTATTCAAGGTCACACAGCCGGTAGGAGGCAGAACTGGAATTGGAAGCCAGGTCTGTAGGCCTCTCTAAATCTATCTACAAGGCATGCACTTTCCTCTTGTAGTTCAAAGTCCTCCTCCCCTCTCCCCAGCAGCAGCCCCTGGTAAATAAATCATCCAGTAACAGTTTCTAATTCCCAGACTTGGTTGCAAATGAATTATTCACATGGTAAGGCCTTCAAACCGCTGGCTGGGCCTCATTACCCAAGAAGGGCCACCCGCCCAAAAGATGCCACTCCCTCCTCTGGGCATGGGTCCTGGTGGGCCAGCCAGAGGTCGCCAGAGTTGGCGAACGCCGGGGCCCTGCACCAAGAACTGGGCAGAGCGTCTTTCCTCCTCCCATCCCCAGCCTTTGCTTTCTAATAAGCTCATAGCCTGGTGTTGTCAAGAGAACAGAAACTCTGGACTCAGGCAGTCCTGGATTCCAGGCCTGGCTCTGCCCTAAGCAGCTGTGTGACCTCAGGCAGGTGGCCTACCCTCTCTGAGCCTCTGGGGAAGGCTGACCAGCTGGCCCCACTTCACACTTTCTCTTCTCCCTGCTTCTGTGAGCTGAGGCCTGTGCTGCTCAGCCAGGCCCTGTGCTGGAGGCTGGGGACAGAGATCCTGTCCTGTGGGGATGTCCAACCTCCATGTGTCATTCTTCTACTCTCAGTATCCGGCTAAGACCCTGGTCTGACCCAGAGCCCTGAGGCGGGTTGTAGGGGATCCTGGAGGCTCCAGAGTCCCCTTCAGGGCCGATTACCCACCCCAGCTGCTGATGGCTCACGGGGTTACGCCCCCTGCCCGGGGCAGCTGGAGGCCAGTGCCTGACTGATGTGAGGATACAAAGGCCCAGCTACCAGTTGAGACTGGGACAACTGTGAAGGGTTGTCACAGCTCCAGGGAACCCTGCAGGGGCCTCTGTTGTAACCTCATCACCGGTCAGCCTCTCTCTCTCTGCCCTGCCCTGCCTTCCCGTTTCCTTCCAGGTGGACACGCCCCAGTAAACCTGCACACAGTCCTCCAGCTCGGAGTCGCTTTCCAGGAACCCAGCCTAAGGTACTTGTCACAGACAGAGCCCAACCTCAGCATTGAATGAGACCCAATCCAGGTCACCAATACTCAGTACTGCTTACAGGCCGAGCCTATGTCCTGCCCCGGTCCACGCTCTGATCCTGGTCCCAGACTGAGCCCTGCTGTCAGTCGCAGTCTGAGCCCTGACTTTAACCATAGACCTGGTCCCAGGCTGAGCCCTGATCCTGGTTCCAGATTGAACCCTGAGCCTGAACGGAGGCTGAGCCCAAGTAGCCCATGGAAGTCAGAGGACACTTAAGACAGAACTACGGGACAGTAAGTGGGAGGTAGGAAGGGACTGGAGTCTGGCTGAGACCGAGGGTAGGACCAGAGTAAACCTCACCGGAGGAGACCGACTGACAACCCCGTCAGCCATGACGGCGGAGTCACAGAATCTCACTTCCCAGAGAGGTATTTTCAGAAAAACTAACCAGGATCTTCTTCGTGAAACAAAAATATGAACCAGGAATGATAAGAATCATCACAATCACTGCCCTTTCTCAAGCAGGGAGTGTCCTGGGCACCACGGAATCATACATCATGACCCTGCTGTCCCCTCAGGACAACCACGTGGGGTTCTCTCGTCACCCATTTGACAGATGAGGAAGCCTCAGCTGTGGCAGAACCAGCATTCAAACCCTGGACCATTCTTTGCTTCTGTGGGATCTAGGCTCAGGCAGGAACTGGTCTCCCAAAGAAAGGCCCCCATATCCCCGAGCCTGCCCAGGGCAGCAGGGCAGTGAGGAACAGAGTGGTGGGCAGTCTGTGAATCTGTGTAACTGCAATCAACCCCAACTTCAGGCAGGCCCCCGCTCCTCTCAGGGCCCTCCGATTCATCTGCTCTGGTTCCCACACCCATCTCCTTGAGACAGGCACGATGGTTATAGGCACAGATGAGGAAACAGGCCCAGGGAGGGGACACCGCCTGCCCAGGTTTGCAGAGCTGGGATTCGCTTTGAGAATTCCTGATACTCAGTCTTCCATCCTCTGTTCATCTATATGGAAGAATGAAGGCCACAGCCGACAGAGTGAATGTTTGGATCCTCCAAAATTCATAAGCTGAAACCTAACCCCCAATGTGAGGGTACTTAGAGGTGGGACTTCTGGGAGGTGATGAGGTCTTAAGAGTGGAGCCCTCAAGAATGGGATTAGCGCTCTTATAAAAGGAGCCCCAGAGAGATCCCTGGCTCCTTCCGCCTGTGAGGTTATAGCGAAAAGATGGCTGAACCAGGAAGTGAGCTCTTACCACACACTGAATCTGGTCCCACCTTGATCCTGGACTTCTCAGCTTCCAGAACTATGAGAAAAAGTTCTGCTGTTTAAAGGCACTCAATCTGTGGGATTTTTTTATAGCTGCCTGAATGGACTAAGTGGCTAAGGCAGCCACTTTCCCCATCTGTTCCACACTGTTGATTCTTCCATCCATCTATCCACCCATCCATGCATCCCTCCATGCCTCCGTCCATGCATCTATCCATGCATCCCCCATCCATCCACAGCTGTGCAGTGAGCATCCTCTGGGTACCAGGTCTGGGCTGGGTGTGGGGACAGGGTGGGCAGGGCCTACCCTTTGTGGCACGTACAGGCTGGCAAAGGAGCCACATATTAGACAAACACACTCACAAAAAAACGAATGCATCACCATTGTGCTAAGTGCTGGGAAGAAGCAGCCCAGGACGCTGTGAGTGGGTGTAACAGGGACCGTCTCTCCTGGGAGTGTTCCCTGGGCCTCAGGGAGCTGGTAGGCAGGAAACCTGCTGAGATGGCCCTGTAGGCTTGGCCTCAGGGGACAGAAGCTCCCAGAAAAGCGTGAATAATGCCCCAGCTGAGCCAGCTGGCTTGGTGAGGCTGTAGCCAGCCCGCCTGGCTCCTCCAGCAGGTGGGGTCCTGGGGGCTTGGCTGCAGCAGGAAGTAGGTCAGGAGGTGAATGGTGGGTGGGGGCCTTTGGAAAACCTCCCCCCCAGATTTGCTTTGCAAACCGTGCCAGCTGGGGCCTGAAGCCTCCAAGAACTGTATCAGAGCTTTAGGAGACAGGAGAAAGGTTATTTCAGGAAGAAGGAACGGCATGAACATCGGCATGGAGGTGGGAAACAGTAGGCAGACCTGGGACAGTGGAGCAAGGAGAGGAGAGGGGGTGGGAAACTGGGTCTCGGCCCTCGGGGATTTCATAGCACCCTGGGGAGCCTCGGGTCCCACCGGACACCAGTAACAGTAACTGCTGCTGTTGTTGAAAGCTGACTACTGTGTGCCCAAGGAGGGTCACGCTGGATCTCATTTCCTCCTCACTAGATCCAGTAAGGTGGTTACTGCTCGGTCCCTTTTTACAGATGGAAAAACTGAGGTCATGGTGAATTCCCTGGAGGTCCAGTGGTTAGGACTCTGCACTTTCAATGCAGGGGGCGCAGGTTTGATCCCTGGTCGGCAAACTAAGATCCCACATGCTGCACCTCACAGCCAAAAAATAAAGATAAATAATTAAATTAAATTAAATTAAAAAAAGAAAAACTGAGGTCAGGAGGGGTGCAATCTGTCACCTGAGAGCACAGAGTTAGCAAGTAAAGGATTAGCCCATGCCCTTAACCCTCACCTGTCGTGCCCTGGAAACAAAGGGAGGAAATCCAGACACAGGGTGGGCAAGGCCCACACTCGCTCCACCTGTGGTCTTGTCCATCTCTTGCCCTGAACAGAGAGCTTCTTTACCTCTGTCACCACATGACACGAGGAACAGAACTGGTGCTTAGAAAACACTGTGAATGAATAATCAGCCTAAGAGCAGACACTCCTAAAGTGCTCACCATATGACCACGAGCCTTTGAGGTAGGTACTATCATTACCCCCATTTCACAGATAGGAAAACTGAGACACAGCTGGGAAATGGTGAAGCCGTGATTCACCAGGCAGCAAGTACGTGCATAAATTAATGAACTAATTGATGAATAAATGAGCGTGAGCCAGGATGAGGGAATAAAGGAGAGAAAAGGTGAGTAAGCATGTGAGGTTTTGAAGGAGTGACGGAGCAGCCAGGGTGAGAGGTTGGTCTTGCAGAGTGGAGCAGAAGTGGAGGCCATCACCGCTGTTCCACCTCCAGCTTCCAGGAAAAGGCCCCATTCCCCTCCTCTCAGGGAGGCTTGAAGCCTTTCCATGCTGTTGCCCGGCAACGGTGCCCTTGTTACCGCCCACCGCCCCCGGCCCCACCCCACTTCAGTCAGCCAGAGCTGTGGGGCTGGGGCCCTGGCAGGTGGGGTCCCGGGCTGGGGAAAGGAAGCTCAGAGGCCGGAGAGGTGGGCCTGGGTGGGCTTCAAGACTGGGAGAAGAGCCCTGAGTCCCGTGGGGAAGGGCTGTTTAGACCAACCTTTATTCTGAGGGCATCTGCCTGGCACAGGGCAGGTGGAGATGCCCAAGACTGCTCATGGCAATGACCACGGGCCTTGAGTTGGAAGTCCTGATTGGAGGAGATTTTGGATGACTCACTTTCCCTCCTGAATCCACTTCCTCATCTGCAGAATGGGGATACGGTGCCTGCTTCCCAGAGGGATGGTACGAGGATAGGACCGGCACGGGAAGGCTTTGCACTGGGAGGGGACGGGCTATTTTTATAAGCAAGAAGTGTGTAAACTAGCTCTAGAGGACAAAGAATACTGGGGCAAAGAACTCTCAGAGTTCCTCTCCAAGAGAGGATGGGTTGCCCTGCGGGAACCCTGGAGGGCTCCCTGAAGAGGTGGGCCCTGAAAGACTTTTCCAAGTGGAGTTGGGGGTCAGAAGGAGGAGAGAATTCCTGGCAGGGAGCGGGGCGGGGGAACAGCCCGTGCAAAGGCCTGGAGGCACGAGACTGGAGCCCATTCAACGACAGCCACTGTTCATTCACATTTGCCTTTAACCTTCACAGCAACTCCATGAGGCTGGGAGTACTGCTCCCATTTCACAGGACAGGAAACTTGGCTCAGAGAGGGTAAGGCACTTGCTCCAGGTGGCACAGCCGGTGAATGGCAGAGCTAAGTCCAGCGCACTTTCTCCTGCATTGTGCACTTCCAGGGAAGCAAGCGGCTCAGAGGAGTGGAGCAGAGAGGGCAAGGGGAGAGAAATGCCGTGGGGCCCGGGGGCCTCCTCACGCCACAGGGAAGGGGCTGACTCTGTGCAGAGGGTGCTGGGGAGCCATTGATGGTTTCTAAGCTGGAGAGAAATGACCCAGGCTAGGTCCTCAGGTGCCCAGGTGCTGTCCATGCCATCTGTCTCCACCTCCTACACCTCCACCCTGTGTATCCATCCACCCACACTGTTTCTCAGCCACGTTGAGAAACCATGTGTGACGGAGGAGAATGTAAAAATATATATGCAACCGAAAAACAACGAGCTGACAGAACACAGCTATAAATACTCTGACGGGTGCGGAAACGTTCCTGCAATCCTGCTTCCTGCTGCCTGAGGAGCGGGGGCATGGAGTTTGACAGGTGGGGTGGGAACTCAGGGGAGGGAACGGGAAAGCGGACAACCACGTGTGGACCTACTTTGTGCCAAGCGCTTCAAAAGCGGCACATCTCTGGGTCTTCACAAAAACCGTCTCAGAGAATCACCACTGTCATCCCGCTTCACAGATAAGGAAACTGAAGCGCAGAGAGGTACGTCATCTGGCCAAGGTCACACAGCAGTGGACCTTGGGAAGCAGTGGAGCTGGGATTCCAACAAGCCCTGCAAAAGGGCCAACTTTCTGAAGAAGAGAGAGCCAGCTTCAGGCTCCGCCTCCCTTGATCCTTGCCCGGGGCCAGAGAAAGCTTCAGGCTTCCAGGAACTCCCCTGCTTACATACCTTCCATGGCTCCCCAGAGCCCTCCAGATAAAGACCAAATTCAAGGCCTTTAAGGCCCTGTGATCTGGCCTCTGCCCACTCCCAGAGCCCACCTCCTGCCACTGCCCCGGATATCGGAGCCACAGGCCACGCTGACCTGCTCTCAGGACGCCTTCAGGGCCCAGCACTCTCAGCCTCGGCACCTACTGCTCCCAGAAGTTCCATCCACCTACACCGGGGCCTCAGCTCAAGTGCTGCCTCCTCCTGGCCTCCTCCACTGGTCAGATCCTCCTGTGCTTTCCCTGCAGGGCCTGAAGTTCAACTGTAATCAGGTGGGTCATTACAGGTGATGGGCCGCAGCTGTGAGGACAGGGCCAGGCCCGGGCGCAGGCGCTGTGGCCACAGAGGGTTTTCCCCCCAAGGGCTCAGCCGCTCAGGAGGGCCTGTGAGAGGTGAAGTAGGTGACTACCACGTAGGTACTCCTCTCTGATGGCCTTGCAGCTGCTGGAGAGCCTGGATGTGGTGACGTGAAATGGGACTGAAGGGGAGCTGGCCTCAGGCTCTGGCGGGAGAAGGAAAAAAAGGAGGCAGAAAGATGAAAGGGACTCCAGGAGAAGAAGAACTGGAGATAAGTTGACCCCACCTCTCGGACCTTCAGCGTGTCCCGGGTCAGCTTTCCACGAGTGGTCTGAGCCTGTTTGCACCTCTGGCCAGTGTGAGCATAAAGGTAAGGCTGCCAATGGGGTTATTTGTTCCTTTTCAGACTTTCCCTATAGGCCAGCGCTGCCCAATAGGAACATAATATGACCAGTTACGTAATTTTTAATTTGAATTTTCTAGTAGCCACTTAGAAAAAAAGAAGCAGCTGAAGTTAATTTTAATGTTTTATTTCACCCAAAATATCCCAAATATCATTTGTACATGTAATCAAGATAATCACTGATATTGTTTTTTATTTTTATTTATTTATCTTTGCGGTACGCGGGCCTCTCACTGCTGTGGCCTCTCCCGTTGTGGAGCACAGGCTCCGGACGCGCAGGCCCAGCGGCCATGGCTCACGGGCCCAGCCACTCCGCGGTATGTGGGATCCTCCCAGACCGGGGCACGAACCCGTGTCCCCTGCATCGGCAGGCGGACCCTCAACCACTGCGCCACCAGGGAAGCCCTGATATTGTTTTTTAAACTTTTTTTTTTCCTACTAAATCTTCAAAATCCAGTGTGTCTTTTACACTTACATTTTGGACGGGCTGCATTTCAAGTGCCGAAGAGCCACATGTGGCTACTGTGGTCAGAGAGCTCGGCTCTAGACTGTAAACTCCATGAGAGTCGGGACGATGATTGTACCCGTCGCTATTATTTCCAGGGTATGGCATGTAATGGAGACTAAGGGAATGTTTGTTGAATGACTGGCTGACTGACTAGCTGAATGAATGAATGAATAAATGTCTGAGGCCTTGTTAGATCAAAAGGCAATTCCCCTCATGGGCCATGGAAGAGCCTAGAAATAAGTTCTAGTCCCACCTCTGCGTCCAGTGCTCTGCATGACTGTAAATGAGTCCCTTGCCTCTTGGGCCTCAGTTTCCCCATCTGTACAATGGGTTGGGGGATTGGACTGTATGATATTTTTTCCCCCCAGGCTCTCAGTAGAGTTTCTCCAAGGGAGCCCACTCTTCTCTCTGCAGCTCCCTTCCCTCAGTCAGGTCCCCAGAGAAGTTCCCTGCTTCCTCAACCCCCCTCACCCTTCCCTCCCTCCTCCTGTGGGTGACAGGAGGTGTCGTGACAGGCCTCCAGGTGACCTGTGCAGAGCCGAGCCGAGCCCTAGGGGGGAAACTAAGGTAGGGCTCCTGCCACAGGGCAGCCACACAGGGAGCAAAGCCAAGGTGGGTGCTCAGGCCTGGCCCTGCTCCAGCTGCCCCTGTCACTGCCGTGCCTCACATCTGTTCAGAGCGGGGAAGAAACCGGGGCAGGCTTAACCCTTTGATTCTGCAGAGAAGAAAAAGGGAAGCCAAGAGATGTGCCAAGACACAGTGAGCGGGGCAGAGCTGGGCCTTTGTTTTCCTCATCTGAAATATGGACACAAAGCCTGCCTGCATCCCATCAAACATCAATGCCTCAAATCCAGGCTCTGCTACTTAACAGCCCTGTGACCTTGGGCAAGCCGCTTTACCTCACTGTACCCCAGAGTCCTTATTTGTAAACAGGGATGAGAAGGATGCCAGCTTCACCGGTTGTTGTGCCCATGAAGTGTGTCAACAGACGTAAAGCTTTCATACGGCTGCCGGGCACACTCTAAGTGCTGTACAAGGGGTAGATGTTATTAGCCTTCACCATGGTGCTAATTCTGCAGTTCAGATGAGGCGATGGGTGTGACCAGGGTTTGCAAACTATAAAGGTCTCTCCGGAGAGGCAGGCATTTTTGGGTTGCAAAGGACGATGCAAACTATAGAACACGTTGTGACTTGCAAAGTGTTTTGTAAATGTTGCCGCATTAAGGAGGCGACTGTGGATTAGCTTTTTATAATCCAAAAAGCACTTCAGAATCATAAACCACTTTAGAGGCCGTGGAGCTCTTTGTAAGGGCTTTCTAGACTGTTGAGTGCTGTGAAGTCTGAAACAAGTGGCCTTTCAAAAGCATGGGCAAGTCGCAGGGTGGGCGTGGGTAGAGAGAGCAACCAGAGCTAGAGGAGAACAGCAGCCCGTTTCCCCTTGTTCTCCGCACCGTCACCACCCCTGCCCTTGCTGGCCATGCAGAGAAACTCCAGCCTATCTGCAGGTCCCTGCGATTCTGTTCTGAGGCCAGGGAGGCCTCTCGGCATTGCTGACTCAGCCAAACAGGAGGAGTTCGGCAGGAATCAGCCCCATCTTCCTTGCGTTCCTGCCTTGTCTTTTTTCTTTTTTCTACCACAAAGGCAATGAACCCGATGCCCTGGGGTGACTGGGAAGGTGGCAGGCTCCCAGGCTGCCCGATAACCTTGCTCTGAGGCCCAGGCTTGGGCCTGCTCCGGAGACCCAGGCCGAGTACCTGCTGCCCCATCGCTGGCAGAGCAGCAGGGGTTCACGGGCTGAGGACAGGTGAGGGCTGCCACCTTTCGACAGCTGTGGGGGCAGAGCGAAGGCCTGGCCTGTGACGTTCCTGGGTTCCCATCCCAGCTCTGCCACTTTCTCATGGGTGACCGTGGGCAAGTTCTCTCACTTCTCTGAGCCAGAGTTCCTCGGCCATAACGTGGCTCCTTGTGTGTATGTCACCCCTCTTTGTGTGTATGTCACCTGTGCATACGAGTTCTGTCCCTTCTTTTGTCCATAGGCCTGCGGGCCTTCTAATGAAAGAGAAATAGGAGGTGAGGCAGCTTCAACGGGGTAGGGGTGATGAGCATGGGTTTTCAAATCACAAAGACCTGGATTCAGGGAATTCCCTGGTGGTCTGGTGGTTAGGACTCTGCACTTTCACTGCTGAGGGCCCAGGTTCAATCCCCGGTCGCGGAACTAAGATCCCACAAGCCACGTGGTGCAGCCAAAACAAACAAGCAAATAAAAAAGACCCGGATTCAAATCCTGACCCTGCCCCGTGCCAGCTGTGTGCCTTTAGGCCTGTCAATCACCTCTCTGAGCCTCCATTTCCTCATCTATAAAATGGGCATAATGATAGTTGCTACCTCATAAAAAGTTGGTGAGGATTCAAAGACGTGGTGTGGATGGCATGCAATGTACCAGATCCAGAGCACAAGACCTGCTCAGTCAGTGGTGACTGTGATCTCCCCTCCCCAGATTATTCTGTACTCCATAACGCCACACACTGCTCCTTCACGGGCCTCCTCACGTTGGCAATTACTTGATAAAAAGCCCACCTTCCCCTGTCACCCTGATGGCAGCTGGGGCCCTGGGCACTCTGGATGCAGCTAAAGGCTTCCATTCTGGACTTTCTTCAGAGAAACTTCTTTTTCCCAGCCCCTCTCCTTCTTGTCCCTCGGCTGGGTGGTATTGACCCCAAAGTGCAACTCAGCTCTCTGAGACCCCCACACAAACCATGCGAGAGCAACGTGCCCTTTGCCCTAGATTTCCTAGACCAGAGAGGGTCTGCGCCGCAGCTACGTGGGTGAGTTGAACAGATGCTGTCGGAACCCTGCTCTTGCAGCGACCTGGCTCTGATCACCCTGCCCCTGAGCCCATCTCAGGCTCTCTCCCTCCTGCCCTACCTTCTTCTCTTCCACTCCTTCCTTTTCAGAAGCAAGATATCAACATTGCCCTCCTGCCTCCTGCAGTATAATTCATTTTTCTGAACAAAGCCAGAAAATTCCTAGCAGTGGTGAATATAGGTTTCTTCCTCTGGTTGCATGCACTGGTCTGTACATTTCTCGAGGGCCAGTACTGTGCGCCATGGTCACCAGTTGTACCCCAGCACTCAACCCAGTGTTTGACCCTATGAACATGTGCTGAGTAAATGAATAAATGAGTGCGGTGGGCTACCGAGTCAGGAGGAGAATGGAAGCTGCCCTGTATGCTTGTCCAGCCCCTCTTCCCCCTCTCTGTCACCCCCGGTGCCCCTCTCCCGAGGGGCACCGGGGGTGACAGAGAAACAGGGCTGTGGTTCCCAGGACCAGCTGCATGTCAGAATCCCCTGGAAAGCTTTTAAACACCAAGGCCACTTGGTTCTCGTTCCTCTTCCGGGAGATTCTGATTCAAATGATCCAACAGGGGTCCTGATGATTGAGTTGTGGTTTGTTTTTTTTTTTTTGGTACGCGGGCCTCTCACTGTTGTGGCCTCTCCCTTTGCGGAGCACAGGCTCCGGACGCGCAGGCTCAGTGGCCATGGCTCACGGGCCTAGCTGCTCCGCGGCATGTGGGATCTTCGCGGACCGGGGCACGAACCCGTGTCCCCTGCATTGGCAGGCGGACTCTCAACCACTGCGCCACCAGGGAAGCCCTGATTGAGTTCTTTAAAATCCTAGTTGATCCAAATCTACACCACTGAGACAGAGCAAGAGGGTGAGTTCTGGAAACAAACGGGTCTATGAATGCCCATGGAGTTTCCACATGGATCCCTCCATGGATCAGGCAGTCTGGGGGCTGGTGTCCAGGGGGAGGGTCTGGCCAGATGGTGGAGAGGAAGTTACGTGGGCTTTAGAGTCATTGGAGGCCTGGGTTCAAATTCCCAATTCTACTTCGTTCCAGCGCTGTTGCCTTGGACAAGACACTTCACCCATCTAAGCTCGTTTCCCTCCTCCATTAATTGGCAATCAGAATTCCTGCCTCACAGCCTGTTGGCATCAATCAGTAAGAGAATGTCCTCTTTAATTACCTGGCACAGGGCGCAGCTTGGAGCCGGCGTTCCGTGAAGTGTGGTTCTCTTGGCTTCCTGAACAAGCTTTGGCGTGGAAGGGGGCGACAAGGTGGCCCCAACGCTGTCCTGAGTACCTGGTGGGAAGAGCACTGGACTGGGAGAAAGGAGGTGTGCACTGTCCTGGTTCTGGCCCATCATGATGTGTGACCTGGGCCAAGTCATTCAACCTCTCTGAGCCTCAGTTTCCTCATCTGTAAATAGAGATCCAGTGGTGCCTGCATCTCATTGTAACTGTACAGTGACATCATGCTGGCAGTTGGCCATGGTGGGAGTATCTACATTAGGAAAATTGGCAAACATTACAAATCAGGACTCCCCTGCCCCACTCCCACCAGTCAGTTTACCAGCATGCCACTGGGACTCAGATAATAATACCCTTCACCACAGCTGTTGGTAGATTCTGAGAGCTAGTGCCTGTTAAGCCCTTAGCATAGTACCTGGGACTTAGCACAGCACCTGGGCACTAATACATGGTAGTTAAACACACTTAACACTTATCAGCCTTCCCTTTGTCTCTGGCCTGGTATAAGAGGATCACATCTGTCATCTCATTTACCTTTAACAACCCTAGGAAATTTCTAGAGGAGGAAATTCAGTTTCAGAGAGGCTTGCTGACTTTATTTATTGTATTTTATTTTATTTTTATAAATTTATTTATTTATTTTTGGCTGCGTTGGGTCTTCGTTGCTGTGCGCGGGCTTTCTCTAGTTGCGGTGAGCAGGGGCTACTCTTCATTGCAGTGCGCAGGCTTCTCATTGCGGTGGCTTCTCTTGTTGCGGAGCATGGGCTCTAGGCACGCGGGCTTCAGTAGTTGTGGCACATGGGCTTAGTAGTTGTGGCTCTCGGGCTCTAGAGCGCAGGCTCAGTAGTTGTGGTGCACGGGCTTAGTTGCTCCGCGGCACGTGGGATCTTCCCGGACCAGGGCTCGAACCCGTGTCCCTTGAATTGGCAGGTGGATTCTTAACCACTGTGCCAGGAAAGCCCAGAGGCTTGCTGACTTTAAATGCAGTTAAATTTTGCAGGCCTACGATGTGCTACGTTTATTCTTCTATATCCGTTTCATTTCAGCCTCACAACCCCCTTCTTCTCATTACGGTTGAGGAATCAAAGGCCCAGAATGGGCAAGTGACCTGCCCAAGGTCACACAGTGAGCCCGAGGCCTTGGTATCTGTCTTGAACGCTCATGTGCTGGCCTCCCTTCCCACCACACCCAGCTGCATCCCCTTCTGGATGAGGGCGAGCTTTGCTGATATGATCTCTCTGGCTCTTTCCAGCTTTGACATCCTCGGTATTTAAATCAGTACATGAATATTTCATGAGCATCCCCGGCACAAATAACCCCCTGCCTGGTTATGTCAGGCTACAGCCCCAGCCGCTAGGCCAGGGTGCACCTGCTCTTTGCGAGACAGGCAATTCTGCGAGGCCTCCCAGCGGCGGCCAAGGAATCGATAGCCTTTAAATAAGTAATTAGAGGAGCTGAAGACGTCGGCACATCCAGGAGCAAGCGGGGGAGTATAAACTCCTAACTCTCCCCGGCTCACTGGGAAGGGCCTTGTTCTGTTTCTTGGTCAAGAAATGTGACAGGGCCTGGGACGGGTGAGGATGCGGAGGTGCAGGGAAGAAGAATAAGGTGGAGACAACCAGCACTTCCTATATGTCAGGCTTTGTCTCATTAAATACACTACCCAACATTCTCCTAAAGACATTGAGGCTCAGAGAGCGTGAGCCGGTTTCCCAGGGCCACACAGCTAGGAAGTGGCACAGGTCTCAGGCCTGCCTGACCTCAGAGCAGGGTTTCTCAACTTAGGTGCTGTTGACATTTGGGGCTGGAAAATTCTTTGTTGGGTGCTGGGGCTGTCCAGGGCATTGTAGGGTATTTAGCAGCCCTGGCCTCTACCCTCTAGATGTCAGCAGTCCATCCTTCCCACTTGTGACAATCAAAAATGTCTCCAGACATTGCCAAATGTCCCCTGGGGGCAAAATTGCCCCCAGCAGAGAATCTGTGTTGACTTTACTACTCCTTTCCTCTGCTTCTGGTGGCTTTTATGATAAGGATCAGAACCTTTCTCCCAACCTAGAGAGGCAGCTCTGGAGCCAGAGCTGGCTAGGTGAGAATATCAACTTGTTTACTCACTGGCTGTGTGACCTCGGACAAGTTCACAACCTCTCTGTGCCTCAGTTTCCCTATCTGTAAAATGCCCCGCCCCCGGCGAAAGTAATATATCATGAGGTTTAAATGAGTTCCTACTATATGCAAAGCACAGAGAGCAGTGCCTGGCCGATAAGTGTGGGCCATTGTTGCCATCCAAGGACCTTTGTGACTACGTGCCAGCCCAAGACCGCAGCCTCACTGGTACCGCTCTCTCCGTGAGAAAAGGGAGAAGGGCCATAGCCGGAGCCTGGGAAGAAATCATCTTCGACAGCATCTGTTCTTCTTCCCTTCCTGCCGCACCCCTCCTCCCACCAGCCCTGGAGGAGTCAGAGAAAACAGCCAACAAGGATGGCCATTTAGTCCCCACAGGATCACGAGGTTATAAGAACAAAAGCTGCCACTTCCTCTCTCCCTGAAATGCTGTCTGTGCATGGACACCATCTGATGAGAATGTAATTCCTTTTATGATCCAGGAAGGTACAAAAATACATATAAACAAACACATTTTATCCCTGGAGTTGGTCATCGCATTTTATTGGTCTACAGCATGTGTTTTTGTTATACTGATATCTGGTAGAAATGAGGTTCCGGAATGCTGTCCTCGTTTGGGTGCTTTAGAGAAATAGTATCGAGAAGCCCTTCCGGGGCCTATCCTTACAGACACAGCCCCCAGTGCAAGGAGTGTGTGTGTGTGTGTGTGCGCGCGCGCAAGTGTGTGGCTAAAATTCTCCCTTGCCCCAGAAGGGAGGGTCCCTAGAGGCTACCTGGTCCAGGCTCTCATATAGTCAAGGAATCTTTGTGTGTGTGTGTGTGTGTGTGTGTGTGTGACTTTTTTTTTAATTGGAGTATAGCTGATTTACAATGTTGTGTTAGTTTCAGGTGTACAGCATAGTGCTTCAGTTATACACATACATGTATTCATTCTTTTTCAGATTCTTTTCCCATATAGGTTATTATAGAATATTGAGTGGAGTCCCCTGTGCTATACAGTAGGTCCTTGTTGGTAGCCAAGGGATCTGAGGCCCAGGGCAGGGCAGTGCTTTGTCCAGGATCACGGAGCAGCTTGGTTCAGCAGCCATGTTCAGAGGGTATCAGTGATCCCCAGCTGCTGCTCTAGCCAGGCCCCCAGTCTCTGTGGTACAGTGGAGCTGTCTTTCTGGCTCACATGGCAGGTATTGTGGTGGATGGTGGGTGGATGGGCCTTCCATGTGGTGATTCAGGGACCCAGGCTCCCTCCTTCTTGTGGCTACACCCTCCCCTAGAGCCTCAGAACCACCTGCTTTTGGCTGGATGGGGGAAGAATTCGGAGGCTTGCAGGGTTTTATGGGTTTTTACGGAGACATTTTTTTTTTCCCTCCCTCCCACCCTCCCTACCCCACCCCTCCAGGCGGTCACAAAGCACCGAGCTGATCTCCCTGTGCTATGCGGCTGCTTCCCACTAGCTAGCTACCTTACGTTTGGTAGTGTATATATGTCCATGCCTCTCTCTCGCCCTGTCACAGCTCACCCTTCCCCCTCCCCATATCCTCAAGTCCGTTCTCTAGTAGGTCTGTGTCTTTACTCCTGTCTTTACGGAGACTTTTATGTTGGGCCTGGAAGTGTCTCAGGCCATTTCTGTCCATGTTCCATCAGCCAACCCAAGGTCACATTCGATACCTTACTGCAAGGAAGGTTGGGAAGTATAGCCTAGCTGTGCGCCCGGCAGGAAGAGGAGACGGACGGGTGAGCAGCTGGCCGGGTCTCGGTGCCGGGCCCTGGGCTGCAAGCTGCCTGGGCAGAGATGGCTGACGTGGAGACACAGGTGACCCTCAGTGTGAGGTTCCGAGTAAGGGCTCATCTTCTTGAGCCCGGTCTATTGATCACTGGAAGCCCATGACTTCTCTCTAGAGAGACCCCACCCCATGATAAGTCTAAGACTCCCGGGGTCCTTGCTAACTCATTCCAAATGGTGTCAGCAACCCTTGTCCCAAGATGGTGAAAGAACCCCACCACCACCACAGACGCTGACCGGGGCACGTACTCTGCACCCCCAGCAGCTAGAATATGGCCTAAAGTGTGGCGAACTGACACACCCTCCCGGGACTTTGAATCGTTCGAGTGACACAGAGGCCCAGCGTCCGGCAGAACTTTAAAGGCCACTGTGGCAGAATGGCACTGTCTCCAGGTGCCAGCAGGAGCCATGGTGACCAGCTGGCAGGCATGGCCTTCAGCGTGGCACCTTGGCTGGGCCTTCACTCTGCGTTCCCGTCAAGCCTGTTTGTCCAGTCCCGCACCCCCCGCCCCGCCCCCATCAGTTGCACATGCCACCTGACACTTTCCCAAACACCTCCTTTAGGTTAACCAGAATCAGTCTCCACTGACAGCTGCAAAGAACTCTGCCTGCTGTAGCCTCAGCGCTGCATCTGGTCACCGACCCACTCCCTGCAAGGATCTCCTTTGCTGGCAGCTTCCTCCAGGGCCATCCCAGGCCCCAGGCAGGTCTAACAGCTTCCACCCTCAAGGGAAAGGCCAAGGTTCCCATCTCTTCCCTCCAGGAGATTTCAGAGCAAATTTCTAATGTCTTTTTACACTCCTTCCGCAGTTAAGGTCCTCAAGAGGGCTGTGGACAGAACCAGCATAATTGGTGTTCTTTGTGATCCCATGTATTTTATTTTATGCATCTAAAACCATTATTCTGAGAAGAGGCCTACAGTCTTCACTTGATGCCAGCGGGGTCCAGGGCCCCAAGAAGGTGAGGATCTCTCTGGGCTGTTGACCCCAAACTGCTGGTACCAGGATTCCTTCCTCCACAACATGGGACTCCTTTGCCTTATGAGACCCCTACTGGTTTGAGGACCAACCCATCCTCCCTGCATAGTTCCTACTGGAAAAAGATCCCTACTTTTTTGGGGGGGCCAGCTGCTCTCCCCACCCTAAAGAGCTTGGTGGGCCCAGCAGGAGTTGCCACACTATCACATGACCTCACTCTCTAGCTTTGGCTGATTGGTTAAGGAGGGGTGGGCTCCTGACCCAAACCTGGCCAACCAGCTCCTTCTCTGCAGTTGTCTTTTTAAAACCGGAACTGGGGGAAATAGTTATTCCCTCCCTGGTGGGGATTCGGGAGCTAAGAGCAGTTCTGTTTTCCACAAAGTAGGGGAAGCCAATTTGAGTAGGAAGGGAAGCTGAAGAGAGATAGACAGAGACAGAGAGACAGAGGAGAGAAGAAAAAGAAAGAAAAGAGAAGAGAAGAGAAGGGGAGGGGAGGGGGCTGGCAGCACCCTAGCCCCTGGTCCAGCTGTGACCCTGCCCCCCTGGCAATCTGGTTATTCATTGCCTCCTTGAGTTGCCCCCTTTTTGCCTTGGCTAGTTGGAAATGGAGTATGTCACTCTTTGTCTTGTTTCCACTGAATCCCCAGGGTCCTCACAGAGCCTGGCACATAGTAGATGTACAGTCAACACCTATCAATGAATGAATGAACAAATGAACACGTGCAAAAGAAGAAAGGATGTCCAAGGTACAGAGGGGAGAGGAATTAACTCTATGTGGGCAGATGTCAGGAACTGTCTGGGGTGGGAGGTGATATTTGAAGCGGGATTTGAAGGGCGAATAGGAGTTTTCTGGATGACGATTGTTGGGGGGAAGAGGCTAGAGAAGACAACACGGACTAGGTTGGAAAAGGATTAAGTATCAGACAAGAAATTAGGACTTCTACAAGTAGGGGCTGATCTAGGTCTAAATCCTAAGTGGTCCTAATGATGCCAGAGCTCCCTCCGGGTATCACCCACGTGAGTGCCTGGGCACCCTTAAGCTCCCCCTGTGGCCCTGTTTATATCAGGAAAATCGGGCCCGCCCCCAACAACTCTCCTACAGCTACCCTCACAGGGGGACCTCATAAGCCCCCTAGATCCGGAAGACAGACCCCTCTCAGTCTTGATCTTCCCTGACCTCAGAGCAGCTTTCCACGTTCCGACCTTGCCCCACTCTGCTCCTCCCCGGCAGCTCCTTCTCTGTCCCCCTGGGGTCTCCTCTCCCTGGGTCCACCGCTGTTCCTTAAATGTCAGTGGCCTCCCAGTCGCCTTGCTCTCCACTCACCCTGGACACTCTCATCCACTCCTGTGGCTTTGGGAACCACTTAGAGGTGGGGACTCCTGAAGTTCCACCTCCCATCAGCTCCAGACCCAATTACCCAGTGACTGGACCTTCTGTGCCCGGCTGTGTGGCAGGCACCTCAGACTCAAACCCTTCCCAGACCAGACTCTTCACCCTCCCCCTCCCACCAGCTCTTTGTATCCGCATTCTGATTACGGGCACTCTCCCGCTCTACCTGCCAGTGAGGAGCAGATGCCTGGTCCCCCAGAAGAGAAGGAAACAGGCTGGCAGAAGGGCAGGACTGAGCGCACAGACGGGTCTGTCTGACTCCATCCACATTGCCTGGTTAAGACTCAGGACGGGTCAGTTTCTCACCTCTGACCCCCAGGCCTCCCGGGGCTGGGGCAGTAAATGTCGACCTGATTGATTTCCACCATGCTTGGAAGTAGCGGTCAGCTGCTGACCACACTGTCAATTATTCAGGCTCCCTGGGACTCTAGCAAGAGCGACGGTTTAACTAAAACACAGCTCTGTTGTCCTCACACCCCCCACTTGCCCTCAGAGGCCTGGGCAGGGATGGCCAGCCAGCCCAGGGCACCTCCCCAGGCCCTTGCTCCACTCCCCAGCACGCACCTCTGTCCAGGATTTGCAAGCTTCTCTGTCCTCAAATCTCTTGCAGGTATTCTCAGGCCAAGGCCTAAAGGACAGAACTGGGACCAGGGGCAGGAAGTGACCTGAGGCACATTTCAGTTCAGTTCCATGGGACACAGACTTTTCTTGTAACCAGCAACAGATGCTCTGGGAGGGAGGGAGGCCCCAGTGCCAGTGGGCGCCTGCTGGTCTATAGCAGACTATGATTGGGAGGTATGGTCATCCGTGAGGAGACAGCAGGGCTGGCGAAGAGAAATAAGTAACATTTTAAGCTTGTTTTAAAATTTGCAAAACTCTCAATAACATGCGTCATTGTGTGGCCTTAAGTCTTTTTTGGAACCAGGTGGGACATAAACAAAAACGCATTCGCTTGCTGAACAAGCCAGGCACTTTACTAGGGGCTACAGGGTGAGGCAAGAAGATCAATTCAGCCCTGCCCTCAAGTAATTGTAGTACTGAATGCTAATAACAAGGGGACTTACAATGTGTCCGGGAAGGTTCTAGACTTGCGACGTGCTTCAAAGCACACTACCATCATGACCACCCAGCAAGGTGGCTGCTGGAACTGTCTCCATTTTACAGGCGAGGAAAGATTTTACAGATGAGGCACAGAGCGATGCAGCCCAAGGCCACACAGCTGGAATTGGAGCCCAGGTGCCTGACTTCAAGCCGTCTGACCAACGTTGTACGAGGGGCTTTGGTCAAGGTTAGTCGGACGATCACATAAGTAACGATCTAAGGACAGAGCCATGGAGGAGAGATCAGAACCAATCTATCCAGGTAGGGGGAAGGGGTGATGGGTCAGAGAAGGCTTTCTAGAAGTGTCCTTGGAGCTGAGAACTTCCAGAAGGGGAGTTGGATAGGGAAAGAGTCCAGGGAAGGAAGGACCTTCTGAGCTGGGAGCACTACCAGAGTGAAGACCCTGGGGCACCAGTGCCCCCGCCAGGACACCCTCAGGGCAACAGGCAGTGCAGAACAATAGCTGTGCCTCAGCTGCCGCCCCGGGCTGCACCCACTTCCTCTCTGTGCCGGCTGTATTTTTGGATCTCTTACTTTCCCTTGGCCAGTCTCTTATAGTCTCCCACCATGGTGTCTCTATCTCTGCCTCTCCCCCCGAGGACCTGAGTTGTGGGGCTGATGGGAAGACCCGGCTTCCTCTGAGGCAGGTACTGACTGGTTCTCTGGGGTCCCAGGGCCCCCACTCCAACGCCAATCGACACCAGCTCTCTCCATCTCTCACCCTGCAGTGTGCTTTCTCTCTTTCTTCCTGCCAGTTCACTTCCACTCCAGTCCAAGACCCCTCTCTGGGCACTGGCAAGACAGACCTAAAAATGACATAGGCACCTTTAACATTATATGTGCTGGAGTCAGGGTGAGCATACTTGATTCATAGTGCAGCCTGGGACATGCATGAGAGTAAAGGGATTCTGCTAATAATTACGATGGGGCCACAGCACAGACCTGGGCAAACCAAGATGCAAGGTCACCCCAGTTAAATAGAAAGAAGGAAAAGTGAGGGACGACTTGACAGGTGGAGGACAGGTAGAGGGGAGTCTCGCCAGGGGTAATGGCGTGTGCAAGGGGGGGGACAACTGGCGAGTTTATGGTGGCAGTAACGCAGTACGTGTGCTGTGGAGAGTCCAGGGTGGACCGCAGGTGGGAAGAGGTGCACAGTTTGGAACAACTAGAACAGAGTGGCAGAAACCCTGCAGCTCTGCCAACCCTGGGCCCAGGGCAGGCATCACTAATTGACCACAGCACTCTCCTCACAGCCCTCGACACAGATCCGGGGGCCGGTCACTACCAGTTGTCAAGCTGTGCACTAGATGAAGCCAACAGGGGCTAAGCAGTGGGTACGCGTGTGGATTTAGCCGGAGCTGAGGCTGGACTTCAAATTGAGAGAGGCCTAGACTATTCTCTAGGTATTAGGAACCATCAGAGGATGTTAGGGGGAGGCATAGAACTAGACTAGCATTTTAAGAGTTTTAGGAAGGTCACTGCCATTGATGGAAGGAACTGGGGCAGGGGAAGCACTGAGGGGCCTGTCCAGGTGAGAATGGTGGGGCTCCGATTGAATGGGGTGCAGAGAAGTGGGTCTGATGGCTGAGGAGAGTTTGTCATGGAGCGGCAAAAAGAAGAGGAAGGTGGTTAGGATGACTCCCGGGCCTCTGGGGTCCCAGCCCAGCGTGGGCAGATGCTGTCAGCCAGGCAGGTATAACAGCACAGCAGGAGGTCCTGATAGGAATCTTCGTCCCAGAGATCACCCTGAGGCTCTGAGCCTCCCGTGGGAGACAGGCCAACAGATTTGGTGGGTTTTGCCGTGGAGAGCATCAGAGCATGGAGAAATGGGAGCCCAAGGGTACTGCCTGTAAGGTCTGGAGGTGACTGCGAGACGGGACATTGACGCGTCATTCCCCGGTTGGACGTCTGCTTAGCCATCGGCTGCCACCTGCCCCAGGGCCACCAGAGTGGGCTGTGGTGGCACAATGCCAGGGTCAAGTCCTCTGGGTTCTGGCTCCTGGGAGGCAGAGAGGTTGAGCAGAGCACAGGAGCGGAGGTTGAAGGCGCCAGAGGGGCAGGCTCCCTGGAACCTTCTCAGGGCTGGAGTCTTGGCACTGGAGGGATGTGGCTGAGGGGTCCCTGGAAGGTGTAGTTTGTCTGGGGAGGGACCACCAGTGCCTGGGGGAGGGGCTGGGAATTAAGTCCCTGGTCAGTGGGACCCTGGGGGCCTCCACCTACTACCTGCAGACCTGCAGGCATCGAAGTAATCCCACCACAGACACGACTCACAAAAGGGGAGCCGCAGCCTGGCCAGGTGCCACTGGAGGGACAGCCATTTCCCTCCTTCTTCTCCCCTAACCCCAGCTCTGGGGGTGAGCCCAGAGGAAGGGTGTGTGTGAGTGTGTGTGTGTGTGTGTGTGTGTGTGTGTGTGTGACAGACCACACATTCACATGCACACACACTCACACCTCAAGCCCCCAGAGCTACCAGCTTACCTTACCTTGTGGAGGAAGAAGCAAGTTTAGAATAAAATCTGAGCCCAAAGTTTTTTTTTTGCGGTACGCGGGCCTCTCACTGTTGTGGCCTCTCCCGTTGCGGAGCACAGGCTCCAGACGCGCAGGCTCAGCGGCCATGGCTCACGGGCCCAGCCACTCCGCAGCATGTGGGATCTTCCCGGACCGGGGCACGACCCCGTGTCCCCTGCATCGGCAGGCAGAGTCTCAACCACTGCGCCACCAGGGAAGCCATAGCCCAAAGTTTTAAAACAACCCGATCTTAACCAGAATGAGCTTGCTTTTATAACCAAAAGTGTCTGAATGTTAGAAACTGGATCAAAATACTGTCAAAGGTGCATAACTCCCCACTGGTGGAGGGGTTCACAGAGTCCAGCTGGCAGCCATTATTAGAAAAATAAAACTGTGCCATAGCTGTAACCCAATGACCTAAAAGTCCTTAATAAACCGTTTACGAGGGGAACACAAAAAAGGCATCAGGTTTGAAGGGGAAAGACTGTTAGAAATCAGGATGGAATGAGGCGTTACTGAATGTATCAGACAGAGGGACCCAGGAAGGACCCCTGTCTCTCCTCCACTCACCCGTTGGCACACGGCCTGGGGCAGCTGTACCACAGGAAACGCGGGGTCACTGTGTTATTGGTTGGGCTTCTGCCCTCAACCCAGTGCCAAGCACCCTCACCCAGGTCAGTTTAAGGCCCAAGGAGGCCTCTCCCTCCAAGGCCAAGCCCGAAGTGGGACAGGCCTGAAGCAGCAAGGTCATGCAAATGACCTTCCAGAGAGGAAGGAGCCTGCAGCAGCGAGCTTGGGCCACGCTTAGCCAACCACCTCTGCAGCAGGGATGGGAAGGCAGCAGAGGGAGAGCACAGATGCTAAGGCACAGGGAGAGGAACGCTTCAGCCAAGTTGGGGGCACGGCCAAGTGTGGGATTGGATTCCCCCAGCGCCCACCCACTGAAAAACGTGGCTCCGTCGGGGGACCTGACCCCGAGGTCTAGCTCTCTCCTGGCGGGGTGGGGGGTAAGGAAAGGAAGGGGCTGAAGCAAGGAGTGCTGCTCCCAACGCCTAGAGCTGCAGAGAGGAGTGTGGATCGGGGCCTCTGGTGTGAGGGGTGTGTGGCAATCCGGGGTAGGGGGTGGACACGAGGTCGGGGAATCTCCGGAGGTGGACACCTGGGCATCATCAGGTAGAGGGGATGCTGCAGCCTTGGAGGGAAAGCAGAGGACGGGAAGAGGCAGCGAGGAGAAGGGAGCCTCGGAGAAGCCAACATAACATTTAGAAGAGGGAGGAAGAGCTGCAGGAACTCGCCTAAGAGCCCTGCAGCGGCCAGATCCTGGCCGTCCTCCGGGCCCCTCTGGCAGCTGACAGGATGCGTCTCTCAGCTGCTCTGGGAAACCTAATGGCCTTGAGTCTGCCCAGGTGGGCAGCGGGACAAGTTTACCTCCCTGCTTCCTGCATCGCCGTCCTCGGGCTCTGGCTGCTGCGGAGGGCTGCCTCTGAGACAGCCCCTGCCCCGGCCAGCGGTGCCCTCCCCCGGGGGGCCCAGTGTTCCAGAGTGTCTTCTCATCAGAGTTTACCAGGCAGGTCCGAATCTCTCTCCTGAGTCCCCGGCCAAGTTCAGCCTGGCTCCCTGGCCCCCTCTCTCCTCTCCTTATAGCAGGAGCCATTTGAGGCCCGTCTACAGGTATAGCCACATGCCAGGCCCTGGGACCCTTCCCACCTAAGGCAGCAAAGCCAGCCCGCTCCCCCTTAGAAGCTCCTCTCTGTGTCAGTTCCGACAAGAGGGCTTATGCTCTGGGTCAGACAGACAGACCCAAGGACTCCAATCATCTCCCTGGTCCCTTTCTCACATACATCATTGGCCCACCCCATGCCAAACGTAAACTGGAGTCTCCAAGGCTGGAGGCTCAGGGATGCAAAGGGGGAGCTGATATTCTCAGGGTTTGGGGCCTCTCTAAGCCTCAGTTTGCCATCTGTATGGAACCCATTTGTCAGCTGGAGCCTCCCATCCCTTATGATTTCAAAAATATCAGTTCAAATCTGGGACTTCCCTGGTGGTCCAGTGGTTAAGACTCTGCACTTCCAATGTAGGGGACATGGGTTTCATCCCTGGTCAGGGAACTAGGATCCCACACGCGGTGCAGCCAAAAAAAAAAAAAAAAATCAATTCAAATCTATATTCCATACCCTGTGGAAATGCAAAGATATCCCCAATGCTTTGGAACGTTCTGGAATGATTTACATTTTGTTACACTCCCCTCTGCATCAGAGTGGCGACTTCCGCTAAATTCGTTTAGTGTCTGGATTGGGCCTCTGACCCAGGTCTGCTGTTTTGTTTCCACACAGCTCTGACTGAGACGTGGAATGTGGCCGTCGCCTCCCGCTATTTCCACCAGAAACCCACCACAGAAGGTATTTGTGTGTAAGGCCGGCAGAGGGAGATTCAGGGAAGTCAGAGGGATGGTTTCAAGTGCTACGATAAAAACAACTTCAAATGGACATTGGACAGTCCTGTTCTTAAAAGTTCTTTGGTCAACCTACCCCTGAGAAGCTTTCATGGGCCCCTTTACCTCACCCAGTTCCCCAGTCTCGTCCTGGCTCTTGTCGTTTTGTTTTTTTTTTAATCGAAGTATAGTTGATGTACAATATTATATAAGTTACAGGTGTACAATATAGTGATTCACAATTTTTAAAGGTTATACTTCATTTATAGTTACTATAAAATACTGGCTGTATTCCCTGTGTTGTACAACAGTCCTGGCTCTTTTCTTCATCTTCCTTTTCACATCTCTCTTCCTTGAGAGTCAAAATAGTCCAGTAGTTAAACACAAGAGTTCTGTTCCCAGATGGCCTGGCTCTGTGAGCCTGGCTTTGCGTCTTATCAGCTGTGTGATAAGATGGGAGTTACCTAACCTCTTTGAACCTCAATTTCATCTGTTAATGAGGATAATAAAAGCTGAATAGGCTTAGTGGTGAGGATTTCATAAAGCCATCCACGGGAAGCCCTTAGAAGAGTGTTAATAATGTCAGCTGCTATTATTATTATTATTATTATTTACCCCTCCAAATTCTTCTACTCTCCTAGGCAGAACCCAGCCCATCTTTACATATTCAAGCCCAGGAAGTCTCAGGCACAGGAAGGAGCGTTCTTTGAACAGGATAGGTCCTCCTCTAGGCAGTCAGCTGAGGTTGTGAATGGACTCCATCACAGGTAAATGAGCTGAACAGTGACCCCCCCACACTTTGGTATATACTAAACAAACGCTATGCCCTTTCTTCCTCTTTCTCTCCTCCTCCCCTCCCCCAGCCCCATTAGGCTGAAAGTAAACAGCAGGGACAGCAGTGGCAGATCCAGGGCCTAATGGGAATCTGTCTCCAACCTTGCTGAACTACTAGGAAAGAGCTGCTGTCTTTCAGGGTTCTCTACACAGCCTGGAGTTGCTGGGGCCATTTTGTCTACCTCATTAGAAAACCTACCTAACAAGGTAGGAGAGACAGCTTCTTGGTGTATCATTTGAGAATTTGAGGTCCTAAATTTCACCATACCTGGATTTATCCCTTGAGTTTTCTAATTTTGTGAGCCCGGAAATCCCCTTTTTCTTGTTTAAACTAATTTGATTTGAGCTTCTGTCGTGTAAAATTGAATAAATCTTGACTAATCAAGAATTTCAACTAGGGGCTTCCCTGGTGGTGCAGTGGTTAAGAATCCACCTGCCAATGTAGGGGACATGGGTTTGAGCCCTGGTCCAGGAAGATCCCACATGCCACGGAGCAACTAAGCCCGTGCACCACAACTACTAAGCCTGTGCTCTAGAGCCCGAGAGCCACAACTACTGAGCACGCGTGACACAACTACTGAAGCCCACGTGCCTAGAGCCTGTGCTCTGCAACAAGAGAAGCCACCACAATGAGAAGCCTGTGCACCGCAGCAGAGCGTAGCCCCAATCACCGCAACTAGAGAAAGCCCACGCACAGCAACTAAGATCCAACGCAGCCAAAAATAAATAAATTTATTTAAAAAAAAATTCAACTAAAAATAGGGTGTATTATAAAATGGTGGGGGGAGCTTCCCTGGTGGCGCAGTGGTTAAGAATCTGCCTGCCAGTGCAGGAGACATGGGTTTGAGCCCTGGTCCAGGAAGATCCCACATGCCGCTGAGCAACGAAGCCTGTGTGCCACAACTACTGAGCCTGCGCTTTAGAGTCCGCGAGCCACAACTACCGAGCCCATGTGCCACAACTACTGAAGCCCACGCGCCTAGAGCCCGTGCTCCCAACAAAAGAAGCCACCGCAATTAGAAGCCCACGCACCGTAATGAAGAGTAGCCCCTGCTCGCCACAACCAGAGAAAAGCCCGCATGCAGCAACAAAGACCCAACGCAGCCAAAAATAAAATAAATAAAATAAAATAAATAAATTTCTAAAAAAGGGGGGGGAATGTCATAGAATCCACTGCAGAAAGCATAACCAGAAACCACAGGAATGAAAGGCTGCCTCCGACTCCGTGTCTCTCTATGGATCTCTTTCCCTGAGCCCACACAGTCTCCCATTTCTGCTTTTTCTCTGCAAATCCCCTTCTTTTTTTTTCCTCTGCAGACCAATGTTTCTGCTGACTCATTTGCTCATCTAGAAAAGGTCCCAGGGCTGATTATCACTGGCCCAGATTGCATCATGTGACCACCCTGAACCATTCATTGTGATTGGCCAAACAGGGGCCATTGCCTCTGGATGGGTCCAGGCCCACCTAAACCAAGTAGACTAAGAGACGGTGAAGAATGGATTTTCTTCAAAAAAAAATCAAAGTGCTGTTGTTGGAACAATGGGGAATGAGTGCCAGATACCACCCCCCCACCCTCCAAAAGTCTCTAACGTGGTGCTGAGTGAATTTCTGTGTTACAAACCAATCCAGCCCTGAGTAAGCTCAGGCCCAGCCCCCAGTCCCAGAGGAACAGCTCTAATGGAAGCTTTCACCTGTGACAGCAGCTTCTGGAGAGCTGGTTTGCTTGGGCTTTCTCTAATCTCTGTTCCAATCATACCACATGCCAGAGGGGAACTGGTTCTGACTGTGGCCCCAGCGTGAGGCTCTTCCATGGCATCATTGGAGTTTTATAAAGGCCCCATTACATGGAATCATAAGGAGGTGGGGGAGTTCCAAGGCAAGAAGCCAGGGAGTAAGCAGGGGATCGTGGAAGAGGTGGCCTCAGAACGAGGCCTTCAAGGATGGACAGTAAGAACTTCTCAAGGCTGCATCAAGAAGACAAATAATGGCAAGTGTTGGTGAGGATGTGGAAACTTGGATCCCTCACGCACTGCTGGTGGGGATGCAGAATGACACATCTGCTTTCGAAAACAGTCTGGCAGGTCGTCAGAAAGTTGAACGTAGAGCTACTGTATGACCTAGTCATTCCACTCCTAGCTGTATACCCAAGAGAAATGAAAATGTGTCCACACAAAAACTTGTCCCTGAATCTTCACAGCAGCATTATTCATAACTGCCAAAAAGTAGAAACAACCCAAATGTCTACCAGCTGATGAATGGGTAAATAAAATGCGGTTTGTCCATACAATGGGATATTATTATTCCACCATAAGAAGAAATCAAGTACTGATATCTGCTACAATGGATGAACCTTGAAAATCTTAAGTGAAAGAAGCCAGCCACAAAAGACCGTATATTGTATTATTCCATTTATCTGAAATATTAGGCATAGGCAAATACATAGAGACAGAATGTAGGGACTTCCCTGGTGGTCCAGTGGTAAAGAATCCGCCTTCAAAAAAATAAAAATAAAAATAAAATAAATAAAATAAAAAAAAAAAAGAATCCGCCTTCCAATGCAGGGGACGTGGGTTCAATCCCTGGTCGGGGAACTAAGATCCCACATGCTGCAGGGGCAACTAAGCCCACGTGACTCAGCTACTGAGCTCGTGCGCCTCAACTAGAGAGCCCATGTGCCACAAACTACAGAGCCCATGTGCCCTGGAGCCCGTGCACCACAACTAGAGAGAGAAAACCCTCACGCCACAACTAGAGAGAAGCCCGCTCACCACAACTAGAGAGAAGCCCGAGCACTGCAACGAAGACCCAATGCAGCCAAAAAAAAACTGGAAAAAAAAAAAAAAGAGAGACAGAATGTAGATTAGGGATTGTCTATAGCTGTGGGGGAAGGAATCGGAGTGAATAAAGGGAATCCTAATGGGGATCTGGAGGGAGATGCTGCAAATTGACTGTAGTGATGGTTTCATAATTTTGAATACAAATTATGCAACAAAACATTGAATTGTATACTTTAAACAGGTGAATTGTATGTGAATTATATCTCAGGATAGCTATTACCAAAAAAGAAGAAAAAAGAATATACTGGAGGTAGGAGAAGGGGGCCTAAGCCGCATAGCAGCCTGGGAGCCCTGGGATGTCAGGGCCAACTGTCTGATAAACTGGCCGCCCTTCCTGCCCCTCACCCCTTGGATTCCATAACACGTGAAGGGAATTTGGGGCCTGAGAGTCTAGCCCTGGAGTGTAAAGAATAGCCCTCAAACGAAAAAGGGGAGAAGAAAGTCTGTCTCCAAGGCCCGAAGTGGGCAGGACGCTCCAGGAGGAAGCAGAGGATCCAGGTGACTGATGCCAGCTTGGGTCACTGGCTCAAGCGCCGGGGAGAGATCAGAGACCTGATGGCACAGGGCAGCATGGTGACGTGTGCCGGGTTCCTTGGTGTGAAGGCTTGGCCCTGGATGACCCCCTCCACTCTTCCCCATTCCCTGTCTTTGGAGATGGTTCTGACACGCTGTAGCTGATTGTGCAGGTATGGACCTCTGACCCCAGCTGAACCAGTCACGGTCCTTCCTCTGGAATTTGGGATCTTGACAGAGGACGAGGCCTTCTCTCCAAAGGGCTAGAATATATGAGCTAGAAGGTTGTGAACAGCCATAGCCTCCCTGACCAACTCCCTGTGGGCAGGGCTCAAAAGAAGAGGAAGCTGTTTCCCCAGCTGATGGGAATATTCCGAGTTCCCAGTGGCAGGAGCTCTAAAGTGAAAGCACCTGGGAGCACTTAGGCAGTGTGGGGATCTGCGAGCCTCCTCCGGAGAGCCCTGAGCAACCAGAGCGGCAGCAGAGAAGCAGGTAAGGAAGGTTCTTGGTGAAGCAGCACTAAGGGGAGGAGGTGGAGGGAGGCTGGGTGTCCCAGCAACTTCCCTGGAGAGGGGTTTGGAAATCAAAGACCAGGGCCACTGAAAACCACTGCCCTTAGCCAGCAAGTTCTAGGGAAGGAAAACATCCATGAGTAGTGACATGATGGCCTTGTTAATGTTGTAAATAATACATATATTGTGCCAGCAGGCCCGTTATACTTTTCAATGCACGTTCACCTCCGCACTCTCATTTGCTCCTTCCCCATGTATATTGGAGAAAGATGTATCGTGCTCTGGGAGCTGCCAGGCCCACAGCCCCTTCTGGAATAAAGCTACCTGGGTGACCTACCCTTGCATACTGGATTGAGGTGTGTACCCGACACAAAGGCAGCCAGTGGCCTGGGAGCCCGGTACCCAGCACGGGTAACAGTGACCAAATGAGCCAACATGCCTCTCTCTCGGGGCTTGGGAGGGAACCTATGGAGAGAGGCAGAGCTCTGTTTTTGCAAGGCAAGAAGCCAAGAGACACAGAAAGGAAGCAGAGAACAGAAGCCCAGAATGAATAAGAAGTGGTGGTGGCAGCCAGGAGGTGGGATGGAGGTAGGAGAGAGACTTCAGTGGGGCGGGGCAGGGAACAGGACGGCTGAGAGGAGGAGCCAGCGCAGGGGCCCTAGAACAGACGGGCTTTGGCTGGCGGCAACCCATGGCCTGGCACCAGAACCGCACTGGACCCTCAAGGATGTTCCTGGCCCCGTCTGCACAAAATGGAGTCAGGAGGCTGCGATTCTGGTCTTCCTTGCTGTCCTGGGCATCCTCACCAGGAACCCTCAACAGGTACCACCTGAGTCATCGCTAGTCCTTAAGGCAGCCACACACACCCTGGTTAATCTCTGGCCTAGCGGGAGGAGGCCATTCCTGGCCAATGTCAGCACATCTCGGCAGGGTCCTTCCTCTTGTCTGCCCCTGAACCCTCTCTTCCTCACAGGGGTCCCTGTCAGGGGCAGACCGTAGGAAAGACCCTCTGTGATGTGGTGACATCAGTCAGGCCTTCAGCCTGGATAGTTCAGGGATAAGTCTCAGGAGAGGTACCCAAAGCCTGGGTTAGTAGCTGATCAAATTAAATCAAGGCATTAACGAATCTTCCATTCCTTCCTTCCTACCTTCCTTCCTTCCTCCCATTCTCCCTCATTCTCTCCCTTTCTCCCTCCCTTCCTTTGTTTCCTCAAGCAAACTTGACTCTCAAACGTGTCACTTGCTGGCTCAAGCATCCAGCAGAGTCTGACTGGTGTCTCTTGCCCCAATTCCAACTTCAATCTGATTGGCCCAGTTTGGGTTAGGTGACCCCCTTGGTCCAATCAGCTATGACCAAGGGAACAGGGTTATGTAATATTCATATGGCTGCTGGGGTTCAACCCTGGTACTAGGGCTTCTCAGAGGAAAAGGGAACATGGTGCAGATTAAGACCTAAAATATGTGCACTAAACAGAGAGAAACAAAATCAGGGCATGGGAATTAACATTTTCAAAAACTGACATAGGTTGAGTGCCCTACATACAGTTTTTAGTTTACCTAAATCCTCACGACAACTCTATGAGATAAGCGTTAATAACCTTGTTGTGCGGTGAGGGAAATTAGACTTGGGAAGTTAAGGCACTTGCCCAAGACATTGGGTCTAGGAAGGGGTGTGTCTGCATGAGGGTCCAGGATGGTGTGAGTCCTGGAATTATGCGCTCTTCCTCTTTCCCCTGTACCGCACTGCCTGGCACGAATTTGAAATGATGTTTCTGCCCCTATTTTGCTGAGTCTCAAGACTCCACCAACTCAGTTTCCCTGAAGGGCCTTTGAAACTTTCAAGCTCATCATACAGACAAGGAAGTCGAGTCCAGAGAGGGTTAGTGTCTAGCGCAGAGTTACACAGGGATTCAAATGCAGAAAAGGGACAAGCACCCAGGTGTCCCAAGTCCCAGGCCAGGGCCCTCCCCAGACAGCAGGCCACCTTGAAGGTGTCCTATTTCATGGCTTCTTTCTGCCTGCAGAGCTAAGGGGTGAGGCTACCTCAGAGTGGTTCCTGCCTATCTCTCTAATTCCACTTTCTCCTCCAGTTCCTCCTTCTCTGTCTGTCCCCTAAATGTAACCATTGGTTCCTCCCCTGGGAAGTACCCTAGCAGCACGGTTGGTTCCTCCCCTGGGAAGTACCCTAGCAGCAAGGGTACTGTGGCTCCACAACTGACCCTTTGCTCTGCACTTGGGACTGCAAACTCCCCAGGGGGCATGCTGTGTCTTTCATCTTTGACGTTCCCTAAGTTCCTGACCCAAACATCAAGGGTGTGCTCCATAAAGACTGAGACAAGTGTTGGATAAGATAAGATAATGAGGTTATGTGTGCCTATGTTGCCACTGCATCCAGACACCCGCCATCCATTCATCCACCGTCTATTCACCCATCCATCCACCCGTCAGTTCATCCATCTGTCCATTCATCTGTCTAACAATCATCTATCAAGCCCTGGACCCAGGCAGACCGGGCCCAGGAGGGGAGCTCTGGGGATGCCATGCTTATTCATACCTCCGTATCTTTATTCACGCTGTTCCCTCTGCCTGGAATACCCTTTCCATCTTCCTTCATTTGACATTTAACTCATCTTTCAGCCATGACCATAGCATCATCTGGACAGCCTTTCCCAAAGCTCAGACTTGACTAAGAGACTTCTTCTGTGTCTCAAAACACCTTTTACACTTATCACATTTTAAAACATAACAGCCTTATTGAGATATAATTCACATACAGTTTACCAAGTCCAAGTTCATACTGCTGGTTGCACGACAGGCCGATAAATCTAGGGACTAGTTGTTGGGGCAGGGAATAGCGACTTTATTTGGAAAGCCAGCAGACCGAGAAGATGCTGGACCAGTGTCCCAAAGAATCATCTTCTCTGAGTTAGAATTCAGGCTTCTAAAAGGGGAAGAGGTAAAGTCCTGGTTCCAGTCAGACTCCGAAGGGGATATGTTGATTTCTTCCTTCCTGCAGCCATTCACATGTGGGCCTGGTAAGGGGGTTTCCTATGAGCTAAACAAAGGTATTTTATCTTAATGCTCATTACATGGGTGGCAGGGTTCCCAGAGATGGGCCATTATGTATAATTTAAGCTTATAGGCAACATCCCTTTGGTGATTAACTTGTAGCAAAAGCAATAGAATACAAAAATTAAAGTAAAAGAAACATCCAATATGGAGTCAGATTTGTTCTTCCCTATTACAGTACCATAAAACTCATCCTTTTAAAGTGTCTAGTCCAGTGGTATATTCAAAGTTGTGCACTAATTTCAGAATACTTTCCTCACTCCATGAAGAAACCCTGTACCTATTAGCAGTCATTCACCATTTCCCCTCAACTCCTCCAAACCTTGGCAGTCAGGAATCTACTTTCTGTCTCTATAGATTTGCCTGCTCTGGAGATTTCATATAAATGGAATCATACATCATGTGGCCTTTCATTCAGTGTAATGTTTTCAAGGTTCACCCATGTTGTAGCATGTGTCAAGACACTTCCACATTTTTAATAAGGGTTGAGAACCTAGATCCCCTTTTGGTAGCTTTGGCCCTTTCTGGTCCTCAGGGGAGCTAAATAAAAAAAAAAAAGTCCATATGGTTGCAGAGCCTTAAGACTCCTAGAAAAATTATTGGAAAACCAAAGACAGAAAGAAGCCATTTCTGGCTTTGAAGACGGAGGAAGGGGCCACGAGCAAAGGAACACAGGCAGCCTGCAGAGACTGGAGATGAGAAAATGGATTCTCTCACCAAGCCTCCAGAAAGAATGCAGCCCTGCCCAGCTCACATTCTTCATTTTAGCCTTGTAAGACCCTCTGGAGACTCTGACCTCCAGAACCATAAGATAATTAGTTTGTGCTGTTTTAAGTTTGTGTGTAACTAAGTTTGCGTTAATTTGTTACAGCACCAATAGGAAACTAATACAGATTTTGGTACCTGGAAATGGAGAGCAGGACTGCACCTAATTCATCTCTGAAGCATAAGAAGGCGCTGTATACCAAGTAAGCATTTAGATTCTGCCTCAGATGATCAGCGTTTATATCACAGTGTTTGCATGTGTGTGTCCTTGAGCAAGTGATTTGTCCTCTCAACAGAATTTCCTCATTGGTGAGATGGAAATGATAACTATATTCCTTCATAAGATTGTTGTAAAGATTAATAAATAGCATATGTGTCAGTGCTGAGCACCATGCCAGGCCCATGGGGAGCACTGAACAAATAAATGTTAACCAGTATTACCACTAACACCATGCATCATTAACTGTTTCTTGAACTGACCTTAATCAGGGCTAACTCCTCCTCCCCTTGCAGTATCTAAAGGGACAGGATACTTGGACTTAATGTGGGCTGGACTCTGTAGCCAAGAACATTGGCTCCTAACACCTGAGGCTTCAGACAACAGCCATATTCCTCAGGCAGTTGGCCATACTTGGTTCTAGATGTTTGTCTAGTTTGGAGTGGGACCGCCACCAAGGGCACGGAGACAAGGGTGTCTCAGTGCATAAGAAGGTGAGGGTTGGAGCCAGGAGAAGGATGAGGGATGCTAGGTGGAAGCAGAGTTGGCTGAGATGGGGCAATATGGTGAAGGATGGGCGACAGGGAGGCTGGGTGGACTCCTGAGTACCCAACATTTACCCCAGACACCACAATGAATATTACGTGCTACCTCTACTAGGATGGCTAAAACAAAAAGACAGACAATAACAAGTGTTGGTGAGGATGTGGAGAAATTAGAGCCCTCCTACATTGCTGGTGGGAATGTAAAATACTGCAACCACTTTTTTTTTTTGGCCACACTGCGTGGCTTGTGGGATCTTAGTTCCCAACTGGGGATTGAACCCGAGCCCTCGGCAGGGAAAGCTCAGAGTCCTAACCACTGGGCCACCAGGGAATTCCCAACTAAAACCACTTTTGAAAACAGTTTGGCATTTCCTCAGCTAGTAAAACATACAGTTACCATATGACCCAGCAATTCCACTACTATTATATGCTCACATCCACACATTTGTACACACAAAAACTTGTACATGAGTGTTCACAGAAGCGTTTTTCATAACAGCCAAAAGCAGAAACAACCCAATGTCCATCAAATGAGGAATGGATGGAAACAGAATGTGATATGTCCATATCCAATACAATATATGTATACAGCCAATGCAATAGAGTATTATTGGCAATAGAAAGGAATGAATTACTGAGACATGCTACAACATGGATGAACCTTGAAAACATGTTGCTAAATTAAAGAACACAGACACAAAAGACCCTATGTTGTATGATTATTTACTTATTTATTTATTTATTTATTTATTTATTTATTTATTTATGGCTGTGTTGGGTCTTCGTTTCTGTGCGAGGGCTTTCTCTAGTTGCGGCAAGTGGGGGCCACTCTTCATCGCGGTGCGCGGGCCTCTCACTATCGCGGCCTCTCTTGTTGCGGAGCACAGGCTCCAGATGCGCAGGCTCAGTAATTGTGGCTCACGGGCCTAGTTGCTCCGCGGCACGTGGGATCTTCCCAGACCAGGGCTCGAACCCGTGTCCCCTGTATTGGCAGGCAGATTCTCAACCACTGCGCCACCAGGGAAGCCCTGTATGATTTTTTTTAATATGAAATGTCCAGAATAGGCAAATCCGTAGAGACAGAAAGCAGATTCGTGGTTACCAGGGACTGGAGAGATGGCAGAAAGGAGAGGGGACTGCTAATGCCTACAGGGCTTCTTTTGGGGTGATAAAAATGTTCTGCAAAACAGGTAATGGTAATTGTTGCACAACTCAATATATCACTGAATTGCCCACTTTAAAGGGGTGAATTTTGCGGTGTGTGAATTATAATCTCAATAAAAGTGTTATTAAATAAGTGCTAGCCATCTTTGAGCACTTCCAGTGCGCCAGCAAGTGAGCTGAGTACACGTTTGATCCCATTTCATTACCAGGTTTTGGGGACAGGGCTGACCTATTGATGAGCCTGAGCTGGACCCAGGTGAATCCTACCTTCCTGGAGGGAGGTGAGGAGGAAAGAGGGAGAGAGGCCCAGTTTGGCTGACAGGTGCTCCCGGATGGATAAGGGATCACTCACCCAAGGGAGTGACGCTGAAATCGTGGGGATGAGCATCCCTGAGACATGAGGCCACCTGGAGAAAAGTCAAAGAGCGGGTCAGATGTCTCCATCTGTGGCTGCCTAAAGTCAGGTCTCCAGAACAGGGAGCCTGGCCGGCTCTCACTCTACGGCCCTCTCTACCCCAGAGGAAGCCCTGATGTCTTTAAGCAGGAGAATGACACACCCAATTGGTGGAAAATGGACTGGGGAGGAGGCAAAAGGAGAACCGGAGGGATGAATTAGGAGGCTGGAGCCATCACCTGAAGTGAGGTGAGGTAGCTTACACTCCAGTAGGGGAGATGGGCAATATAGTAGGTTTCCTCAGAGAAACAGAACCAATGGGATATGTACCTATATATATATATGCCTATATCTACACCTCTATCTCTGTCTCTATCATCTGTATTTATATCTCTATCTATATCAAGAGATCTAGTATAAGGAATTGGCTCATGCAATTTATGGAGGCTTAGAACTCCCCAAATCTGCATTTGTCAAGCTGGAGACCCAGGAAAGCCCGTGATATAATTCCAGTCTGAGTCCAGAGTCCTGAAATTCAGGAGAGTCCGTCGTATACGTTCCAGTCTGAGGGCAGAAAAAAAGCAATGTCCCAGCTCAAACAATCAAGAAGGCAAAGTTCCCACTTCCTTGGTCTTTTTCTTCTACTCGGCTCTTTATTGACTGGATAAGGGCCACCCACATTAGGGAGAACAACCTGCTTTACTCAGTCCATTGATTCAAATGTTCATCTCATCCGAAAACACTCTTACAGACACCCCCAGAACAATGTTTGACCAAATGTCTGGGCACTCTGTGGCCCAGTCATGTTGACTCATAAAATGAACCGTCACAAGTAAACGTATAATGTGTGCTCAGGGAGCAATGAGAAAGTAAGAAAACAATGAAGCAGGGTGAGGAACTTGAGAACAGTGGGGACAGAATGACAGGCAGAGAGAGTGTCAAAAATAAATATTTGTTAAATGAAAGGCTGAATCTTGCACTCCTCCAGATGCTACTTTTTTCTTTATGCCCCAAATCACTTTGCCTTCTGTTAGGTTTTAACTGTAGTGAATGCTATTGTCACTGGGAAATAAGGTATTTTCTATTTTTTTTTTTAAAGAATCAGCGGCTTGAAAGATACCACGTTCAAACATTCTGGAGGAATGTCACATTTGATATGGCCACTGGACACGCTTGACTTCTTCTTTATTTATGATTTCTGGCGCTTTTCCTTTGAGGCCGCTCAGAATAGCTTCTGATCCTGTTCGCTCACAGAAACGGTGAAATCAAATCTTCCTGCGCTCGCCCCATCGGAGGCCAGTTTGCTTATGTAAGCTGTTCCCGCCCTCACTGAGTAACTGGATGGTGAGAGCAGAGCCCCGTACAGATTTCAAATGCGGCTCTCTTCACATAAACGTCTTTGACTTGCATACTATTCTTCTGGTAAATTACATTTGGTCGCAATCGATAGAAGTTGTGTGCGCCCTACGGGAGACCACATTCGAGCCATTTGCTCTTCACTAACCTCTTTATACCCCTTTAAATGTTTTTGGTCTTTCCCTCAGTGATATTCAAATCAATGTCCTGACTTATTTATCCTTTGGAAGTCTCAGTACCTGCCTCAGTATCGCACCACTTCTGTTTGATTGCTTTTGTTGAACTTCTGCACCCTGGGCAAAACAACAGGCTCAAAGAACTATCTGTCATATGGGTGTGATGTGTGTAAGTGTGAACGAGTTTGCATGAATGTGAGTGTGTATAGCCTAATAGAGTTGAAAGACCTTTGAGTTTGAAATCAAACAGTTCTAAGTTGGAGGGACAGTTCTTCCATGCTCTAGCTGGTAACCTTGGGCAAGTCGTCTAATGGGGGCTCAGTTTCTGCAGCTGGAAAAGAGAAATATAGGTCTATACCCAAGAGAAATGAAAACATACGTCCACATAAAAACTTGTACATGAATGTTCATAGCAGCATTTTTCATAATAGAAAATAAGACCCAAATTACATCGATGGATGAATGGATAAATAAAATGTGGTATATATCCATACAATAAAATCCATACAATAGAATATGATTTGGTTTTCAAAAGAATAAAGTACTGATACATGCTACAACATGGATGAACCTTGAAAACATGATGCTACCTGAAAGAAGCTAGCCACTAAAGACCCTGTGTATTAGAGTGCCAGGGCTGCCATAACAAAGTACCATAGACTAGGTGGCTTAACTAACAGAAATTTATTGTCTCCTAGTTCTGGAGGCTAGAAGCCCAAGATGAAGGTGTCGGCAGCATTGCTTTCTTCTGAGGAAATCTGTTCATGCCTCTTGTAGCTTTTGGTGGTTTGCTGGCAATCTTCGGTGTTCCTGGGCTTGTAGAAACATCACCTCAATCTCTGCATTCATCTTCACATTGCGTTCTCCCTGTGTCCAAATTTCCCCTTTTTATAAGGACACAAGTCATTGGATTACGGTCCACCCTAAAGACCTGATTTTAACTAATTACATCTGCAACACAACCCTATTTCCAAACAGGGTCACATTCTGAGGTACTGAGGGTTAGGACTTCAACATATGAATTTTGTGGGGAGGAGACACAATTCAGCCCGTTAATACCACATATTATATGATTCCATTAATATGAAATGTCTGGAATAGGTAAGTCCATAGAGACAGAAAGTAGATTAGTGGTTGCCAGGGGCTGAGAGAAAGAAGGAATTTTGAATGACCGCTAATGGATACAGGGTTTATTTTTGAAAGTGTTCTGAAATTAGATAGCGGTGGTGATTGCACAACTCTGTGAATATACTAAAAACTAATGAACTGTACCCTTTAAATGGGTGAACTGTATGGCATGTGGATTATATCTCAAAAAAGCTGTTTTTGTTTTGTTTTGTTTTGTTTAAAGAATGCATGCAATGCTGGCCGCTCTTTCCTGCCCTGTTAGGGTTCTGCAGATCATGTGACTTAATGCAAGTGAGAATGTTTGGGAAACTCTCCAAAGATAAAATACAACTGTAACCTTTGGTCTTCAATTTTTAAATGCCTTTGGTATTTGTTAAGTGCATTCCACCCTGCATGGTGGATTCCCTATTAATTCCAAACCTTTCTAATGTAATAAGGAGAATTCCAGCTCTCCTTAACAGCCAACTTGAACAGTTGCTGCAAGCTCACTGTCATATTACTGAGAAAAACATCTTTCCTAAACCTGTGATTCCCACGAAATGGTCATCCTTTCCAAACGGATGTCTCTTTTACCACTGAATTTATCTCAGTGCAATCTCTGGAAAGCACCTTCAAGCCTTTGCATTTTAAGAGACTAGTTTTTTTCCTGCAGCTGCATTTTTTTTTTTTTTTTTTTTTTTACGGTACGCGAGCCTCTCACCGCTGCGGCCTCTCCTGCTGCGGAGCACAGGCTCCGGATGCGCAGGCCCAGCGGCCACAGCCCACGGGCCTAGCCGCTCTGCGGCATGTGGGATCCTACCGGACTGGGGCACGAACCCGCGTCCCCTGCATCGGCAGGCGGACTCTTGACCACTGCGCCACCAGGGAAGCCCCTGCAGCTGCAATTTTGCCCTTGTTGGATCACAGCTAGTTCTTTCACCAGAGGCCAAATAAAATTTCATGAAACAGTTGGGATTTCAGCAGCTAGCAAAGTCCTTTCTTGTTCTCTGAGACGCTTTCATGCGTCTGCCCCTCCCTCTGTTGCTGCACAGAGCCTAGCACCTCTTAAGGTCAAGCCTTAGGGACCACGATGTAGGCAGCCAGCCTGTTCAGCTGCCTCTGGCCACAGGAGCGGTGGGTATCCTATTCTTACTCATGACCTTGGCTGTATGCTTCATGCCTGCTGTAAGGTGAATTGTCTGAGCTGCAGGTCTCTCAGGCAGCCTGTCTCCGGTTCTCTGGAATGAACTGCTTATAGATTAATAGGTTGTAGGTAAACAGTGCAGTTGCCGAATTCAATTTGGCAAAACTTAATTTTCAGTCCCTCCAATGTCCTCTTCTCCTATCTACCTGCTAGATTTTATGCTTTGGGGCCATTTCAAACTGGCCCCCCTCCTAGCTCTCCGCTCCCATGCTGTGTGACTTTGGCTGAGCTGCTTAACCTCTCTGGGCCTCAGTTTCTTCAGCTTTCAAAGAGGGTAATGATCTTTGTCTCATAAGGCTGTGAAGAGAATGGAATGAGGTTTTTCTGGTACCTACTGAGAGCCTGACTTAATGTTGGCTGTCTCTCTCTCTCTCTCTCTCTCCCCAGCCCTGAGGGAAAGCAAGTTTGCTCTGCACCCTGACTGAGGACTGAGACACAGTGGAAAGAGCACTGCCCTCAGGGTCACACACACCTAATTTGAAGTCCCAGCTCTGTTGTGACCCTGGGCAGACCCGTCTCTTCCCATGTCACTGGGGTTGGGGAAGGGACCATGAGGGGCACATGGGATCATGGATAAGAAGCTGCTTAGAAGCCTGTAAGGAGCTGTCTGGCTGGGAGAGTCTGTTGTCACAACTGCCCTTCCAGAAATCATGTGACCTGACACCCTTCACACCCACCCAGGCTGCTCCTCACAGGACCCCACACTCAGCTCCACTTACCTAAGACCTGGGCAGGTTTCCCGGCTCGCAGGAGGGCAGCCTCCAGGTCCCTCTCGGCAGCCTCCTCTGTTTTCCTTTCTCACCACCCTCCCAGCAGATGGCTTCCTAGCCCAAGGTGGCTTGGAGGAGCCCTGGGCCAGCTGAGCCTCCATTTTCCCCTGGTTTATGGGGGCGTGGCACTACTGAGGGACCAGGGAAGCTCCTCCCAGTCATTCCCCGCTCAGCCACTTAGAGCAGTGAGGCCCTGGGCACGTTCCTGAAGTCCTCTCTGCTTTGGATGTCTCCTCTGTATGTTGCAGATAATGATAGCTCCTCCCTTGTGGGTGGCCGTGTAGATGAAATGTCATCACGCATAAAGAATTTAGATCAGAGTCAGGCACATAGGAAGCAGTCAACAAATATTTGAGATTACTGTTGCTTATTCACTCAATTATTCATTCACTGGACACCTTCACTCTGCTGGGTGCTAGGCACACAGATGAATCAGATAGAGACCCCACCTTCACGGGGCTCCCAGGCCAGAGGGGCAGGCAGACAAAGCTCCGGGGTCACTAGTGGACGCAGTGATAGCACAGGGTCGGTACAGTGGGAACTCCTGCACAAGTGATAAGGAGAGTGGGTGGTATGGGGCCGCTGGGAGAGGCACGGACTCCTCCGGGGTGGGTCAGGAGAAGCCTCTGGAGAGAGACCATGTGGCTGGGCCATGTAGGGGCGTAGGAATTCACCTGCTGGAGGGAAAGGCCCGGAAGAGGGCGGTCCAGGCATGGGAACAGCACAGGCAAAGATGCAGAGGCTAGGAGAGCAGGGCCCGCATTTGGAGGTGAAGCCTGTGAAGGTGAAGCCGCACACCCTCACCCCTCCTACTCATCTGGAATCTGCCCGTGGGGTCCTGCTGTGAGCAGCTGTGTGGCCAGGAGTAAAACCCCCAGAACTGCCCTCAGCCAGGACGAAAGGGCGATGGCAGGGAAATACCCTAGAGCCCTTGCCCCTTGCTGTGGCAGCAGCTCTAACTGGTGTTTCATCCCACTTCCCAGAAGTCCCCAGTGCTAGGAATGCGACCTGCTTATGAAAGCACGCTAGACTGACGCTCACCTCCAAAATGCACTGTTTGGACCCCAGTCCTTTTCTCAGAGGCTGCTTCCCGGGAACCCCACCCTAAGACATCCAGCTACGAAAGAGCTGACCAGACAGGTGGATTGTCCAGAACCCCCTCCACCGTTTTGGTGACTTGATTAATTCTTCTGGCAATTACTGAGGATTTGGTGTATGGCCAGCACCAGACTAGACACTGAGGGAGAGTTAGCAGTGGAGAAAAGAGTCCCTCGAGGTGCTTTTTGAGCAGGTAAGACATAGCTGTGAAGAAGAAAAAACACAAAGGCTGGGAAAGGTAGAGATCATTTAGGGAAGAGCATGCAGTTGGGTGCATTAGATCCCAGCGTGGTGCCACAGAGGGAGGGGGCAACAAAAAGCTGAAAGGACACGCAGGGCTGGGGCCAGTGTGTGGACACAGAAGCCTGGAACGCTTCATCTGGGTGGTTCTCTGAATGATGGGCAATAGGGAGCCCCGGAAGGATTTTGAGCAGTGGGGGGATGGGGCAATCTCTCTGTTAGAAGGAACCCTTGGGACCCAGTGCAGGATGGCAAGGAGTGGGCAGCTTGGGAGTTGGCTGCTGGAGCAGGGTGGGCTCGGTGCTGTCTCAGCCAGCCCGGCTCCAAACGGATCTCCCCCCAGACTCAGAAGGGCCATCTTTTCATAAAAGCTTGGAAAGCTTCCTGCTTTCCCACCCTTCCTTTCAGACCTGTTTCCTGCTTGGCCTCCAAACCTATTCCCACTCCTCCTACCTTCTCCCATTATCTCTGACTTCAGAATGTTTGCTTTGGCTCCCACTGTCTCCCGCCCGCTCTCTCCTGCGGTTCGTGGTGGATACTCAGCAAAAAAACACTCCTTCCTGCAAGCCGGCTCAGACTCACTGGGGCGGGATTGTCTTCTTTCTACTTTAAGTAAACGGAATTGGAGCAACCTTGGCCTTGGAAGGCAGACTTTTTCTTCTAACGACTTTCCTTCGAAACCACAAATGCATTTTGTCTCGATTTGAGGTGGTTCTTGCCTATCGGCTCAGCAACCTCAGGGCGAGTGCAAAGTGGCAACCGGCAGCCTTAAGGTTTCGCAGCGGATGCTGTGCTTTTGGGAGAAGTCGATTTCTCTGTGAAGAAGCCGAGAGGGCAAAGATAGCACAATTCTCTGTCCATTCAATAAACGTCTAAGAACCAGGCCTTGGGCTGAGTGTCCGAGGATGAGACATCTCCTCCCCAGGTGCCCATGGCCTTGTGGGGGAGATGGACAGAGAGACTGGTCACAAGAAAAGGTATAAAGTACTGCAGGGTCCACACTGACCTTGCACCTGCACCGCAAGGATCTGTGCAACCTCGGGCAAGTTATTGAACTTCCCTCTGCCTCAGTTTCCTCATCTACAGAAAAGCAATAATGAGAGTCCTTCCTTTAGAGGGCTGTTGGGAGGATTAAGGTAAGATGCAGGAAGGGCTTAGCACAGAGCTGGGAAGAGTAAGCACCAAGTCAGTGCCACTTCTTCTTCCTCTTCTTTTTAATTCTCATACCATAACATTCTCCCTTTTAAAGTGTACAGTGGTTTTTAGTATATTCTCAAGGTTGTGCACCCATCACCACTATTTCCAGAACATTCTCATTATCCCAAAGAAACCCTGTACCCACTAGCAATCACTCCCCCCAATTTCCCCTGCCCCAGGCAACCACTAGTCTACTTTCTGTCTCTGCGGACTTGCCTATTCTGGATACATATATACTTTTTAATATTTATTTATTTATTTGGTTGCACTGGGTCTTAGTTGTGGCAGGCGGGCCCCTTAGTTGCGGCACGCGAGCTCCTTAGTTGTGGCATGCGAACTCTTAGTTGTGGCACGCACGTGGGCTCTAGTTCCCTGACCAGGGATCGAACCTGGCCCCCTGCATTGGGAGCACAGAGTCCCAACCACTGCGCCACCTGGGAAGTCCCTATTCTGGATATTTTATGTAAATGGAATCACATATATATGTGGCCTTTTGTGCCTGACTTCTTTCACTTATAATGTTTTCCAGTTTCATCCATTTTTATAGCATGTAGGCAGCACTTGATTCTTTTTTATGGCTGAATAATATTCTACAGTTTTAAGGATATCTTGTGTATTCGTTCATCAGCTGATGGTCATTTGGGTTATTTCCACTTTGAGGCTGAGTAATGCTGCTATGAACGTTTGTGTACCAGTTTTTGTGTGGATATCTGTTTTTGTTTCTTTTGGGTGTGTACCTAGGGGTGTGATTGCTGGGTCATATGGCAACTGTATGTTTAACTTTTTGAGGAACTGCCAGGCTGTTTTCCAGAACGGCTGCACCAGCTATTCTTGACTCCACATCTCAAAACACTTTCCCACACACCATCATGCCACAGCCCAGAGGGGAGCTGTTATAGCACCGGCGGGGAAAGTAGTAAGCTCAAAGCCCCAGGGAAAGTTAGTGACAGAGCCAGGAGCTGAACCAAGAACCTTGGGGCCCAGATTTACCGTGTCACCCTTGGCACCCAGGATCCATCCCTTGGATTTTTTGTTATGCCCCCAAGTGGGTGAGAAGCGGTATGAGGCATGGCCTCTGCTCGTGGCAGCTCGCTTTCTAGAAGGTCAACAGTGACAGCCCTAGCTTATCTGAGCTCCTCCAGATGCCAGAAGGCCCTGAGCACCCCACCTCCATCCCTCTCAGCAGATCCCTCAGCCCAAGGCCAAGGAGGAGAACAGTGGCACGTATGATCTAAGAATAGCTGTGCTGTACCAGACAGGTAGGTGGTGTTTCTGGGGTGGAGGGGAGCCCTGGGAAGCTCCCCTTCCCAGCTGTTACTTCTCTTGCCAAGATTGGAGCCCAGCAGTGAATCTCAGACTTCCTGGTGGGGACCTTAGCCCCATTCCTCACCCCCACCAGACTCTCCCCTTTTGTGACCTTCCTATTCATCCAGTGCCTCACCAAGACCAGACCTGGGCTAAACTCCCAGGCCCCTCTGATGCTTTGCTGAAATGACCTTGAACCATAACTTAACCTTGTCAAAACTCAGTTTGCTCATCTCTCACACCTATCTCAGAGGGTAGTTGTACGAGCAGCAAAGGGTACCAGTTAAGGGGATGAATTTGGTGCTCAGACAAGGATTGCTTTGAGATGGGGCACAGCCTCTTCCGTACTAGCTCTGTGACCTTGGGTAACTCACCCTACCTCTCTGAGACTCTCTTTCATGCTTGGGAGAATGGGGTGCCTGTGAAGAGTTGAGCAAGGACTCAGTAAAGGACAGCTATGGTTATTATTATTATGCAGATTAAAGGAGATTGGCCAGTGAAGCACCTGGCAGAGTGCCTGGCACATAGTCGGTATTTGGTACATGAAAGCTATGGTCATTATCCACCCCTGACTTCGTGCAAGTGATTGGTGAAGGGCTGGAGGACCAGAAGGAAGGTGGCCTTGCTTATTACCCAGACATCACTGCAACCAGAAGATGAACTCCAAAGCACGGGCAGACCAGTGGTCAGAGCAAGGCAAGCCCACAGGGTGCTGGGAGTTTGGGGACAGAACCGAGAGATTAGTGAGCTGAGCACGAAGAACAGAGTGAGGCTGGTTGAGTGGGAGAGCCGCCGATGAGAGCCTGTGGAGGGACTTCGAGGGCTGCTGGGCTTTAAGGTACCCAAATGCCTGCTGTGTAAGCAGCCAGATCTATTTAAAGGACCGGGGACTGAGTGCTTGCTCTGGAGATGCCTTAAGCTTCCTGGGCTGATGAGCCGCTTCCCAGCGTGCTTTGGCGGTGTCACATGACACTTGTGTCTCCTGCAAGAAGAACAGAAAGCTGAGTGTGAGCTAGGGAGCCCAGAAGCCAGCAGAGACCATGGCAGCCTTCCTGGAGGAGCTGGCCTTGCAGAATGAGCAGTGTTTGCCAGGAGTAGAGAGGGCAGGGGTCTGGGAGGGAGGAAGGCACAGAAGTTGCTGCACGGGGAAGAGCAAGGAGATGAATCTCCTTTAAAAAATGTGATACAATTCAAAATGATACACTTTCATTGTAGGACATTTAGCAAGGGGGAGTTATAAAAATACAATTAAGAAAAGGAGTCAAGTAAAAAATCTTCAGTAATCTCACTTCCCAGAGGTAACTAGTACTAACATTTTGGTGTGCTTTTTTCCACCTTTTCTCTATGTGTGTATATTACTTATGTTCCTTTTTTCTTTCTTTTTTTAAAAGCAAAAATAGACTCATGTAATACATACTGTTTGTGACCCACTTTTAAAAATGCATCATGAACTGTGTTCCCTGTCATTAAATATTCTTCTTCACCACTATTTAATGAACTTATAATATTCTCTCATATGAATGGAACATAATTTATTCAAGTAATTTTCTATTCTTGGGTATTTCAGTGGTTTCTAATTTTTCAGTATCATAAGCATCTTCTAAATGAACATCCTTGTGGCTGAAACTCTGTGCATGTCCTTAATTATATCCTTGGGATAAATTTCTAGAAAAGGAATTGCTAGGATAAAGGGATGTAGGTTTTAAAGAATTTTAATACATATTGTCAAATTGCTCCCCGGAAAGCTTGTACCGACTTACACTCCTGCTAGCAGAGTACAGGGAGCCCATTCTGTCATTTCCACTAGCATTGTATAATTCTTTTTCTTTGTGAATTTGATAAATTCAAGACACTCACGAATCCAAGTTTCCTGAGATGTAAGATGATGGTGATAATAAAGACGTCTATCATGGGTTTGTTGTGACAATCAAAACACATAGCAGCAGGTAGGATACGCTTGAAAAGAAAACATAACTGACAGTTGTTAGTGATTATTCTAACTCGATTATCCCTGGAATGAGGAAGCCCTGTGAGTCAAGATTGAGAAGATACTTGGAAGCCAGCTTTGTAAAGGGCTTTATCTTCCCTTTAACTACAAAATTAATATATGCTTGTAAAAATGGAAACCACCCACAGCTGGGATGGTAAAAAAGTGAGCGTACTCCTTCCCTCCCCCACAATTCTCTCCCCAGAGATTAGATGTGTAGCCTGCTACATCTTCTCTAATACCTTTACAAACTCTGTATGTGTGTGTGTACACCCATGTATATAATTTACTGTTGTTGTTGTTTTGCAAAATGGAATCCTATATAGGATTTCACTCCCATCTCATGACAGACAGATCTACCTTACTCTTTTAAACATTTGTTTGGATTCTACGGCTGGATAAGGCATGATTTGCTTATCTTTCCTCCTAACAACGCAGCAAGAGCTCATCCTCACATGCGTGTCCTTGCGCAACGAGCTGGTATCTCTCTAGTTTGGGTTCCTAGCAGTGGGATGCGAGGTCAAAGTGGTTAGACATTGTCATACTGTCAAATTGCTCTTTTAACTCTAAAAGTTCTGAAAGAAACCTGAAGCGAAGCTGGGATCTGTCTCCAGCACCAGCTTCTGGCTGTCCTCCGCCTTGAAGCAAACCACAAAGGAATCTTTTTCTTGTTAATTAACTGGGGTTTTTATTAAACACCTTAGCAGCTAGCCAACCGCTCTGACCCAGCCATTCCTGGGAGACATCTTGATGAGAAGTTTTGTGTTTTAATTTATACATCTTTGATGACAGCTTTTGTGTCAGAGTGCGTCCTCTATAATCAAATATTAAATTATCAGAGAGACACTGTTCTTCAACAGAAAACATGTATGAAGCCCTTACTCTCTGCCAGGGGAGGGAAATGTAGGCACTAAGTTTCTGCCCCCAAGGATGCAGAGTGCAGTGGAGGAGCTGGGGACTCATGCAAAGAATGATGACAAGGCGTGATCATTGTATTACGGGGGCACGGGGATGGGACCAAAGCTGTCTCTCTTTGGGGAGTCAGGAAAGTGGATATTCAGCTGGATCGCAAAGGCTCAGGAGGCCTTTGCCAGGTGAGGAAGGGAGAAGGGATTCCGGGCAAGGAGAACAGTGTGGGTGAAGGCCCTCCGTTTGAATGGGAAGCAGCAAGTTGGAGTCTCGTGTGGCTGAGAGATTAGCTGTAGGGTCGGGGAGGTACGGTCTGGGGGAAGTCCGTAGGAGATGAGGCTAGAAAGGGAGGTTGAGGTAAAACCATAAGGGGCCACAAATGTCAGGTCGAGGAGCTTACGCTTTATCCAGTAGGGGATAGTGAGCCATTGAAGGTTTTGGAAAGAGGTGACACCATCAGACCTACGTTTTAGAAAGATCACTCTGATGCTACTCGGAGAGTGACTCAAAAGAGGGTAAAACTAGAGAAGAAAAGACCCATAATTCTTTTTTTTTTAATAAATTTATTTATTTTATTTATTTATTTTTGCCTGTGTTGGGTCTGTTGCTGTGCGTGGGCGTCTATTCTTCTTTGCGGTGCACGGGCTTCTCAATGCTGTGGCTTCTCTCATGGTGGAGCATGGGCTCCAGGCACGCGGGCTTCAGTGGTTGCGGCACATGAGCTCAGTAGTTGTGGCTCATGGGCTCCAGAGCGCAGGCTCAGTAGTTGTAGCGCACAGGCTTAGTTGCTCCGCGGCATGTGGGATCTTGCCGGACCAGGGATCAAACCCGTGTCCCCAGCATTGGCAGGAGGATTCTCAACCACTGCGCCACCAGGGAAGCCCTGACCTATACATTTTTAACTAAAGCTATTAATGTTACTAAAATTATATAAAAATGCGAATTAAACAACAAAGACTGTTTAAAAATCTGTGCCTAGTTCTATGATAAAAGGTGGAGGAAACCCCAAGCCTAGAGAGCACACTTCCTCCAGCCCCCATCACCGCCAGCTGGACTGGAAAAATAAGACACACCATCAGTTCATGATGCAGGCTCATTTGTAGTCAAAGAAACAAAACTGAAAGTAACAATGAGATGCCTTATTTCACTTAGTATTTCAATACCCAGTTTGGCAAGAGTGTCAAGAAACAGGCACTTTTTTATATGGTAATGGCAGTGTTCGTTGAAACAGAGTTTAAGTTATGGGAAACCTTAAAAAAAATTATTTGTGGGAATTCCCTGGTGGTCCAGTGGTTAGGACTCTGCGCTCTCACTGCCAAGGGTTTTTTTTGTTTGTTTTATTTTATCTTTTGGCCACACCGTGCAGCATGTGAGATCTTAGTTCCCTGACCAAGGATCGAACCTGTGCCCCCTGCATTGAAAGCACAGAGTCTTAACCACTGGACCACCAGGGAAGTCCCCTGCCAAGGGGTTTGATCCTTAGTCAGGCAACTAAAATCCCACAAGCCGTGCAGTGCAGTCAAAACAAAAAACCAACAACAACAAAATTATTTGTGCCTTTTTATCTAGAAATTTTGCCTCCAGGAATTTATGCTAAAGATAATAATAAAAAAATGAAAAAAAACTTGAGGATAAAGATGTTTATTACTCTGTTATTTATGACAGCAAAAGATTGGAAGGACTTAAATGTCTCAATTAGGGCAATTATTAAGTAAATTACGGTATAACTACATTTTTGCACATATTAAAATCATGTTTTTAAAACAATACCTAATAGCATAGGGAAATGACTGCTCTGTAATGCGTTTAAAAGCAGTATATAAAGCTATATAGAGCATGATCCTATTTTGGTTTTCTAAATATGTGATCTGTTTCTAACCCTCTCTATCTGGAAAAAATCCACAATATGGTTAATTGTGGGTATCTGACTAAATTTTATTTTCTTCTTTATAGTTATTATTTTCTAAATTTTCTGTAGTCAGAATGTAGTGCTTTAATAATTAGAAAAAGCAATGAAATTTTTTTTATATATTAAAAAAAGGCAAAGGAGGGCTTCCCTGGTGGCGCAGTGGTTGAGAGTCCGCCTGCCGATGCAGGGGACACGGGTTTGTGCCCCGGTCCGGGAGGATCCCATGTGCCGCAGAGCGACTGGGCCCGTGAGCCATGGCCGCTGAGCCTGCGTGTCCGGAGCCTGTGCTCCGCAACGGGAGAGGCCGCAACAGTGAGAGGCCCGCGTACCGGAAAAAAAAAAAAAAAAAAAAAAGGCAAAGGAAGTCCATGCAAGTAGAAACCATACAAGTGACTAATAAACATGAAAAATGCTCAATCTTGCTAGCTATTAAAAAATGCACATTAAAGCAGCTTTGTGATACCATGTTTTAACTGACCAACTTTAGAGGAAAAACTTGCTAGTATACAATATGCATTGGCAACAGTTTGGCAAGAGAAACACTCATATACTGAAAATTTGAGTCAGGCTTTCTGAAGAGCAGTTTGGCGATATATATCAAAATCATTAAAAATGTGTAATTTTTCAATAAAGTTGATTTTAAAGATGTATAACTGTGTTCCTTGGATATCTTAAGGAAATAATTAAGGAATTGTGTACAGTTGTTATAAGCAAGAAAGCTTATCACAGCACTTTTTAAAAATACAATAATAAAGAGTTGTTTGTTCTAGAACTGTATTTATAGACATGGAAATGTGTATAACATATCATTAAATTTTAAAATATGGATAAAAACCTGCCCTTGGTGTTATCCATTAAAAAATTATATATATACAAAATACATACATACATACATATATATATATATATATATATATATAAAATAATTAGGTATGGAAAAGGGTCTGGAAGAATATATGCCTAAATGCTAATATTGGTCATATTTGGGTAGGCGAGATTATGGCTATTTTTAAATATCTTCAAAATAAGAACTTCAAAACCAATTTAAAAACCTTTACAGATTTTGAAATACAGATTAAAAATTCAAAAACCTACCAGTTAACACGCAGGCTGAGTGCTCAGAGCTAAGTGTTACCATGGGTTCTGCAGGGTTAGCCTCTAGAAATAGGCCACAGGAGCCTCCCTGGCTGAGTGAGAGCCCTGCTCTCTTGGTCCATGGAGAAAACGTTTCCAATTTGCCTTCCTCCTTGGGACCAAACCTACCTGTAGCAGGATGACGAGGCTGGGAGAGGCCTAGACCACAGGGCGGGGCCAGTGCAGGTGCTTGTAATCTGACCCCTTGGAACTGCTTCTGCCCCCTTTTCTCTGCTCCCTACCCCCCAACACTGCACTCCAGCAATTCGGAGCTCCTTTGAGTTTCTCAGCTGAAACTTGCTCTTTCTTTCCAAAGGACCTTAGCTGGTAGAGTCCCTTCTCCCTGAAATATTCTTCCCTCCTCCTTCCCACTCCTCCATCACCTGGGCAACTTCTGCTTCCTGTTTCATCTTAAAAGTTATCTCGGGCTTCCCTGGTGGCGCAGTGGTTAAGAATCCGCCTGCCAATGCAGGGGACACAGGTTGGAGCCCTGGCCTGGGAAGATCCCACATGCCTCGGAGCAACTAAGCCTGTGCGCCACAACTACTGAGCCTGTGCTCTAGAGCCCGAGAGCCACAACTACTGAGCCCGTGTGCCACAACTACTGAAGCCCTCGCGCCTAGAGCCCGTGCTCCGCAACAAGAGAAGCCACCACTATGAGAAGCCCACGCACCACAACGAAGGGTAGCCCCCGCTCGCCGCAACTAGAGAAAGCCGGCGCACAGCAACAAAGACCCAACCAACACAGCCAAAAATAAATAAATAAATTTATATTAAAAAAAAATTTATCTCCTACTTTTGGCGATGAAGGTTGTTTATTATCTTGAGTGTGGTGATGGTTTATGGGCATTGATATATGTCAAAACACACCAAATTTTACACCTTCAATATATGTGTAGTTTATTGCATATGAATGATACTTTAACAAAGCTGGAAAAAAAGGTCACTTCCCCAGTAAGGCAGGTCTTGAGCTCCCTCTGTCCCCATGTGCAGTCCCCCAAACCACATTAACCTTCTTTAGTCTGTACCGTGAATAGGAGTAAATGGCTCATGTTTTGCACGGTGATGAATGAATGAATGAGGGCAAAGGAGGTCCAGCCTGTGTTTAGAGGGCAGTGGAGCAGCGGAGACTCCAGGAGGGAGGAGGGGGCGTAGTAGGAAATCCGGAAATGGCAAGTCCAGAGAGGTGCTCAGAAGTTGGAGGTCAAGCCAGAATCTGGGTCTCCCATCATTTGTGGGGTCAGGTAGGCAGGTAGTCTGCCCCAATCTGAAAATTGAGGAGAATAATAATATTAGTAACGATCATATTAATGTTAAGCATTATTTTTGTTGAAAATTAAATGAGTTAATCCACGTACAGGGCTGAGAACAGTGCCTGAACTATTGGAGATGCTAAGTGTTCATATTGAGCCTTGTTTGGCTGTGAATAGCCCTGGTGATCGGTAAGTCTGGGAGATCCTGGTTATAAACCTTTGGTCAATTTGGATTCAGGTTGATGGTGGGTGACTTCAGGGGTCATCTCCTCTCCCTAAGAGACCCGTCTCATCCTCTGTCCTCTTTCACCCAGCTGCTGGACAACCCCCATCCCTTCAACCCTCTCTGCAGTGCTTGGAACCCCTGCCAGTTTCCCTACATTATTTTGCAAAGCTGTCTTTCTAAAGCCTCCTCTCTCCTATCGACAGGGAAGCACATATGTTGCAGCTTATGCTTCTATTTAGAGTTGGGAATTTGAAAAGAGAGTGCACGCACACATGGACAAGCATTTGTGTGCATTCTCGTGTGGGCTTATGGTTGTGAACACGCGTGTGCCTGCGCACGCACATGTGCTTGCCTGTAGCCACGTGGTTGTGGGTTTACCCGTGTTCATGGGAACATGAGCTTCTGAATGACTGCATGAGCACGTGGATGAGCATGTGTTTGGAGTACGTACAAACATACGTGTGAGCAAACAAAGGTACCCACGACCATGTGCTTTTTTTGTGTGGTGTGGTAGGGTGTATCCCATGTGCGTCTGGGTTTGTGTGCATGTTTGCACATATGTGGTTTTGTGTATCTGTGTGCATATGGTGTGAGTTTGCCTCTCCTTACGCCCCAGGAGGCACGGAGGCAAGTGCAAACTACAAGAAACAAAGGAATAATCTGCATAATTTAGCCTTTGATCTCTGCCACCCCCAATCCTCCTTTGCTCTCACTCAGCTGCCAAGCTGTTTCCCCAGCCCTGCGGGCTCCATCTTTGAGCTTTGTCTTCTAGCAGCCTTAGCCTCTCCTTGCCACCCCATGAGAGGAACAAGGCTAGAGAAAGGTAATGAGCATTCATTGAGCGCCTATGGTGCACCAGGCACCTGTACCAGATGCTTGACATACATTCTCAAATCTCTGCAGCAATCGCGCAAAGTATAACCATTTTCCCCACTTGACATTTGAGGAAGCTGAGAATCAGGGGAATGAAGCCATTTCTCTATGTGCTGGAGCTACAATTTGAACTCAGGACTGCAAAGCCTACACTCTTTCCGCTCCACCAAGTTGTCTCCCTGGAGCATGCCTAGCGGCCAGGTACTGAGAAGTCAAAGCTGCAGCCAGAGCGCCTGAGGGAGGAGATGTCCTGGGAGACACGGTCTGATGCGGAGGGAAAGGGAGCATAAGCCGGGAATCAGTAGGGGCCCCAAAGGCTGGCACTTACTCAGTTTTCATAAGGAGGGCAGAGTGGAGAAATCCCAGGTGTCTGAGTGGTCCACGGATGGAGTGGGGAGAGCAAGGGATGGACCAATAACAGAAAGAGCAAAGATGAAAAACATCACCTTTTCCACCTCTATCTTCAGGACCCTGGATAGGTTACGTCAAATTTCTCCATTTTCTCAGCTGGAAAATGTGCGTGGGAGATGGACTTTAGGTTTTTACAAGCTCTTGTTAAAACTAGTATTTGTTGATCTCTTATTGGGCTATCTCACAATCATTTTCTAAGATAGTTACTATTATTGTTCCCATTTTACGGATGAGAATATTGAGGCTCAGAGGGGTTACATTGCTTGCCCAAGTGGCAAGGCAGGACACAAACCTGGGGGCTGTCTGACCCCCAAACCTCCACTAGGCTTCCCTGTTTTAACGTTCACAGGTATAAAATACCAGTGACATAGCAGGTACTCAACAAATAGTAGCTAAAAATAATCACGGTGATGATGATGATGATGAAAGTGTGTTTTGCTCAGAGTTGAAGCGGCATTAAATTCCTCAGGTGTCAAATTTTCTGAAAAATCCCACACTATTGTGATCTTTTTTAGAACAAAGACTTCTTTCCTTTCTGTTCCTGTGACAGCCAGACCAGACTCAAAGCCCAGCCACCACTTTTAAGCCTTGTAGCTCTGAGTGCCCTAACCAATCTGGGCACCATTTTCTTATCTATAATGTGAGGATAATAATAGCCCTGGACAGTTCCTCAAAAGTTTAACCATAGAGTTAGCATATAACCCAGTAATTCCATTCCTAGGCGTTTACCCAAGACAAATGAAAATAGATGTCCACACAAAAACTTGTACATGAATCTTCCCAGCAGTGTTATTCATAATTGCCAAAAAGTGCAAACAGCTCAAATCTCCATCAGCTGATGACTAGATAAACAAAATGCAGTATATCCATACAATGGACTATTATTCAGCAATAAAAGGGAGTGAAATATTAATATGTGCTGCAGCGTGTATGAACCTTGAAGACATTATGCTAAGTGAAGGAAGCCAGTCATAAGAGATCGCATATCGTATGATTCCACTGATATGAGATGTCCAGAGTAGGCAAATCCTTAGAGGCAGAAAGCAGATTAGTGGTTGCCAGAGAGAAGAATGGAGAATGACTGCTAATGGGTACGGGATTTCCTTTTTGGGTGACGAAAATGTTCTGGAATGAGATCGTGGTGATAGGTATACCACTTTGTGAATATACTAAAAACCACTGAATTATACACTTTAAAAGAAGGAATTTTGTGTCATGTGAATTATATCTCAATTTAAAAACCCAGCTTGACCTCATAGGGGGGTTGTGAAGTTTAAATGAGATAATTTATGTAGATCATTTAGCACAGAGCCTGCTTTGTAGCAAGCACTCATTAAATGGTAAATATTTTTTTTAAATGCTAGCTACTGTGACTATTGTTGTTATTACTAAATAATAGGCGTTGCTTTTAATTGCCTAACCTCCTAAGGGCTTCAGACTCCTCACCTACAAGCAGAAGCAATACTCCTTTAATTGGTTAGGGTTTCTTAGTCATATACACCTACTCTGGCTCATGAGTAAAAAGGGAATTTATTGGAAGGCTGCAGTATGGATGACTTTGAGGCAAGGACAAAGAGCCAGGCTCAGAAAGAGAAGGCCCGGGCTTCCCTGGTGGCGCAGTGGTTGAGAGTCTGCCTGCCGATGCAGGGGACACGGGTTCGTGCCCCGGTCCGGGAAGATTCCACATGCCGCGGAGCGGCTGGGACCGTGAGCCATGGCCGCTGAGCCTGCGTGTCTGGAGCCTGTGCTCCGCAACGGGAGAGGTCACAACACTGAGAGGCCCGTGTACCGAAAAAAAAAAAAAAAAGAAATATAAGTTTGGGGTGGATTATAAAAGGCCTTGAATGCTGTGTCAAGGCATTTGCCCTTTATTCTAAGAAACAATCAGGGAGGACCATCTCCTGAAAACCCCACGGCATGCTCAGAGCCCCTGTGGGCTGTGGTCCACATTCCCCAAGCCTTTCAGCTGTGTGACCCCTAAACAACTTACTTAACATCTTCAGCCTTCTGTTTCCCTGTGCATAAAAGGTGGTCACATTTTGGGTCACCGTGGGGCTTAAATGAGATAGTAATATTCGCAAAATACTTAGAACAGTGTCTGGCCCAAGGGAGATGCTCAAAAAATCATAGCAGTTATTTATATATAAAACATAATTAAAAACTCTGCTGCACCAGGTTGGTGGGAAAATCAACTGGGATCAAAGAAGTTACAGCACTTTGCACATGCACAGCGCTGTGTCCCGGAAAGATGTTTCCTTGATTGGGATCACCACTGGCAATAAGACATACCTTTAGGGACTTCCCTGGTGGTGTAGTGGTTAAGAATCCTCCTGCCAATGCAGGGGACACAGGTTCGAGCCCTGGTCCGGGAAGATCCCACATACCGTAGAGCAACTAAACCCGTGCGCCACAACTACTGAGCCTGTGCTCTAGAGCCCGCGAGCCACAACTACTGAGCCCATGTACCACAACTACTGAGCCCATGCGCCGCAACTACTGAAACCTGTGAGCCTAGAGCCCGTGCTCTGCAACAAGAGAAGCCACCACGATGAGAAGCCCACGCACCGCAGTGAAGAGTAGTCCCCACTCGCTGCAACTAGAGAAAGCCCGCATGCAACAACAAAGACCCAACACAGCCAAAAGTAAATAAATAAATTTATTCAGAAAAAAGACACACTTTAGTCCAATTACGGTTTTTTGGTGAAATAAAGTAACATTAAATGTACACATTAATGATAAGATGGAGCCTGAATTCGGAAATATTAAACTATGAAAAGGGTGTGTCTTAGAATGCAGGAAATGAAGTAGTGATAATTCAACGTTTCAAATAATTAAAGAATGTTCTCATAGAGTCTATTACCAATTTCCCAAAACTTAGAACACAATATTGCTTACTTAATGCTAAAAGGACACTGAGCATAATTTAATCTTTCCTTGAAGCTTCTGAATTTCCTTGAAGGCAAGATCAGCAATTTTAAAATACACTTTTAGATCCTCTAGCTCAATGGTTCTCAACTCTGACTGCACATTAGTGTCCCCTGGGAGCTTTTAAAAAATACTGTTGCCTGGGTCCCATTTCAGACCAATTAAATCTGAGTCTCTGGGGGAGGAGCCTGAGCCCTGGAATTTTTCAAAGCTCCCCGAGTAATTCTGAGGCATAGAGAATCTGAGCACTGCTCTTCCCAGCAGAGGTTGCCATTGTGTTTGGAGATGAGGCTGAAGAGGTCTGTGGAGGCTGGATCACAGAGTGTTTCACACACTGCAACACAGAGGCTTGGGGTTTCCCTGGTGGCGCAGTGGTTAAGAATCTGCCTGCCAATGCAGGGGACACGGGTTCGAGCCCTGGTCTGGGAAGATCCCACATGCTGTGGAGCAACTAAGCCCATGCACCACAACTACTGAGCCTGCGCTCTAGAGCCCACGAGCCGCAACTACTGAGCCCAAGTGCCACAACTACTGCAGCCCGCACGGCTAGAGCCCATGCTCTGCAACAAGAGAAGCCACTGCAGTGAGAAGCCCGCGCAACACAATGAAGAGTAGCCCACGCTCGCCGCAACTAGAGAAAGCCCGCGTGCAGCAACAAAGACCCAACACAGCCAAAATAAATTAAATTAAATTAAATTAAATTAAAATTAAAAAACAAAAACACAGAGGCTCACTGTTACCCTGTAAGATAGGGAGTTACTGAAGACTTAACAAAATTGTTCATCCAGTGTGAGTTCAAGTTAGAATGACCACTCTAGTGACCTGTGGGGCTGAACTGGAGTTGATAAGTTTGGAGGAAGAGAACCTAGAGTAGAGGCCACTGTAACTATCCAGATTGTATCAGTTATCTATTGCTGTGTAACAAAACAGCCCCCAAATCTAGTGGCTTAAAGCAATGATTTATTTCTTATGATTCCGTGGATTGGCTGGGCTGTTCTTCTGCAGGTTTCACCTATGCTCCCTCATGCAGCTGCATTCAGCTGGTGGGTTGGTTGGGAGCCAGGCTGGCTGGAGCAGCTGAACCTCTCTCCAAATGGTCTTTCATCCTTGACTTCTTCTCAGCATGGTGATCTCAGGGCAGTGTTTTAAGAGAGCGGAGATAGAAACTGCAAAATCTCTTAAGGCCTAGCCTTGGCAGTCATACAACAATACTTCTGCTTGATTCCGTCGGCCAAAGCAATTCACAAGGCCAGCCCAGATTCAAGGGGTAGGGAAAGAGGCTCCACCCCTTGATGGGAGGCAGGGCAAAGTCACATTGCAAAGGGGTGTGTGTGTGTGATAAGAGGAATTTGTAGCCATATTTCACAGTCTACCATACAGATGGACGATGCTGAAGCCTGGCCTATGGCAGGGCAGTAAAAATAAGTGAATACATTCATTCAGTCAGTCAGGTAGCCGTTCATTCAATAAGTATTTATTGAACACCTCCTGTATATCAGGCTCTTTTCTAGGCACTGAGGGGGATACAGCTGTAGCTGATGATGGTAGAGTACTACTCTTATGGAGCTTACAATCTAGGGGTAGGGGAGACATACAATAATACTATGGTACAATGTGAAACTGAAAAGTGCTCTGAAGAAATATAAAGTGGGATAAAGGATGAGAGAGAACTATTTTAGATGGGGTAGTCCAGGAAAGCCTCGTTAAGTAAGTAAAATCTGAACAGAAGCCTGAGTAAAGTGAGGGAGAGAACCACGCAGATGTTTACAGGTTGGGAGGAGACCAGCAAGTGCAAAGACCCTGAGGCAGGAGCATTCTTCATCTGTTTGAGAAATGGCAAGGAGTCCCATGTGGCTGGGACACAGTGAGTGAAGGAGAGATTGAAAGACTGAGGTGGGAGAGGCAGGTAGGGGTCAGAGGGTGTGGGACTCTGTAGGACATGATAAAGACTTTTGGTAAAGGGAGAAGCCATTGGAATTGTATGTAAGACTGAGCATAATCCTTTGTTCCCAGAGGCTGATTCTAGCTACTGGGTTGAAAAGATTGAAATCAGGGTAACCAATTAAGGTGTTATTGCTTGGACAACAGTTGTAGTGGAGAAAGTGGTGAATAAGCATCAGTTTCCAGGTATATTCTGAAGACGGAGCCAACAGAATTTTCTGAACTATTGGATATGGGGTGTGGGAGAAGGAGAAATTAAAGAGCAGTCCAAAGATTTTGGCTTGAGCAGCTGGGTGAATTGTGGTGCTATTTACTTTACTGTGATGTGAGGATCCCTGGGGAAAGAATAGATGAGTTGAGGGTAATCACAAGTTTGGCTTTATTTTTTTAATTTTGATTTTTTAAACATTTCTTTGTTTTTATTTTATTATTTTTGTTGTCGTTGCTTGGCCGCACCGCACGGCTTGCGGGATCTTAGTTCCCTGACCAGGGATCGAAGCCGGGGCCCCTGCAGTGCAAGGGCAGAATCCTAACCACTGGCCCGCCAGGGAATTCCCACAAGTTTGGTTTTAGATGTCTGAAGCTTGAGATGCCTTTTAGATGTCCAAGTGAAGTTACTGGGTAGGCAGTTAGCCCCCGAGTCTGGAGTCCAAATTGGGGCTGCAGATGGCAATCTGAGCGTTCTCCAGGGCTACGTCAGACCTTGAGACTGGATGGATCACTTAGAGAGTAGGTTTGCTAGTGAGGAGATCTAAAGACTGAGCCCTAGGGCACTCCAACATTTAGAAGTAGGGTTGAGGGGAAGGATGCAGCCCAATGAGATTGTGAAAGAGTGGCCAGTGAGGTGGGAAGATAAGGAAGGCATGTGGAGTCCTGGAAGCCCAGGAAGAAAATGTTTCTAGAAAAGAGCAGGAACAATGGTGTTGAATGCTGCTGAGGCCTGGCAGAGTCACAGTGACAAGATAGGATAGGTGCATTAGATCGGAGGTAAACTGAGGCAGAGAAAAAACTGACCATTGGGATTTGACAACATGGAAGCCACAGATGACCTTTTTTTAAACTTTTTTTGGCTGCACCACACAGCATGTGGGATCTTAGCTCCCTGACCAGGGATGGAACCTGTGTCCCCTGCAGGGGAAGCGTGGGGTCTTAACCACTGGACCACCAGGGAAGTCCCAAGCCACAGATGACCTTGATAAGATTAAGTGGAACAGAATGCAGTGGAATGAGGAGGGAATAGGATAATTGCAGAGAAAGGCGTCTGTGTGTGTGTGTGTGTGTGTGTGTGTGTGTGTTTGTGTGTGTGTGTTTAGCTGAGAAAAAGTGGAGTATTTGTGTGTTGGTGGAATAATTTACCAGAAAGGGAAAGTTATCAATGATGCAGGAGAAAGGGGGTCAATTGCAGAAACAAAGGGCACGTGATCCAGTGGTCACAGGCAGCAGCTGGCCTTAGGTAGCAGCGAGGACAGTTGCTCCTTTGTATCCAGAATGAGGGCAGAGCTCAGAAAGGGCTCAGAGGCAGGTAGATTGAAAGATCTGGCATTAGGAGGGTGTGGAGAGTCAGGAGGCATTTGGAAAGTGGAACGAGGAATGAAAGCAGTGACTTTAGGATTGAAGGCGGCTCCCAGCAAGACCATCTCTTATCAACAACCTCTCCTAACACCCCGTCCGTGCCAGGCCTGGCGCCAGGCAGAGGGGGTCATGGATGACTCACCCAGTGTCCCTGCCGATGAGACATCACAGTCTAAGGGAGACAGACCTGTAAAATGACAACTTCAATACAATGTGCTAATAATAAAGACACGTTCAAAGTGTTTTGAGAACAAAGAAGGAGAGAGTAACTCTGGCTGGAGGGGTCAGAGAAGGCTTCACAGAGGTGAAATTTAAATGAGGCTTCAAGGAGGATGAGAATATTATCGGCCGGCTGGAGGAGGAAGGTCATTCAAGGTGGAAGGAACTGCACGTGAAAGCCGCTTTCACATGATGAGAAAGATTCTTTTACTGCTTTTCTCCCTGCTCCACCTGTCTGTCTCTTTTCTTCTTGCCTCTCCCCCCACCCCACTCCCAAGCTGTTGTCTCTCAGGCTTTCTCGGTTCAAGAGGAAATTTTTCTTTTTGGAAAGTTTAATAAACTTCAGTTCAGCCTGTACTGAGTCATGACAAAGGTGTGTTTCACACTTAAACAAACGTCTCAGATGTTATTTTTTGCATTGAAGAACAAGCTATTTTTAAAGAAATCCAAACTCACTGGGACTCAGCAAGGACGATTTCTGTGACCTGTTTTTAAGAAGTGAGCTTTGGAAAGGAACATAGTGGCCAGCGGTGGCAGCATCAGAGGACCTCCTGGCAATTCTTTCCTTTAAATGTTTCAGTGAGCCAGTGAGTAGTTTCACCTTACTAAGGTGCTCATTTTATCTTGGCTATCTGGTCTTCTGGAAAAGTCTCAGGGAGTATGCAACAATTATTGAATAACAGAATGAGGGGAGATGAGACCACCACCCTCTTAGAGGTAGTGGTGGGGAGTGATGGAGAGAAGAGGGTGGATTTGAGAGAAGTTTAAATAGAGCCAGGAACAAGGGGCAAGGCCATTTCCCCATGCTTTGGACGTGTCACTGTACTCAGCTCTGTATTGGTAGCCTGTCATGGTCGTCAGTTTCTTCCCTCTTTGAACATGCATATACCCCTCCCCCACCACGGAGTCTATACCTCCACCCCCCCTTGAATCTGGTCAGGCCTGTGACTACTGTGATCCATTGAACACAGGGAAGGTGACGCTGGGCCAGTCCTGGGACTAGCTTTAAAAGCTACTGCTGTGAGAAGCTTAAGACATATGAAGAGGCTACATATAGGTAGCAGTTGAGCTTCCTAGCCAACAGCATGAGTGCACCATCTTGGACTTTGAGCCCCGTTGAACTTTCAGATGAATCCAGCCCTAGCTGACCTCTGACTGCAACTGCATGAGAGACCCCAAGTGAGAACCACCCAGTTAAGCCCAGTCAACCTACAGGGCCATGAGAGATAATAATTACCAATATGTTTTATTCCATGATAGACATATTTTAAAATAGCAACACTAATATCATTACTAACAATAAGATTATTGAGAGGAATTTAAGATTTGTTATTGTTTTTTTCCGTTTATCCTTAGAATATATCTCATTGAAGATGTATGGTTGAAAGTACTTTGTTTCAAGGTCAATTGGGGTAATTCTTTTCATTATCTGGGCATGTTAGCAACCTCATATAAAGTTATGTTCGTGTTTTGGCTTGTTTTTCATTTTAGGGATTATTTAAAATTTTATATCACTTAATGATTTAAATATTTACATGAATCATTTATGAGATGTCAAAGTCAAAGCTATCTAACAAGGCTCATTCAGAGAAGCCTCACTTCCAATCCTTTCCCCTCTACTCTGTTCTCTTTCGCCCCTGTAAAACTCCATTTATTTTTTATTTTTAAAAATTTATTTATTTATGGCTGCGTTGGATCTTCGTTGCTGCACCCGGGCTTTCTCTAATTGTGGCGACCGGAGGCTACTCTTCGTTGTGGTGCGCGGGCTTCTCATCGTCGTGGCTTCTCTTGTTGCGGAGCATGGGCTCTAGGCGCGCGGGCTCTAAAGCACAGGCTCGGTAGTCGTGGCGCACGGGCTTAGTTGCTCCACGGCATGTGAAATCTTCCCGGATCAGGTCTCGAACCCGTGTCCCCTGAATTGGCAGGCGGATTCTTAACCACTGCGCCCCCAAGGAAGTCCCAGAACTCCTTTTAAAGCTTGGTTTCTCACCCTTGGCACCACGACATTTTGGGCTGGATTATCCTTTGTTATGGGGGGCGGGGCCTATCCTGTGTATTGTGGGATATTTAGCATCATTCTTGGATCCTACCCACTAGATGCCAGTTGTTATAACAACCAAAAAAACGTCTCCAGACATTGCTAAATGTCCTAAAGGAGGGGTTGGGGGGATGGGGAGGGAATTACAAATAGCTGAGAATCTCTGTTTTAAGGGAAACGATTTCTTGCTGGCTTGAAAATTTGACCTCTAGTCTAAGATATCTGCATTTAATGTTAAACTCATCATTTTAGGCAATACCTTTGCACCAACATGAGCACTAAATTTGGGGCGTCAGGAATCATTTACAGGATGGCTGTCCCAGTGATCCAGAATATGCTTTTATTATTATTATTTGTAGATTATATTTGAAGCCAAGACACACATTTAGAAACTTCTGTTAGAACTATTGGACCCTAAAAATGTGTCCATTCAGAGATCCAGACAGCTCAGTGCTTTCCCTGGTTTGCAAAGTACAGGGGTTGGGTGATTTCTTAGGGCCTTCCTGCTGTCTGAAAGTATTCTTGTTCTAAAAGTCTAGAAACTTGCTTTTCAAACTGGGGTGGACAGCACAGTGATTGAGGACACCAAGTTGAATCCCAGGTCTTCATCAGCTCTGTGACATAGTGCAGGTTACTTACCTTCCGGGAGCCTTAAATTAAGATGAAAATTGTGCCTACTTTATAGGATAGTTGCAAGGATTAAAGACATAATGCATGTTAAGTGCTTAATGTACTGGCTGGCATATAATAAGTGCTTAATAAATGTTGGCTGTTAGTATAATTACCGTCAGGGCTAGATGGTGATGTGCCAGGGAATATTCAGAGCCACCTGATAGATAAGGAACATCTTCCTAGAGTGTGAATTTCTTTTTGAAGTGTTGGAAAAATGGGCTTTGAATTTTTCTCCTAAAGGGAAGTAATTTAAAATGTTATTTTCATGTTAAAACAAACATGGGAATAAAAAGTGAAATGTGCATGAATTTAAAAGATAAAATGTGAGACTTCAAAGAAATTTTATGCTTGCAGCTGATGAATTTGGGCTTCATCCTCAAACCTCCAGGGAGGCTGTCTTTCCCTCCTTTGCTGGGAAAGTTTCAGCAGTAGATCTGGGCTGTTTTGCTTCTTTCACTGATACAAGTATCAGGGATATTAGAAGACATTCTGTAAGACGTGGGGACTCTCTGACCAGGAATCCCCGGTATCTTCATGTCTTCTTTGAGGTTTGTTACCTGAGGAAGGGGACTGGGAAAATTTGCTCGGCACACATTCAGTAAATATTTAAGTGACTACTCTATGCCTGGCACTATTCTAAGGCATACAAAGAGAACAAAGCAAAGAAATATCCTGCCCCCGTGAAACCTTCAGTCTACTGGTCATTCAATATCAATAGCTATCATAGCCTCAACAACAGAGCTGAAATGGGGAACAGTAGAGGCAATAAGTTTGGAGTTTAGGGGAAAGATCCATCATTTATGGACAGTTGAGTAGCATGTGAGACATCCAAATAGAGATCCTGAATAGGCTGTTGAATGAGAGTCTAGAGCCGTAGTTCTCACTTGGAGCTTTTAGACATTTATGGTGGAGTTTGGGTAGGCATAATGGCATTTATTGGGAGGAAGCTCAGAATGCTAGATGCCCTGCAATGTATGGACAATTACACATCATGAATTTTTGTATTGATTTTTTTTTTTGGCTGCACTGTGGCATGTGGGATCTTAGATCCCTGAACAGGGATCGAACCCGTGCCCCCTGCAGTGGATGCGCGGAGTCCTAACCACTGGACCGCCAGGGAATTCCCTGCATCATGATTTTTTTTTTTTTTTTTGGTACGCAGGCCTCTCAGTGCTGTGGCCCCTCCCGCCGCGGAGCACAGGCTCCGGACGCGCAGGCTCAGCGGCCATGGCTCACGGGCCCAGCCGGTCCGCGGCATGTGGGATCCTCCCAGACCGGGGCACAAACCCATGTCCCCTGCATCGGCAGGCGGACTCCCAACCACTGCGCCACCAGGGAAGCCCCATCATGATTTTTTGAACGTCACAGTGGACATTTACATAGGTGAAAGTCCTGTGTACAGTTATCTGAGCCTAACAACTAACTCCCATTTTCAAACAGAGTATATTCTAGCATGATTTTAATATTCCAGGGAGGCAAATACTATGCAAAGTGAATGAAGATTACACCTTGTTGTGTTCAGACTCTACCAAGAGTTATTCACCTTTTCAGAAAACCGTGTCAGCAATGGCAATTTTGCTGTGATAGTTGAGTTTCCTCCAATTGACACCTGAAGCTGTTGATTTTGGGTCAGTTGTTCTCAAACTACAAGGTGCATGTGATCACCTGGGGATCTAGTTTCTTTTCTCCTTCTTCTTTTTTTTAAGAATAGAAGAGACTGTTTGGATAATAATGGAAGGAATCCAGGAGAGGCTGACCACAGCAGCGAGGGGCACATTAAGGCATGAAGTTCCTTAGAGGGTAGGTAAGGAGGGCGTCCAGATGCAGGCAAAGGACCTGGCCTTGGTTGAGAAGAGCCAGTTTTTGTAAAAGGAGGGAAGGAGGAGAGAATGGCTGGAGATACATGTAGATTTAGAAACATGATGGCACAAAGTTGAGGGATGTCATATCCCCTAGGTCCCACCCCCCTGACCTAGGGCACGACTAGCCACCTTTCTGTCTTCAGCTTCTTTCTATAGAACTGGTCTATGGTGGGGAAATGAAGAAGAGGGAGACCAGACTGACCTGTACCTCCCAGGGCAAGTGCTTTGGAAAATAATATACAAGTTAGATATTACTATTACTACGAATATATTATTATTGTTCCTCTAGGTCAGTCCTGACTGATAGGACTTTCTACAATGATGGAAAAGTTTTATATCAGAGCCATTCAGTATGGGAGCCACTAGCCACATGTAGCTACGGAGCACTTAAAATATATCTAATGCAGAAGAGAAATTGAATATTAAGTTACTGCCTATTGTATCGGATAGTGCAGCTCTGTGTGTTTTCTGCCTCTGTCTCAACGTGGTCCTTCAAATATGAATGCCCTCTCTAGAGGCTGGTGTCCTTTGAGACCAAGAGCACTGGGCTAGGAGTCAGACCAGAGTCTAATTTCAGCTGTGCCCTTCTTTCCTGGCCTGGTGACTTGGGGCAATTCACTTCCTTCTCTGGGCCTCGATGTCCTCTGTTTTCTTCTCTTCTGTGGGGAGATGAGAGGGTCAAATGAGCTAAGAGTGTGAAGGCACCAGGAACTGTGAAGGGCTGCACATCGCTCAGGCAGGGCAGCCAATTCACCTCCCTTTCTTAGGTGCCTTCTGGAAGAATAGCACAGCGCTATGCCAAGTATATACTCCAAAGACGCCTCCTCAGAGGACCCTACTTCTCCCCTCCCCTCCCCATTGCCCGGAGGCTCCCCTCTCTGCGGGCCATTCAGTGTTATTATTTGATTAAAGTAGGTCTCTCTCCCACTGGCCTTGAGCCCCATGAGGGTAGGGCTGGGTAGCTGTTTGCTTGCTTTTGTGTCCCTAGGGACTAGCACATAGTAGGTTCCCAGTATATATTTGTGCAGCCAATGGATGAAACAAGAAGTGCTAGTATTTGAACTTAGGTGTGATATCAAAGCTCACTGAGCTCTAGAACTTTACAACATCTATTACCTTCCCCTGTTTATAACAGTGAAAATACTGGAAAAGACTCAAACACCCAACATAGAGGTTTGGTTTAATTAAATCATTCTTAAGGTACAACATTATGCCAAAGAGTATTCAGTGACACAAAGAGAGGTGTAATTACTTTATATTGTTAAGTGAAAAAAAAACCCAGAAGGTATACTATAATCTCACTTCGTAAAAGTTATATATTTTTATGCCTAGGAAAAGCTTGGAACAACAGATACAAATATATATATATATTTTTTGTGGTACGCGGGCCTCTCACTGTTGTGGCCTCTCCCATTGCGGAGCACAGGCTCTGGACGCGCAGGCTCAGTGGCCATGGCTCACGGGCCCAGCCGCTCCGCGGCATGTGGGATCTTCCCAGACCAGGGCACGAACCCGTGTCCCCTGCATTGGCAGGCGGACTCTCAACCACTGCGCCACCAGGGAAGCCCCAGATACAAATATTAACAGTAATTACTATCACTGGGTGGGCTTAGGAGGTGATACCTTTATTTATTTCTTTTCCTAAAACTTCTATTTGATTAAAAAATGCACCTAGTATAGCTAGAAAAGCAAAAATAGAGCAAAAGTAGACTAGTCATTGCCTGTGGCTAAGGGTGGGAATGGGGATTAACAGTAAATGGGAATGAAGGGTTTATGGGGAATCTAAAATGATTTGAAACTGATTTATACTGACGTTGCACCACTTGGTAAAGTTACTAAAAATCCCTGATTTGTATACCTGAGATGCATGAATTTTATATGTAAATATACCTCAGTAAAATTTTAAAAATGTGCTTTATGTATAATGTATATGTATTCTTAAAAAATTAAAACAGGGGCTTCCCTGGTGGCGCAGTGGTTGGGAATCCGCCTGCCGATGCAGGGGACGCGGGTTTGTGCCCTGGTCCGGGAAGATCCCACATGCCATGGAGCGGCTGGGCCCGTGAGCCATGGCTGCTGAGCCTGCGCATCTGGAGCCTGTGCTCCGCAACAGGAGAGGCCACAACACTGAGAGGCCCGCGTACCGGGGAAAAAAATAAATAAATAAATAAAATAAAACAGTGCAGAAGTATTTAGTCCCCCAACTCCACGCCCAATTCTACTTTCCAGGCATAACAGTAGTAACTGGTGTTTAATCCTTTCCAACCTTTTTCTATGCAGAATACAAGTATACATACATATTATAAGTACATAATTTTCTGCAATCTTCTTCTTTCTCTGGACATACGTTATAGGACATGGAAAACTTAAAAGTAGCTGCCTTGGAAGGTGGGATTAGGGGTAAAGAGAGTGGAGGGGGGACAGGAAGGAAGAGACATACTTGAAAAATTTTACTTTCTTTACTGTGGTTTCATTTGCATGTTTTTGTCAGGAATGTTTGGAATTCTAAATCCAATAAAGATATTGGAATAAGAGAAAACAGAAACAGACTCACAAACACAGAAAACAAACTTTTGGTTACTAAAGAGGAGGGGAGAAGGGAGGGATAAATTGGAGTATAGGATTAACAGATACATACTACCATATATAAAATAGATAAACAACAAGGATTTACTGTATAGCACAGGGAACTATATTCAATATCTTGTAATAAATAACAACAAAAAAGAATCACTTTGCTGTACACCTGAAACTAACACAATATTGTAAATCAGCTATACTTCAACTAAAAAAGATATTGGAGGGGACTTCCCTGGTGGTCCAGTGGCTAAAACTCCACACTCCCAATGCAGGGGCCCGGGTTTGATCCCTGGTCAGGGAACTAGATCCCACATGCCACAACTAAGACTTCGCATGTCGCAACAAAGATCCCGCAAGTGGCAAGGAAGATCCTGCCCGCCACAGCTAAGACCAGGCACAGCCAAATAAATAAATAAATATTTTTAAAAATATTTGAATAAGAGATACCATTAAATGCTTAATGCTGTCCAATCCTCCTATTTAAAAAAAATTTAAAATTTTACCAAGTGCCAAGCACCATACTTAGTTCCTGAGATATATTTCTCATTGGATCCTTAGGACAACCTTTTGCATATTGTTAGGTATGACATATTATTATCTCACTTGACCCCAGACTTTTTTAGTGCAGCTTGTCTCTCCTCCCCCAACAGACTCATGTCCTTCCTGCAAAGCCCAGCTTTAATGATCTCAACTCATGTCCTTCCTACCCCACGAAGGTAGAGAGATGACGCTGTCCTCAAAGTGCTTACAGTCCAGGGAGGTGACAGACAGCAAAAAAACTACAATCTAGTCTTATAAGAATTCATGGTTTCATGGGGCTATGTGCAAAGCAGTGGGAGTTTAGGCAATGTGTTGAAGGCAGCCAAGGAGTTCTGCAGAGAATACATTCTGAGCTGACTGATAAGAACACCAAGGAGTTTTTCAGGAGGATAAAGAAAGGTATGGTGGTTGGAGGTGGGGAGAGGGTACAGAAAAGGATTTGGGGCCTAGCACTTGACTCAGGAGGCTCAGAAGTGCCATATTATGTCAACCACAGTTCTCATGTTCAGTGTAACTGGAGGGTCAAGTTGGCCTGAGGAGGGGGCAAAGGCAAGGGCGTGTAACTTGAAATTTAAGGCCAGATCATCAAAGCCTTTTTTTAAAAAAATGTATTTAATTAATATATTTATTTATGGCTGCATTGGATCTTCTTTGCTGTGTGTGGGCTTTCTCTAGTTGCAGTGCACAGGCTTCTCATTGTGGTGGCTTCTTTTGTTGTGGAGCACAGGCTCTAGGCATGTAGGCTTCAGTAGCTGTGGTGTGTGGACTCTAGAGCGCGGGCCCAGTAGTTGTGGCATACGGACTTTGTTGCTCTGCATCATGTGGGATCTTCCCGGACCAGAGCTCTAACCCGTGTCCCTCGTAACCCATGTCCCTCGCATTGGCAGGCAGATTCTTAACCACTGAGCCACCAGGGAAGCCCATCAAAGCCTTTTAAGTTGAGTTAGGGTGTTTACACTTTATCCTGTGAATGAAGCAAAGCTGTTAAAATATTTGAGCCTAGTATGTTAGAAAGATGGAAACGCCCTGAATGGAGCCGCTGTGGGAGATCCCTCCCGTACCCCCAGCTCTCCAAGCCTTGGCTCTGTGTGGTCAGGTCATTTCCACCCTAGGCTGGGAATTCCTTTAGGGCAAGGACCTATCTCATTCACCTGTGCATCCCAGCCCCCAGTACAGCACCTGTCATGCATGAGGTACTCAGTAGTAGGGGCCCACCTCGCCGGCAGAATGCTGGGTACCAAGAAGGTGCCGGGATAATGAACGTAAAATAAAAAGCAAACCTTCATTTCTTCCCCAGCATAGGCTGGGCAGGGGTTCAGCCAAAGTCTGACCTAACTCTAAGGAGGTCAGAGAGGTCCTGGCCCCAACTCAGTCCCAGGGAGATCCATGAAGAGTGGGAGGAGAGGAGGTTGCTGACTAAACTGCAATGTGCTAGAATTCGCACCTATTGTCTTTTATCTATCCCTCCAACAGCTCCTAAATCGGAATTATTGTCCCAGCTTCCCGGACCAGGAAACTGAGGATGAGTGGTTCTGTAATTTGGTCAAGGTCACACAGCTGGTTGGTGTAGGAGGTGTGGAAGCTGGGTTCCAACCTTTTAACTAGTCAAAGCTCCCTGGGCTCCCCCTCCTCCACCTGGAGAGGCATTATGGCACCTACTCCGTTTGCGTAACTACTTGAGTTGGCGGATACCGAGCACTGGGGCGCTGGGCGGGAAAGGCCGGCTCGCCCCGGCGGCGGCCGGGAGCCGCTCCCAGATTCGGAAGTTACGAAGTTTCCGTGCATTTCGCTCGCCTCCCTGCGCAGCTCGTCCCCGCTCCGCAGCAGTTACGCCGCTAGCGCAGCGAGGCTCAGGTGCTGCAGCAGGAGGGGGCCAGGCGCTGGGAGGAAGGCGGGGACGCAGTTTACGTAAGCGTCCGCTCGCAGGTGCATGCGGCCGCCACCAGCGTGTGCTCCCTGCGCGCTCCCAGGTGCGCAGTTGGCGCAGGCGGTGGCGCGGCACGGCGGCGGCGGGCGCTGGCAGGCGCTCTCAGGTGCGGCAGAGCGCGCGTGGAGGGGGCGCGCGGCGAGCGAGGGGGCGGGCTTTCCGTTTCCCAGCAGCCGCGGGGCCCGCCCCCCGGCCCGGCCAATGGGCGCCCTCGGATGCGTCACGTGCTCGCCGCCGCCGCCGCCGCCGCCGCCGAAACGGAGACCGGAGCCGCGAGCGCCACCAGGGCAGCAACCGCCGCAGCCGCCGCCGCTGGGCTGAGGAGTCGGAGACGCAGGCGGACGAGGTGGCGGCGGCGGCGGAGCGGGAGCGGGGACCGGGAGCGGGCAGAGCGCGGCGGCGCGGGTAGGCTGCGGCGGAGGGGCAGGCGCCTGCGCGGCTGGCCGTCCCGGGCGGGCGGCGGTTAAGGCGGCGGTTGAGGCGGTTGGCGGTGCCGGCCCGGGCCCCGCATTGTTTGTTGTGCGTCCTTAGCAGCGGCGGCGGTGGCGGCAGCGGCGGCCGGGGCGGAGAGCGGGGAGCAATCCCGGCCCCCGTGGCTCCGGCATTGTGGCGGCCGCCGCCGCCGCAGTTGCGGTACCCCGGCCGCTTCGGGCAAGGGCAGCGGGCAGCCTTCCTCACCTTTGGGGGGCACAGCGTCCCGGCCCCGAGCGAAGGGAGGGCGTGGGCAGTGTGGGGGGACCTGGCACCGGGGGCTCTGGGTGGGATAGAGGACGAAGGGTTCTGGGCAGGTGTTGGAGGACGTTGGGGGCAGGGGCTGGGGGAGAGACTGCGCGGGGGCGGGTGGAGGGTGTGGGCAGATTTGGGGGAGAAGGAAGGGTGAGGGATCCGGCCCAGTGGAGGCTGAGGGCCTTCAGGCAGGTTCTGGGGACCCATGGGGGCCGGGGCGAGCGAGGAAGGGCTGGAGGGCGGTCGGGCGAATGGGGGGCAGCCCGTGGGGGTTCGGGAGGGTGTGAGGGAGGCTTGGGGAGGGCAGGGGCGAGTGTGATGGGAATGGAAGGAGAAGACTGGGGACTCAGGGGAGTCATGGAAGAGGCGATGTCCCGGCCGGGGCTGCGTGCGAGGGACAGGGACTGGGGGCAAGATAATCAGGAAGACCGCGGACAAATGTGAAGGGAAATGCGGAGGTGTCCGGCTCGGGGACAGTGTGGCAGGGTGAGCGTGGAAAGGGTTGGCGGGGAAGGAGGGTGTCGGGGGGGGGTCTCTGGAGTGATGGTGAGGTGTTCAGGCAGGAGGTGCGGGAGGATAGGCCCAGAGGCTTCAAGAGACCTGTGAGAGGTGTGAGGGCAGTGTCTGGCCAGGAGGGAGGCAGGAGGCTGTTGAGGCTGGATAGAAGGGCCCTGCCAGGGGAAAGCATGTGAGGGCAGAAGGCAGGTATCTCTCTGGTAGCCGTGCTCAGGGGAGATGAGTAGAGGGCAAAAGGGGGAGGGCGTTTGGATCAGGGTCTGAGTTTGAGGGGTTTGACAGAGAAGTGGGGACAGTGGGAGAGAGTGATGGGGATGGAGAGGAGATGCCGGGGCATTTAGCGAAGAACAGGACAAGTGAGTGAAATGGAAGGTGTTCTTTTTTTTGGGGGGGGGGCCATGCCACATGGCATATGGGATCTTAGTTCCCCTGCATTGCAAGTGTGGAGTCTTACCCCCTGGACCACCAGGGAAGTCCCTGGAGGGTGTTCTTGAAGGAAGTATGGATGAAGGTGGGGGAGCAGCGAGAGAGGGGACTTCGGGGTTGGGGAGACCTTGGAGGGGACAGGTGGAGTGGAGTGTGTGTGAGGTGGAGGGCCAGAGGTGTGGGGGGAGGGAGATGTTCTTCGAGTGGCAGGTGAGGTGGGGAGGGGGAGCAGATGGAAGGAAATGTTTCTGGGGCAGCACGTGTGGAGGGAAGTTGGGGACAAGGAAAGGGGGGTGGAGTGTGTGGGAGGGAAATCAGTAGAGGGGATGCGTAGGGGATAGGTTTGAAGACAAGTATACAATATGTGCAGGGAGGGAAGCATGGGTTTGGGGGGCTAGATTTTGTCTGGTAGAGGGAAGGAGGTAGGTAGGGAATAAAGGGAAGGAAAGGGGGAAGACAGGATATCTTTGGGTAGAGGATGTAGAAGAATGCGTAGTGCCTGTAGTGGGGTAAGGAAAGGGTAAGGTGGGGATGTGTGTGGACATGTCTGTTACTAGAAAGGGGTAGGTTGTGTATTGGATTGGGGCAGCGGTGGGGAAGTAGGAGGCCCAGGTTTAGAGCAGGAAGTGAGTATTCAGGCTGGAGAGAATTAGGAAATCAGATTGCTTCAAAAGAGTATGGAAAGAGCGGGTCCTGAAGTGTGGAGAGAGATTGGAAAACTTGGGGTCTTGAGAGATTAAAAGGGCCACAGTTTTTTAGGTCACTGTAAGTATACAGAAGAGCGGAGTGTAGAAGTTGGAAAAAAAAGAAACTAAAGAGGAGGGGATTAAATTCTGACCTTCACAGGAACTGGAGAGTGTGTGGGGTTGTGTGTGTGGATCCTGGAATGATGGTACTGGAAAATGGAGAACATTAAGCCCTTTACCATATATGAAAGTTCATGCTTCTAGAATCAGAGAGATCGTGAAGCCTGATTTTAGTTCCAGAACCCAGTGAATGGGGAAGGGCTAAGGGAGACCTGAGTACACACTCCCAAATTTGGAGGAGTTGTGTGGTGGAGTATCGTCCTAGTGCATTGGCCAGATGAGTGGGCAAATAGAAGAGGCATACAGAGTCAAGAGGAGTATACCAAGAGTGAACAGAAACAGAATTGCAGCAGGTGAAGGGCAGATGTCTTTGTGAAGATACTGCAAGAGAGCAGGGCCCAGCGTGTTTGAGGGCTATGTATCAGAGGGAGGAAGGGATACCTTGGTGCAGTGTCTCAGGTACCCTGGTGCTTTCTGGGTAATAGGGCAGTTTTCAGGCATTTGAGTGATGTAATATCTGAGTCCCATGCTAGAGGCAGACAGAGGTAATGTACATTCAGCTTCTGAAAGTGGCAGGAATGGAGCTCTATGGCTCTTCAAGGTGCAGATAACAGATCCTTTGTTGTCAGCTTTTATCCCCAAATAGTTCATGTAAAATTTAGTTAGAGGCTTTTGGATTTTCTGGTATTTTAATTTAAGTTGAGGAGTGCAGTGTTAGCTTTATTTAGGAAAGACTTCATGGATTGTGTGGACATATGGAATAACCTTTAGGGGTTTGAGCACAGACATTTCAGCAGGTCTCATTCAGTGTTCTGTGGCTTGTGTTAGATTCTTTGGGATTTGGAAGGATTAAGGAAACTGCTTTGAGATTGCCTCGGTAAGCAGGGTTTTCTACAATCTTGGAAAACGATTTCCCTTTTGACAGTTGAAAATTCAGTCTTGTCAGATTTTGCAAAAAAAATGATTTCATCACGTTGCAGAGATAACTTCAATTATTGCTTTGTGGGCTTCATGTATTGTATAATGTGGTACCTAGTATGATCTCAAATAAAAGGTCCTCTTTGGTACCTTGGGAAGCTTTCTGGGTTGATTAGTTTTCTTCTTTTATCCATTTAGGAAGTATCTAAATTCTAAGTTTGAATAATGCAGCCATTGTAAGTTCAAATAATAAGTTTGAGTGGAAGTGGGAATCTTGCCTAAACATAATGAGAGCTGAGCAGAACACCACATTTTAAGTAATCTGTATCTGTAAATATAAATATTTTAAAAATAAACTGGAAGCTAATCATTTTTAAAATTCAAATTTGAAGTGTATACTGAAGCGTATCATGAAGGCAGCAAAGTAACGCTCTAAAGACATTGCTATAAGATTTTATTTTTGGAGGGCAAAGTTTTTAAAATATAAATGGCTTTGATTGAAACTCTTAGCGGTATTTTGAGATTTTTATATATGTGTTGAATTTAATTATAAGGATCATGTTTGACCCCTTTGGCTTCCTGGCAGATAATTTGAGCAGTAAGATATAAGATGAATAGAGTGACCTTTGAAAATTCTCTCCCATATAACTATTGTTTCCTCCTTGTATTTTTAAAGTCCATTGTGTTGGTTCATTTCATTGATTTGGCGCAAGCAGTACTTTCTTGTTCAGAATACTCAATTCTGGCATAGTGTTCTGATTATATGTATTGTTCCGTGAAGTTCTATGGTTTGGGATAATTTGTAGGCACTTTAAAATATTATGCTAAGTTTATGAACCAAGGAAAGCAGGTTGTTTAGACTTTGTAGGCTAAATAATTGGGTCTGGTTTTATTTTCACTGGTGACTTGCTGGACAAGATACTTAATCCCTTTGTGCTTGTTTCTCCTCCAGAAACCTGACTCTTTATCTATCTCCCATGAGAATTGAGATGGTTTATATAAAACAAGTTTAAACCTTTCACGAAGATTAGGACTATGTAAATAGGGGTAATAGATGTTATTTCTTTGGTTCTTTTTTTCCTTTTAGCATGGTCAAATAATAATTAGTACTTCAGAGTTTGGCGTTAGGTGGGTTAATTTGTAATGAGAAACTTGGATAGAGATGAAACTTCTGTGAATATCAGAGATATCTGCAAATTGAAGTTTGTTCATTCTTTACTGTCTACATATCTTTCCTGGCTCATTTCTGCAGCTGAGTATTGGTGCTGATTTGAATTCTTGAGTCAAGCAGAAACTTGTGAGAGACATTCTGAGTTCTAAGCATGAATTTCCAGACACAGAGTACTTTTCTCACTCAGTGAATTCAATTTTTAAATCAGGAATAATATGATTTCCCTATGTTTTTTGCAGAAAATTGATTAATTCTGAGTGACTTGAACAGAAAAATGGGGCTATCGCTTCTTCTAGTGGCATTGAGCCTCCTTTTTCAGATTTATTGCATACTTTTTCCTTTTTTAAGTTTTAGTTAACAAATAATTACCTATCCATTTCACATTTCCAAGCCCATTGACAGGTTATGCTCTATTTGAGGGGCAGTGATTTTCATTTTATTTTTATTTATTTATTTTTAAAATTTATTTATTTATGGCTGCATTGGGTCTTCGTTGCTGCGCGCAGGCTTTCTCTAGTTGCGGCTAGCGGGGGCTACTCTTCGTTGCGGTGTGTGGGCTTCTCATTGCGGTGGCTTCTGTTGTTGCGGAGCACGGGCTCTAGGCGAGTGGGCTTCAGTAGTTGTGACACGTGGGCTCAGTAGTTGCGGCTCGTGGGCTCTGGAGCTCAGGCTCAGTAGTTGTGGCGCATGGGCTTAGTTGCTCCACGGCATGTGGGATCTTCCTGGACCAGGGCTCGAAGCCATGTCCCCTGCATTGGCAGGCAGATTCTTAACCACTGCACCACCAGAGAAGTCCCAGGAATGATTTTTAAATGTTTATTTAATGTTGTGTTTGGTTTATTAGTTGTAAAAAGCCTCCAGATCTGGTCCTGATTGACATTGCAAAAATGTAAATAGTAAGTTGCTTTATTAGGCATTAATTTGCTTGAGCTTGGTAATACCCAGCTCTGATAGTCTTTCTATGCTAGCTGATCTATTCTTAATAGTTTACTCTCTTTTATAACATGTTTGGACACCATTACCCATCTTACTGCTCTTCTGCTTTCATTTGTTTTGCATAGACCCTTTTATTGGAAAATTGGTTGTTTTAAAAATTTTGTTCAGCTGTAGAAAAACTTTCTTCTGACAGGTAATTATGAGAGGCTTCATAATTCAGTTTAATTTTAGAAAACTGTTTATTGAGAGATGTAAGTTAAATTTATACGTCAGTTAAAACAGAAAGGAATAAAGTAATGAGACCAGATTAATGGTGAGCTGAATATTTAAATGGTTTGAGCCTGAAAGACCTGCAAATCTTTAACTTTTAGGTCTTGCATTAAATAGTGAGGTGACCAAATGACCTGGTCTCTCACCTTCATGTCTTTTATTTCTTGTCCTGAGGGTCCTTTAAGTGTATCATTTTTGAGAAGTATGGTGTCTGTCTCAACAATATGTGTGTTGTGGAGTGAATGAAGGCAGTCCTAAATTTTAGTTATTTGATATTCAAATTCTCTTAACTTACGACATAACTAACACTGTGTAGAACATCTGCTTTCTTTAGTTAACTTTAGCACAACTCAAAAGGGTGCAGTTGATTATATCAATAATTAAATCACAGCTTTGGGTTGTGTGACTTCATGGTTCATTTCCATTTGAAAAGTGAGAATTCTGCAGCAGGTTGTGTGACAAATTCTAAAGCATTTCTGGGTCATGGATAAGGTGTAGTTTCTTACTGCACCTGCAGAATTTCCTATTCTTTGCAGTTTTCCAGGTGCCAGGGCTTTTCATGATATCCAGTTGGTTAGATCAGCATTTTGTTTATGAGTTGAATTTAACGATATTAATACCATTGACCTAAAGCAGAAAGTAATTGTCCTAAAGACTCTGTGTAGATTTTTATTTTTTATGATGCTTACCTGTTTTGTCAGTTTACGTCAGCAAACATGTGCTGGCTTTAGGCTCAAAGGCATGTTTTGTGCCAGACCTGAGATTTCTTAGTAGGGCTCAATAATATTTTTTTTTTTTTTTTTTTTTTGCGGTACGCGGGCCTCTCACTGTTGTGGCCTCTCCCGTTGCGGAGCACAGGCTCCGGACGCACAGGCTCAGCGGCCATGGCTCACGGGCCCAGCCGCTCCGCGGCACATGGGATCTTCCCGGACCGGGGCACGAACCCGTATCCCCTGCATCGGCAGGCGGACTCTAAACCACTGCGCCACCAGGGAAGCCCAATAATATTGTTTTGAGTAAAGAACACGTCCTTCCCTAGATAGATTGACCCTTAATGTGAAAATGGAGTCCGTAATTTTGGTTACCTGTGTTTAGTCAGCCTAACTAAAAATCAGTATATTTTAAGACAGCTGGGTAGTGTTTTGTTTCTAAAAGGTAAGATGAAGGCAGTTCATTATTATTATTTTTTGTTGTTGCGGTACATGGGCCTCTTACTGTTGTGGCCTCTCCCGTTGCGGAGCACAGGCTCCGGACGCACAGGCTCAGCGGCCATGGCTCACGGGCCTAGCCGCTCCACAGCATGCGGCATCCTCCCGGACCGGGGCACGAACCCGTGTCCCCTGCATCAGCAGGCGGACTCTCAACCACTGCGCCACCTGGGAAGCCTGTTCATTCTTTTTTTAAAAATTTATTTATTTGTTTATTTAGTTTTGGCTGGGTTGGGTCTTCGTTGCTGCGCGCAGGCTTTCTCTAGTTGTGGCGAGCGGTAGCTACTCTTCATTGCAGTGTGCAGGCTTCTCATTGCAGTGGCTTCTCGTTGTGGAGCATGGACTCTAGGTGCACGGGCTTCAGTAGTTGTGGCATGCGGGCTCAGTAGTTGTGGCTCTCGGGCTTTAGAGCGCAGGCTCAGTAGTTGTGGCGCGAGGGCTTGGTTGCTCCGTGGCCTGTGGGATCTTCCCAGATCAGGGCTCGAACCCGTGTCTCCTGCATTGGCAGGTGGATTCTTAACCACTCTGCCACCAGGGAAGTCCCAAGGCAGTTCATTCTTATGATGTTTATAATTCCAAGTAAGTCTGAAACTTCTCAAACATTGCATCTAATCATGCAGTGATTAGGCTTTTATAGAGCTTAGGCAACCTACATTTTAACCTAATGGAACTACTGGATACTGGGTGGCTCTTGACTTAACTCTGGACAGCTCAGTTTTAGTTAGCAAAGTTAGTGAACTAGAGGGGAAAGGTGTTGCAATTTTGGTAGTGTAGGTTAGCAGCTGGAGAGAATAAACATGTAGTGCCCTTGGTATACATATTTTCCGTTGCTTTTGTTTTTTAAAATGTATTTATTTACTTATTTGGCTGCATTGGGCCTTAGTTGTGACACGTGGGATCTTTGTTGCAGCATGCAGGATCTTTGTTGGGGAATGTGGGATCTTTCATTGTGGCGCGCGGGCTCTTTGTGGCACGGGCTTCTCTCTAGTAGCGTGTGGGCTCTGTAGTTTGCAGCACTCAGGCTCAGTAGTTGCCACACGTGAGCTTAGTTGCCCCATGGCATGTGGCATCTTAGTTCACCAACCAGGGCTCGAACCCGCATCCACTGCTTTGGGAGGTGGATTCTTAACCACTGGACCGCCAGGGAAGTCCCTTTCGGTTGTTTTTGAAGTAAGCTCTAAATACGCTTATAACGTCAAGTTTAGCATGGGAGGACAGATATCAAAAATAGTAGTGATGAGGCTTTTTAAAAGATGGTATCTTAAAAATAAGTATCAACTGTGATGCTTTCTGATAAGCCAGCTTTGTGGTAAGTGTTGTGGAGTTTACACAAAATTGGCTTTTGAAATTGGTCAGTATTGTTTAGTAGTGTTGTTTATTTTTAGAGCTCAGGGTTCACATACCTGGACTTTGGTCCCTATGATAGTTGTGTAGGTGAACAGCAGAGTATTACATTTGAAGAAATGGAGGCAAGAAGAGTTGACCCTGGAGCAGAGATAAGCAGGCTTTCAGAACACCCTTTCAGAAGTTGTATATCAAATTCCTGATAGTCCCCAAATTTGGCAAGGAAGGTTGATGGCTGCAGAAATTTGAAACCTGCCTCCTGCCTCTTTTAGTCAAGCACCTGAGTACAAGGCTTTTTAAGGGCTACCTGGAATAATGCTTGTCTTTCTTAGGAAACTCAGGGTCCTAGGATTATGCAGTAGCACTGAATCTGAGGGAAAGGGCTAGCACTTGGGTGGACTCTCCTTATAGGTATGCCCAGAGGTGACCCTAGTGCAACATCGATTGCTCTATTGGGTAGTAGAAGAATGTTTTTGACACAAAAAGACTTGGCTCAGAGGTCTGATCCTGCTGTTTACTAGTCATAGATCTCTTTCCTCGTGTATAAAATTGGAATAAAACCCCTAATTTACAGAATTATAGTGAGGATTAAAGAAGATAAGAAAATTGTTTGTAAGCTGTGAAGCACATAACTTTCTTTGAAAGGAGGTTTGAGTAGAAATTAAGGACAGGCTTTGAAGTAATGAGCAATTTGACTCAGAGGACCTGGATTTTTTTTTTTTTTTTATCATGGCATTTTCAGATGTACATAAAAGGGAACAGTACGGTGAACGTCCATATACCCGTCATCTAGCTTCAACAATTACCAGCATCTTGTTGCTCTTGTTTCATCGGTCTCTCATTAACAATTTTTGCTGTTGTTTTTGCTGGAGTATTTACAGCAGATCTTTTTTTTTTTTTTCCCTGCAGTACGCGGGCCTCTCACTGTTGTGGCCTCTCCCGTCGCGGAGCACAGGCTCCAGACGCGCAGGCTCAGCGGCCATGGCTGACGGGCCCAGTCGCTCCGCGGCATGTGGGATCCTCCCAGACCGGGGCACGAACCTGTGTCCCCTGCATCGGCAGGCGGACTCCCAACCACTGCGCCACCAGGGAAGCCCCTACAGCAGATCTTAGACATCATATGCTTTCATCCATAAATACTTTAGTGTGTATTTCTAACAAATAAGAACCTCAAAAAAACCCCCACAAAACTATTTTAACCCTCTAAATTAACAATAATTCTTTATCTAATACTTAGAAGGAGCTGAATTTGAAACATAGCTCTACCACTCACCAGCTTTGTGTGTTAATCAAATTACTAGCTCTCTGAGCTTCTGGTTCCTTATCTGTAACATAAAGATAATACCTCATGAAGTTATTTTGAGCTTAAATGAAATAACACATAAAATGCCTAACATGAAGTTTCTCAGTAAATGGCCCAGCCTCCTATGGCATGTGAATTAGAATTATGGGTTGCCCTCCTCCCTTCTTGAATATCCCAAAGAATAACAGTACTCTGAAATTATTGCCCACTAACCTAGTGAAATTTCTCATCATTGAGCTATTTGACTCTTCTGGTGAAATTCTGTTAGCAGTTGAAATCATGTCCGTCTTCTTTCCTGCAACATCATTATTCTCCTGTCTACAGGCTCATTCCAGTCAGCATATATATGCTATTATTTAATCTATTATTTTTTTAAATGACCTTTTCTTGACCACACTGTCTCTCCTAGCTACAACCCAATTTCTCAACTTCTTGAAAAAGTTGTTTCTACTCATCTACAGTTTTCCTGTCTTCTCCTGAACCTACTGCAGTGAGACTTTAACTCCATCACCGTACTGAAACTGCTGTTGTCAAAACTACCAAGTTTAATTTTTACTTGATCTTTTAGCAGCATTTGGCGCAGTAGTTGCCTCCTTCCTTGAAATACTTTATGCTCTGCTTTCTAGGACACCACACTCTGCTGGTGTTCTTTCTACCTCCTTGGCTTCTTCTCAGTCTCCTTTGTTGGTTCTTCCTCATTACTCCTACCTCTTAATATTGGACTGCCCCATGGGATCTCTGCTCTTTATTCTCATTCTCTTGGTGATCTCATTCAACCTCATGACTTTAAATACCATATATGTGCTGATGACTCCCAAAATTTTTATCTGAAACTCCAGGTTACTGCCTATTTTGATACCTCCACTTACATATTTCATTGACATCTCAGACTGAACTTGTCCTAAATCAGACTCCCTATTTCCTCTGCCCCTCTTGTCGTCTTCCACATCTTAGTAAATAGCAATTTCCTCCGACTTTCCAGTTGCTCAGGCCAAAACTTGGAGTCATCCTTGACTCTCTTCCTCTCACACACATCTGACCCACCAGGCAATCTTGCCAGTCCTTTCTTCAGAATATATCCAGACTCTGACCACTTTTCATCATGTCTACTGAGTTGAGTCTACATCAGCTCCTCTGAATTACTGCAGTAGCTCTTTTTGCTTTCGCCCCCTTATAGTCTGCTTGCAATACTGTAGCAAGAATGATCCTTTTAAAAAGGTAAGTCAGGTTTTTGTCTCCTTCTGGTCAGAACCCTTAGTGATTCCCCATCTTTTTCAGAGTAAAAGGTCAAGTCCTATCAAGGCTGTAAGTGATTGGATCCCTTCTTTCCTCTTTATTTGTTTGTTTGTTTGTTTATTTATGGCTGCATTGGGTCTTTGTTGCTGTGCGTGGGCTTTCTCTAGTTGCGGTGAGTGACGGCTTCTCATTGTGGTGGCTTCTCTTGTTGTGGAGCGTGGACTTTAGGCACGCAGTCTTCAGTAGTTGTGGCTCGCAGGCTCTAGAGTGCAGGCTCAGTAGTTGTGGTGCACGGGCTTAGTTGCTTTGCGGCACGTGGGATCTTCCTGGACCAGGGCTCAAACCTGTGTTCCCAGCATTGGCAGGCGGATTCTTAACCATTGTGCTGCCACGGAAGTCCCCCTTCTTTTCTCTCTGACCTCTTTTTTTTTTTTGCTTACTCCATTCTGACCACAGTGGCCTTCTTCTTGTTCCTTTAACGTGCCAGGCGTATTCCTGTCTCAGGTCCTTTGCATTTGCTGTTTGCCCTGCCTAGAATGCTGTTTCTCAGATACGTGCGTGGCTCCATCCTTTTCAGGTCTTTGTGCGTATCTCCCCTTTCCAGTGAGGCCTTTCCTTCCCACTCTGTTAAAATGGCAGTTCATCCGTTTCTGGCCCTCCCTAGCCTCCTTTTCCCAGCCTCTTTTTCTGCATACCACTGAAACCGTTTAACTTATAGTATATTTTCCTTGCTTATTTTGTTTATTGCTTTTTCCCCTTCACTAGTGTTTAAGCTCCATAAAGGCAAGGATTAATGTTGGTTTTGTGTTCTGTAGATTCTAAAGCATCTAGAATAGTGCCTGGCACTAAGGCACTTGAGTATTTGTTCAGTGAACTATTCTTTTATTAGTTGTAGTCTGTTACTTTGGTAAAGGATATTATAGTTGTAGTGTTTAGTTGGAATTTTGGTTTTTCCTATGGAATACTGTGCACCTTGATGTCTTTTTGATGTATTTCTGATTCTTCTGAATATCCTTTCTTCAGACTGCTAATAGGTTTTATTATTTATTCGTTATAATTTTGAGTACTTGTTATGTACTATGCTAGTTGCATTGGGGGATACAAAGATAAAACATAGACCCTGAACTTTAAGAGCTTACGGTCTATGAGGGGAGGTGATGGTATGATTTTGAGATATCTGTAAGATTTTTTTTAAAGTAAGTACTTAAAATGGTCCAGAAATTTAGAAGAGCAAGGAATTATTTCTGCTAAGGGGAATAAGGGAGAGACTTAAGAGAGGATGTGGTATGTGGTACCTGTGCTGAGTCACAGGAAAAAGTGGGATTAGTTTATGAGATAATGCAGAAGAGAATTCCATACAGAGGGAACTGTGTAGGCAAAATAAGAATGCTCAACATTTCTATGGAAAAGAACAAGTGGTTCACTTAATTAAAGATAAGGGAATATGAAGGAAATTGATAGAGTGTAAGTTTGGAGTGGAATATTGGAGTCACTGATAGAGGCCTTGAATGTAAGAATGAGGAATTCAGACTTTTTTCTGTTGACAGTGAGGCTTCAGTGAAAGGTTTTGATTGAGCAAGAGTGGAGGGATGACATTAGAGCTACCTTTATGAATTTGACAACTTTATGTGAAAAGAGGCCAGAACACATACTGATTAAGATGCTGTTGTAACAGTTTGAGGAAAAAAGTGATAAAGGTAGTGCAAGTGGGTATAAAAAGAATGCCTTGGTACTGACGAAACTTGGTAACTGGATGTGAGGACTGAGCTCCAAGTCTACAAGGTTTCAAGCTTAGTTGACAGGCCGGCTGGGGTGTCCTGAAGAGAAGTCGGGAAGCCAGGAGAGGTGGGATCAGGGACAGGTTTAGTTTAGTTTTGGTATTGAGTTTGCAGGTGTGGTGGTGACACCAGGTGATTATTGTTCTGATAGAAAGAAAGTCAAGAATCTTTTTATAAAGGATGTGCATCTGTGGCTCTATGCCTTCATTTATTTTTTATTTTTTTATTTTTTTTTTTGCCGTAAGTGGGCCTCTCACTGTTGTGGCCTCTCCCATTGCGGAACACAGGCTCCAGACGGGCAGGCTCAGCGGCCATGGCTCACGGGCCCAGCAGCTCCGTGGCATGTGGGATCCTCCCTGACCGGGGCCCGAACCTGTGTCCCCTGCATCTGCAGGTGGACTCCCAACCACTGCGCCACCAGGGAAGCCCCTATGCCTTCATTTTGATACAACTAATTGGCAGAAAGAGAAGTAAGATTCAATTCTGAATCTATTATTGAGGTCTGAATCTAGATAATTGATTTGGGAAACTTCTGATAAGTTATCCAAACTTTTCTTTTGATTTGTAAGTGGCTCCACTTGTTTCACTAAGTTTGTTAGATAAGCTGCTTTAAAGCGCTTCAGCAGCTTGATACAACCTAAATGTTATCCTTTGAGTGTCCCTTTACTGCTGATTCACTGGCTGTGGATATCTAAGGAGTGTCTGTCTTACCCCTTTGAAAAGAACAGAATGGGAGTTCCGAACTAGTTACCTCGATCACTTTGTTGAGATCACTTTGAGTTAAAAGGTTTAGGTTTGCATGATCATGCCGTAGCCCTCTTTTTTCCCTTAGGACTTAGCGGTGTATTGGAGGAAGACAAGCCCTCTATGCTAATTAATGGCAGTTAAGGTGTTAGTTGCCAGAACATTTCTTTAACAACCTAGACTTAACAAAATACCAGAAGATATCAGAGGATTTAGCTTCTATTCCAGGCAAATTCAAGAACAGAATAAAGTCCTTTTAGATTTATATCCTTTTAAAGAGCCTTGTAGCAGGAGGAGTTTTTGACCCCAAGGTTATTTATAGGAAAAAATTATTTGCAAAATACTTTGATTAATGTATACAATTTTTATTTATAGGCTAGATAATGATGCATGATATTTATATTTCTATACTTAATGCATTTTTATTTTTTAAATAAATTTATCTGTTTATTTTTGGCTGCGTTGGGTCTTCGTTGCTGCACACGGGCTTTCTCTAGTTGCGGTGAGTGGGGGCTACTCTTCGTTGTGGTGCGCAGGCTTCTCATTGCGATGGCTTCTCTTTGTTGCGGAGCACGGGCTCTAGACATGTGGGCTTCAGTAGTTGTGGCACGTGGGCTCAGTAGTTGTGTCTTGAGGGCTCTAGAGTGCAGGCTCAGTAGTTGTGGTGCACGGGCTTAGTTGCTCCACAGCATGTGGGATCTTCCTGGACCAGGGCTCGAACTCATGTCCCCTGCATTGGCAGGAGGATTCTTAACCACTGTGTCACCAGGGAAGTCCCCTTAATGGATTTTTAAATAGTTGAATAAAAAGACATCATTGAGTTTGTTAGTTGAAAACTTGCAGTTCACCAGCTTGGTTTAGAATGATCTTGAGCTTACCACATTAGTCATCTCTGAATTCTCTTCCTTTGTGCTTAGATCATCATGTCAGTGAATGTGATTTTGGCAATATCCTTATGGGGCCTGTTCTTGTTTTCCAGTAAATAGGAGTCAACAGGACCCAATTACCCTGAAATGAGAAAGTTTTCCTATTTAGGATAACTTACATTTTTCAGTCCAATGGAGGTGTGGTGGCTTTTAGTTTGTATTATATATGTTGTAGTTAATTTTGCAGATGTAGCACATATTGTAATTTTTTTTAATCTAGGCAATTTTATTTCACATAATTTGTTTGCCAGGACTATAACATGTAACATCTTAATCTTGTGAGGAACCTGTGAGATTCTTTTAGTCTTGCTTTGTTCTTTGACAGATGTAGAACTCAAGATACATCGAGTGGCTAAGGCACTTGTCCAAAATCACACACCTCACTGGTGGCAGAGTTGGGATGAGAAGTGGATTTCTTGACCTCCAGGCTTGGGCTCCTTCCACCGTCTCAGGCTGCTGCATTAGAAATGTAGACCAGAAAACTTTGAATAAACTTAGTTTAACTTGTCACATTGCTGGCACCTAATGACGTTCAGTAGGAACAATTAGGATATTGTTTTCCTTGTTCCTTCTGAAAATTAACAGTTTTAGATCAATCATTTTAAAGTGAACAATTTGGTGGCTAAAATTTAGTACGTTCACAGTGTTGAGCAACCACCACCCTGCCTAGTTCAAAACATTTCCATCACTCCAAAGTGAAACTCCTGACCCATTAAGCAATTGGAAAAATTTTTAAGTGATTAAAATAAAAATCTTTAAACAATTAAAATAAAAATCTTTACTATGACCAGGTCAACAATAGCAGGTTTGTATTAGAGGTCACCCATCTCTGATTTGCCAATGAGAAATAAAGAGAATCATCTTTAATGCTATTTAGTAGTAGATGTTATTATACTTAACAAACAGCAGCATTACAAAGAAAGTGTCAGGCACATAATGATTAACAGTACTAATAGCAGACAAGCATTATGCATATTATCTCTAATCTTCACACTAGCCTTTCAGAAAGGTTTCTCTATTTCAGATAAGAAAACTAAGGCTTTGTTCAGTAACTCTGAAATCACTTAACTGTTAAGTTGTGGACTTGGGATTTGAATCCATGTCTATTTGGTTCCAAAAGTTTGCAAAAAGCAGCAAATGGAAGGGATCATCTTCCCTGGTCCTAGGGGACCAAGACTGTTTTAGCAGGACAGCGTATAAGGGAAGGGGAGTTGAGTTTGCTGGTCTTGTTAGTGTCTGCAGTAATAACCACTTTCTCCTGACCAATTGATATCCATATTCCATAGGGGGAAAGCAAAATAGGAAATAACCTTTGGAACTCTTTAATGGACATTATTATAAACAATTAGAAGAAATTGCATTGTAGCTACTGAGATGTGTTCTTAGAAATTCTATATTTCCTTTTTTCCTTTCCATTTATTTTTAGCGAATTGTTATTTGATTTTAAAATTATAAGTTGATTTGCTTGAGTAATTAGTGATTAGTCATAACAGTATTGGAGCTTGATTGACTTTCCATTTTAAGATACTTTAAAAAAGTGGTTGTTCACTTCCAAAGAAGAATAACTCAAATTGTGTGTGTTGAAGGATTTTGTAATTACACTTTTGCCCCTGTTGAAAAAAACCCTAATTGTATCTTTTTTAAAGTTTGAAAGAACTTTAGTAGGCCAATTTTCAGTTATTCCCCTGGAAGTGGCAAGTCACCTCATAAACCTTGTCACTTTTTTTTTTTTTTTTTTTTGTGGTATGCGGGCCTCTCACTGTTGTGGCCTCTCCTGTTGTGCAGTACAGGCTCCGGACGCGCAGGCTCAGCGGCCATGGCTCACGGGCCCAGCCGCTCCGCGGCATGTGGGATCTTCCTGGCCTGGGGCACGAACCTGTGTCCCCTGCATCGGCAGGCGGACTCTCAACCACTGCGCCACCAGGGAAGCCCACCTTGTCACTTTTTACTGTGTTTTGAATGATGTGACTTCTCCTGAGTAATAGGCACTGGAGTAATTTGCTTCGATATGCTGGATTTCGGGTAAAAAGGATGTAAAAGATAGCTTCCTGGCTACTTTGGACAAAAGAGATTTTTTTTTTAGGTTATGTGAGCATAAAAAGAATATAAGCTGTAGCCACAGCAGCCATCTCAGATGTCCTGAGTTTAAGTGTATTGATAGATGTCCAAAGAAGTATAGATTTTTGACAGTGACCTTGTGACTTTTGCTAATATCTAAACAGTAGGTACTTACATAAATGGATTTCAAGCTTTTAAAAACTTTTTATTTAAACTTTTAAAAATACCCTTTTAACTTGGCTCAAATATTACACATCATTTTTCTCCTTTGACCAAGGGATGAGTTTTTTTCTCTCTGGAACCAGGAAAAACATGTCATAAAGAGTACAGACTTTGGGATTGGTCAGATTTCAAATCCTTTCTCTGCCACTTACTAGCTGTAAGACCTTCTCTCACCTTTTAAAATGAATATAATACCTCACAACTTTGCAGAGTAGGATTAGAGAGTGATGTCTCTAAAGGGCTCAGCACAGTGTCTGGCACACATTAAACTGTGTTCAAATTGTAGTTTTTGTAGAAAGAAGTCTAAATTTTGCTAGCCTAGACAAATATCAGTGCAATGCAAATACAGTAAAACCTCGTAATGTATACTGTTCTGCAATCAATACATTTCTTCTTGGTTTTTTTGGGGTTTTTTTATGTTGAAGTGCCATGTGTCAGTTTTCACAGCTTCCTGCAGCTTACCCTCCTTTCCTCAGAAATGCTTGGCCAATATCTCCATTGATTATTGTATGATTTACCTCATAGAAGAGATGGTGCTCCCTATACAAGCTAATGATGAGGCATTTGCTCCTCATAGCAGTCCTTCACTGAGGTGTTCGTGTGTTGCATGCTAACAGGTTCTTACCACCTTCAGAGATGTCTGCTGGCTGAATGCCCAAGCTTATGTCAGAGAAGGAAGCTCTGGTTGCTTGGAATGAAAGAGGTACACAGTGCCTGCTTAGTGTTTATAGTATATTTTATGATGATTGTTAGTATTAAAGCATGAAAATCTATATCCTAGTCTATTAATGTTACTCATTACTTCCCCCATTACTTGTTTCGCTTCTGTTGTTCAGAAAAGCGTACAAAAGGCCTTTTACTCTAAACTGTAGGCTTGAGGTTGTGATGAATTATAATCTAAGAATATCAGTTATGGAGGGGACTTCGGAGATCAGCTCGACTTACTCTTTTATCTTGTAGATGAGAAAACTGGCTGAGAGAAGTTGCGACTTGCTCAGGGACGCAGAGAGCAGGTGACAGGTCTAATTTCCAGTCTAGTGTTATGAGCTAACCTGGTAGAGTGGGGAGAACACTGGACTTTGAGTCGCACAGTCCTGATTTTGAGTCCTGGTTCCACCATTTATTAACAGTATGACCTTTGTCAAGTGCATCCGAGTCTCTTTCCTGCCCTGTTATACTTTGTTTGCAGGGTTGTGAGGATTATGAAGTAATGTAAGTAAAGCACAGTACCCGGCATAGGCTATGGACTCAATAAGTACTGTGTGCTATGTTGTACTGTTTTTCTTGATTACTTAAAACAGGTCATATGGCTAAGTGATTATTCTTTATGAAATGGGAATCAGTGAGAATGGTTGATGTTTTTGCCAAATCCTTTCACTGAAAATCTAAGTAGTAGTTCATTGTAAGAGGGCTGCTTACTGCAAAATGAGAGCAAAATTCATTTTGCGCTCAAGAGCTGCTCTGAGTTGTACAGTGTTGATGTGGTTCCTTCCTGGGAAATGTCTTCATTTCCCAGGGAAAATGGGCATAGTATGGGGAACACCAAAATCAACCTACATGTAGTTACGCTAGCAGTTCTCAAACTTACTAAACTTAAGATTCCTTTACACCCTTAAAAATTATTGAGGGACCCCAAAGATTTCTTGCTTATATGAGTTACATCTGTTGAAGTTTATATTATTAGAAATTATATCAGCTAAAAATGTATATATTTATTAATTCATTTAAAAGTAACAAATGTTAAATTATATATGTGTAAGTATATTTTTTAAGATTTTAGGTTTTAAATTTTTGTTTCAAATTACAAAAGTAATACATGCAAATTAAAGTAATATAGAATCAAATTAAAAATGAAATTATTTAATTCCTGTCATATACAGACTGCAACCCCTGTGGTCAAGAGTTTAGCATGTATTCTTCCAGAACTATTACTGTGCAGTTATAAATTCTCTCTCTCATACTACAAATGTTGATTGGTGACTTCGTTTAAAATAAAAATTGTATATATTTAAGGTACACAACATGATGTTTTGATAAACATATACCTATTGAAATGATCATTGTAGTCGAGCTAATTACCATATCCATCTTTGGTATAGTTACCTTTTTTTTCTTTTGGTGGTGCGACCACCTGAAATCTACTGTCTTAGCAAATTTCTAGTATCCAGTACAGTATTATTAACTATAGCCATCAGGCTTGACATTAGATTACTAGGTTTATTCATCCTGTATAACGATAACTTTTTACCCTTTGACCAACATCTACCCATTTCCCCCACTTCCTGCAAATGATATATTTTTAATGAAAAATAACTCTTTCCCAAAACACAAAATAATTTAGCAAGAAGAGTGGCATTGCTTTTACATTTTTGCAAATCTCATTAATGTATAGCTTAATAGAAGACAGCTGGGTTCTAATAGCTGCTTCTGCATTTAGTCTGTTGTGGTATGTTGTTCTGGTTGAATTTGGCTTCACACAGATTTGAATTTGAAACAGGGGAGGTGTATTTTAATAGCCTTTTCTGATAATTGTGGATATTCTTCTTTAATACTATACCAGTTCCCCTTCGGACTTCCCTAGTGGCGCAGTGGTTAAGAATCCACCTGCCAATGCAGGGGACATGGGTTCAAGCCCTGGTCCGGAAGATCCCACATGCCTTGGAGCAACTAAGCCCATGAGACACAACTACTGAAGCCCACATGCCTAGAGCCCGTGCTCCGCAACAAGAGAAGCCCACGCACCGCAACGAAGACCCAACTCAGCCAAAAATAAATAAATTTATTTAAAAAAAAAACCCCAAAACTTGACAAATGGTAGTTTCTTAATGGAATTTGAAACCAGATCAGTGAGCTTTTCATATTTTGTCACATTAAAATTTATTGATCTGTTGAAAAAAATTATTTATATTTCTGCTGCGTCTGGTCTTAGTTGCGGCACGCGGGCTCTTAATTAAGCAGTGCACGGCTTCTCTCTAGTTGTGTCGCGCGGGCTTATTTGCCCTGCAGCATGTGGGATCTTAGTTCCCCGACCAGGGGTCGAACCTGCATCCCCTGCATTGCAAGATGGATTCTTAACCACTGGACCACCAGGGAAGTACCTGATCTGCTGCATTTTGAATGGATCTTTATCCATACATAGTTTTGTAACATTGTTACATTGGTCATTTGGAAAATGTTGGTTCACTGAATTATGTTGAGCTTCCAAATGTGATGCATTTCATTTTGTTATATCTCTGTACATTATGTAGCCTCTGGAAAACTCTACATTTGTGAGAGAATGAGAGTTAAAAAGGCATGTAATGCCTTAGTACTACTGTGAAAATACTTTTGGCCTTGTAGACCCCTGAAAGGGTCTTTAAGACCTCCAGAGATCCCTGGATCACAGTTAAGTTAGACAAATTGGTAAATTAAAGATAGTGACTAGATTTGCAGACTGCTGCTTAATAATGGGTAATCTGGGAATTAAGATGGAATGGATTGTTGTATAAGTCTCAGAAACTATCTTTTTCCTTGAAATAAGAAGTGGCCTAATTTTGAAATGCAGTGAATTGGTCATTGAATATTTAAGTGCTTTTTATAGATAAGACTTTGTGTTAAGGTACTACTATGCATTATGAAAATGGATTCCTTCTCTTCAGTAGTTTATAGTCTAACTAGAGAGGTTAGACATACAATTTCATGACAAGATAACTAATGCAGTGTTCTCTGTAACAAGTGTGACATACAGTGTTGGGTAGAATGAGTTTTAAATAGGTGAGGGAGGGACTTCCCTGACAGTCCAGTGGTTAAGACTTTGCCTTCCAATGCAGGGGGTTGCAGGTTCGATCCCTGGTCGGGGAGCTGGGATCCCACAGGATCACGGCCAAAAAACCAAGACACAAAAAACAGAAGCAATATTATAATATTGCTACAAATTTAATAAAGACTTAAGAAATGGTCCACATCAAAAAAAAAGAAAATCTAAAAATAAGTGAGAGAAAGAGGAGGCCATTGTCTTTATGGGGGAAAAGTGTAGTGCTTATTCAGATAGTCATAATGTCAGGCTAGACTGGAGAATTCATATAGAATAATTAATCTAGGCTTGCAAAATTAGATTGCATTTATATTTTTATTCTCACGTTGTTACCCTATTTTTTTAGGATTGTATGTTTTCCAGTATTTTTATAGCTTCTTATTTGTCTTTTTAAAAAATAACTAATTCACTGTGATGTGGGTAGGACTAGTTATCTGTCAGACATCTATCGAAAAGTTATAACTATTTGATAAATAAGAAAACAAGATGAAGTAAAATGTGCCAAGAACACTAGATATGAGTAATATGTTATTGACACATATTAGAATGTATATATATTTTCAGAATAGAATGAAAAATATTCAGATCCCTTTCTTTGGGGCAAAAGTATGTATGTATGGGTATACACAGTAAATATCTCCACTCAAGACTTTCCAGGAATATTTTAATGTTGCCTAAAGTACCTTGTGTACACCTTGTGCTTGGTTCTTCCCTTATTAGGTGTTACAAAGATTTTAAAAAATTTATAAAATGCCTAGCATGAGAAGGCACTCATATGGCAGCTATTATTATTGTTGTTGTTGTTATTACAGCTTTTTCAATTCAGGGTTATCTCTAATGTACCCCTTAGATAAGACATCAGACTTCTCAATAGTGTGAGTGTTCTGACTAGTTCCTTTGTTTGAATATAGTAATTCAGCTATGTTGGCCTCCATTTATGGAGTGCTCATCACTTTTTCAGGCACTGTGCTAAGCACTTTACATGTGTTGCTTTTTTAGATCTTAACAGTTTCACTGTGAGGTGAGTAGTGGTGTTTCCGTTTTATAAATGAAAAAAGTGAGGCCTGGAATGGTTAATTGAGCAAGGTACTTACTAGCTAAGAAGTTGTGTAGCTGGGATTTGAACCCTCGTCTGTCTCCAAAGTGAATTTTTTTTTTTTATATTTTATTTATTTATAGCTGTGTTGGGTCTTCGTTTCTGTGCGAGGGCTTTCTCTAGTTGTGGCAAGTGGGGGCCATTCTTCATCACGGTGCACGGGCCTCTCACTATCGCGGCCTCTCCCGTTGCGGAGCACAGGCTCCAGACACGCAGGCTCAGTAATTGTGGCTCATGGGCCTAGCTGCTCCGCAGCATGTGGGATCTTCCCAAACCAGGGCTCGAACCCGTGTCCCCTGCATTGGCAGGCAGACTCTCAACCACTGCGCCACCAGGGAAGCCCTCCAAAGTGAATTTTACATTTCTATTTGGGCAGTAACTTTTAAGGAAATATTTTGGGATTGTAGTGGGAATTTTGCTATTTTTCAATGGACAACTATTTTAAGGGGGAGGGTGGTAGTTGGATGGTGGTTATTCTCCTCCTTTAAAGTTATTGATTGGTATTTGGATTCCAAACTTAAAAAATTATTTTTACTTAGTTGCGTGATGAAATTATGGTAAAATAGTAATGAATTGAAAATTTTCAAGGTGACATTTTGCTGTGTTGGTGAACAGTTTGTTTGTGGATTTTTACAGCTTGTTTTAGGCCAAGAATTAACTTACCTTTACTGTCTAATAATTACTCTTTGATTCAATAATATGGTTATAGTCACATTTGAAAGAGTATTGTGGCTTACAAAGCTGGTTTGAGGGAAAAAAATTCATTTGTACTGGCAGTCAGCCAATATTTTATAAGCTACAATTTTCTTTTGAATAGCTGGTGGTTTGTAGCTCCATAATTTGTGGTTCTTCTGAACTTGTAAAAAGATTACACATATTTAAAAATGACCTTATCACTTTAATGTTTTAAGCACCATACAACTGTCGAATTCTGTTATGGGATAGGATTCTTGTGTTTTTACTTAATTTACCTGGGCTGAGAATCTGTTTTAAATTAATAATTTATACAGTGGAATTCCCCGCCCCCTACCCCCACCCCGAACCTCCAAACAAACCTAAAACCAAAAGCTATTTGGGTAATGTAAGAGGCAGTTAAAGGCAAAGGAAATGTGGATCTCTCTACGTCAGTCTGCCAAATCCTTGCAGTATCCATGCTATTCCATTTCCTAGACACTGCTACTCGGATGTGTTAAATTATGTGGTATGTGGGTTTGTTTGGGTGTGTTTAGTGTTCCTGCGTGACATTTAGTTTTAAATCGTTTTTTTTGTGTGATGCTGCCACTGCTGCTTTTTCACATGCAAGTGGAAAAGAGCACTTCATTTGAAATGCTTCGTGTTCTGTGCCTTGTTCTCATGGTTTGTGTGTAGGTAGTTAAATTTGTGAAAGTCATGAGATTGTTTCAAATCCTTCCTATTGATTTTACGTTAAATCTTAAATGGAATATGGTAACCTTTTTTGCTTGAAAGATTTTGGAAAGCCAGATTAATAGTTCCATTTTTACATCTGTAGAAGTTTCACAGATGAAAGTGAACCTAGAATTCAACTTCTGACTCAAACTGCATTACCAAGGAAGGACGTTATTTAAAAATATACCATAATGAACTGTTGTCTTTCTAGGGCTAATTCTTTGAGTCTTCTGTTTTTGGAAGTTGGTTGAGATTTGGGTTAAAGTTTCCATGTATCAGTGGATTGATTTTTGTAGCTAAGATTTTAGCAAATTGTTAATGGCCAGTCCTTAACACTTGTTAATAATCTTGGCATGCTAAAAAGGGTTGCTTTTGAAAAGACTCTTCTTACTCTGGCAGATACTAATGCTCAATCTTAACTGCACCTTGGAATTATCTGAGAGCTTAAAAAATGCAGATGCCTGGGTTTCACCTTGAGGGAGTCTAATTGAGTTGGTCTAGGATACTGCCTAAGCATCGGAACTTTTAGAGGTGATTCTTGTGTGCACCTGAGGCTGAGACCCACTGCTCTGGGAAATTTGTCAGCCCACCCAAGAGGAAATATTTGATTTTGGAGAGTATATCTTTATCTTTGGAGCATAAAAAACTTCTTTTTTTGAGATAATTGTAGATTCATTTGCTGTCGTAAGAAATAATAAATTCATTAATAATCCATCAGTATAATTTGGTCATTTCAAGAATGTTATAAAAGTGGAATCATATACTATGTAATCTTTTCAGATTGGCTTTTTTTACTTAGCATAATTCCATTGAGATCCATCCAGGTTGTTTGAATAGTATCAATAGTTTGTTTATTTTTATAGCTGAGTAGTATTCCATGGTAGGTAGGTATGTCTCAGTTTGTTTAATTGGGGGACATTTAGATTGTTTCCAGTTTTTGGCTGTTACCAATAAAGCTGATGTGAACATTTGTATACAGGTTTTTGTGTATACATTTTCATTTACCTGGGATTAACGCCCAAGAGTGCAATTGCTTTGTTGTGTGGTAAATATAATAGTTTTGTAAGACACTGCCGTACTTTTTCAGAGAGGCTGTAGCATTACATTTCCACCAGGAAATGTATGAGTGGCTCAGTTTCTCTACACCTTAACCAGCATTTGATGTTATTACTGTTTTTTAAGGAAAATTAACAGACTTTATTATTTAGGGCGACTGTAGGTTTACAGAAAATTGAACAGATAATACAGAGTTCCCATATGTATCTTCCTTCCTCACTGGTACCCCCTTTTATTAATATCTTGCAGTAGTTAAATTGATAGACCAATATTGGTACATTATTAACTAAAGTCCATAGTTTACATTAGGGTTCACTCTCCGTGTTGTTCATTCTATGGGTTTTCACAAGTACATATACATCCACCATATCATACAGAATAGTTTCACTGTCCTAAAAAAAAATCTCCTGTGTTCTACCTATTCATCCCTCCCCCACCCCCAGCCCCTGGCAACCACTGATCGTTTTCCTGTCTCTATAGTTTTCCCTTTTCCAGAATATCATATATCTGTGGCTTATTAACCTTGGAATTTCAGTCTTCAGTTGGTTGAATCCACAGATGTGGAACCCAACGGGCTTAAGCATAGTGGATACCAAGGGATGACTGTAATTGGAATTATATGTTTATATAGCCGTTTCAGATTGGCTTCTTTCACTTAGCAATATGCATTTAAGTTTCCTCCATGTCTTTTGGTGGTTTGATAGCTGATCTTTTTAATTGCTGAATAATGTTCCACTGGGTGGATATATCACAGTTTGTTTATTTATTCACCTATTGAGAGACATCTTATTTCCAGTTTTTGAAAATTATGAATAAAGCTGCTATAAACATTTGTGTCCAGGTATTTGTGTGGACATAAATTTTCAACTCATTTGGGTAAATATCTAGCAGCGCGATTCCTGGATTGTATGAGACTGTACTTAGCTTTGTAAGAAACTACCAAATGGTTTTCCAAAGTGGCTGTACTATTTTGCATTCCCACTATTTTGCAATGAATTATTTTTTATTTTAGCCATTCAGATCAATATGCAGTGATACCTCATTGTGGCTTTAATTTGTATTTCTCTGATGGCTAATGATATTGAACATCTTTTTATGTGCTTATTTGCCATCTATATGTCCTTTCTAGTGAAACATCTTTTACTCATTTTCTAATTGGATTGCTTGTTTTTGTTTTTTTACTGTTGAGTTTTGAGCATTCTTTGTATATTTTAGATAGAAGTCTTTTGTTGGATATATGGTTTGCAAATATTTTCTCCCAGTTTTTAGCTTTTTTTTAAAAATCTTCTTAACCGGGTCTTTCATAGAACAAAGGTTTTTAATTTTGATGAGGTCCAGTTCAGGTTTCCTTTTACAGGTCTTGCTTTTGGTGTCAAATCTGAGAACTATAGACCTAGCTCTATGTCCTGAAGATTTTCTGTAGTTTTACATTTAAGTCTGTGATCCATTTGAATTAGTTTTTTTGTATAAGATGTGAGATATAGATCAAACTTCTTTTTTTTTTTTTTTGCCTATGAATGTCCAATTCCTCCAGCATCATTTGTTGAAAAGGCTATCCTTCCTCCATTAAATTACTTTTGCACCTTTTTCAAAACTCAGTTGGACATGTTTGTGTGGTTCTAATACTGGTCTCTATTCTGCTCCATTGATCTATGTGTATTCTTCTGCCAATACTCTATACAGTCTTTTTTATTTTTTGCGGTACGCGGGCCTCTCACTGTTGTGGCCTCTCCCGTTGCGGAGCACAGGCTCCGGACGTGCAGGCTCAGCGGCCATGGCTCACAGGCCCAGCATGTGGGATCTTCCCGAACCAGGGCACGAACCCATATCCCCTGCCTCGGCAGGCGGACTCTCAACCACTGTACCACCAGGGAAGCCCCATACAGTCTTTTTTTTAAAAAAAATATTTATTTATTTGGCTGCATCCAGTCTTTTGGCGCAGTTGTGGCACGTGGGATCTTTCGTTGCAGGGCGCGGGCTCTCTGTTGCGGTACATGGGCTTCTCTCTAGTTGTGGTGTGTGGGCTCTGTAGTTGTGGCACACGGGCGCCAGAGTGTAGCTCAGTAGTTGCGGCACGTGGGCTCTCTAGTTGTGGCTCGCGTGCTCAGTAGTTGCTGTATGAGGGCTTAGTTGCCCGCGGAATGTGGGATCCTAGTTCCCCAACCAGGGATCAAACCATGTCCCTTGCATTGGAAGGTGGATTCTTAACCACTGGACCATCAGGGAAGTCCTCCCCATGCAGTCTTGATTACTGTAACTATATAATAAATCTTTAAATTGGGTGGAGTGACTCCTCACCTTTTATTCTTTTTCAAAATTGTTTTAGCAATTCTAGATCTTGTGCTTTTCCATACAAATTTTAGAATAAGTTTGTGTCTAAGAAAAATCTTGATAAGAATTTCATTAAATCTACAGATCAGTTTGTGGAAAATTGACAGCTTTACTATGGTGCATCTTTACCTTTCGTTTTATTTATTTATTTTTTAAATAAATACATTTATTTATTTATTTATGGCTGCGTTGGGTCTTCGTTATTGCACGCGGGCTTTCTCTAGTTGCGGTGAGCGGGGGCTACTCTGTTGCGGTGCGTGGGCTTCTCATTGCAGTGGCTTCTCATTGCAGAGCATGGGCTCTAGGCGCACAGGCTTCAGTAGTTGTGGCGCTAGGGCTCAGTAGTTGTGGCTTGTGGGTTCTAGAGCGCAGGCTCAGTGGTTGTGGCGTGAGGGCTTAGGTGCTCCGGGCATGTGGGATCTTCTCGGACCAGGGCTTGGACCCGTGTTCCCTGCATTGGCAGGCGGATTCTTAACCGCTGTACCACCAGGGAAGCCCCACCATTCATTTTAAATAGATTGGAATGAGATTAGAGAGAAGGAGTTCTGTAGAAAAAGTACTCACACTACTTCAATTGGGCGGAGAGATTTGTTTATAACTAGCAAAATATTAACTTTTTAAGTGCCCCCCCATTTGGTGCTAAAAAACACCATTAATAGAGTGATGGAAATGGAAGTAATTGTTAATTTACTCATAGATATATTCACTCAACACCTTTATGAATATCTGTTGTGGGCCAGGCACTGTTTTAGGCTCTGCAATACAGTGATAAATAAGATAGGCAAGGTCCTTACTTTTGTTGACCTTGTGTTCCTGTGTGGAAATAGAAAACAAATAATCAAGGAGTACATCAGGGGACTTCCCTGGTGACGCAGTGGTTGGGAGTCCGCCTGCCGATGCGGGGGACGCGGGTTCGTGCTCCAGTCTGGTAGAATCCCGCATGCTGCGGAGCGGCTGGGCCCGTGAGCCATGGCCGCTGAGCCTGCGCAAACGGAGCACGTGCTCCGCAACGGGAGAGGCCACCGCAGTGAGAGGGGCCCGCGTACCACAAACAAACAAACAAAAAGAAGTACATCAGTTAAGTGCTATGCAGAGAATTAAAATACAGGTTGATATTAAGATAGGAGAGTGATGGGGTGGCTAGTTGATGCCTCTGAAGAGATCCCGTTTATGGTTAGATCTGAAGGTTAAGAAACAGTCAGCCTTAAAAAGAAAAGGAAGACTCTTCCAGTCAGAGGGACTGCTAGTGCAGTGCAGGGACACAGTTGGTATGTGGGAGGAACCAAAAAGGAGGACAGAGTAATTGAAGTGTAATAACCAAGAAGAGAGAGGAAGAGCGAGAGAGCGAGATACAGATGAGAGTTTGGTGAGGTAGGCAGGGCCCAGATCAGCTGAGACTTTATAAACCTGGGTGAGGAGTAAGTATGGTTTTTATTCTAAGGATGATGAGAAGCCCTTGGAAGATTTTGAATAGGGGAATGAACAGGTGTGATGTTTTAGACAATGACTCAGTTGTTGTTTGGAGAAAGGATTGTACATTGGGGCCAGAATAAAAGCAGGAAGATGATAAGGAGGCTGTTTCAATTTAGGTGAAAGATGATGCTAGAAAAAGGATTCAGGATATATTTTAGAAGTTGAGTTATAAGATATATTGATAATCTACGTCAGGACTGAATTTTTCCCTTTTAGAGCTTTCGTGGATGGTTATTACTGTTTATTGAGATGGTTAAGACTTGGGAGAGGAGTAGGTTTTTGGAGGAAGAATTTCAGTGTTTTTCAGTGCTGTCAGGCATCAATTGGTTAGAGAAGTCTAGAGTTCAGGTAGAGGCCAGGATTATAGGTATAGTGTGCTGATCTGTAGATAGACATTATTTAGAGTCATGAAACTGGGATAGGCCACTGAGAAGAAAGTATGATGAAAGACAAGGGCCAGGACAGAGCCTTGGAGCACTGGAACATTATGAGGTCTGGAAGAGGTGGAAGCAGAGCCAGCAAAGACTAAGAAGGTTTAGTCATTGGTGCCTGGCTCTTTAGTTTGCTCCCTTGAATTCATAGACTTGATAACATTAAAGAAAATGCAGTATCCCTAGATTTTGGTGTGGTGGGCAGACAACGCTTATAATTTTTATATGTAACAATATAACAGTTTCATCAAGAAAGCATCATGTATGTATACAGTGTGTATATATATATTCACATATATATGACAATTTTATATATACATATATAAAACAAGTAACTGCTCTGGGTCTAGCGTTGTGCTAAAATTAGGGGCGACAACAAAGGAAGTGTAAAATATAGACCTTGCTTTCATTGAACTTTGATGAAAAGGGAAGTGAAAAAAGGTAATTAAGTGTAAGCTATGGTAGTTGGAGAGGATTTCTTAGAGGAGTTGGGGCTTAAAGTGTAAGTAGGACTTAAGTAGGCAGAGGAGAAGAGCAAATCCAGGTAATAGAATAGATATGGTGGAAAGAAAATTGGCTTTTTAGACAGAAGACTTGGTTTGAATGTTGGCTCTATCACTTAACAGCTTTGAGACTTTGTTCAGTCCCTTTGAGCCTGTGTGCCTCTTGGGGGCATAACTGCCTCCTCAGGGCTGCTGTGAAGATGAAGACTGTATAGGTTACCTCCACTGTAATAGTAATGCATTAGTTCTGTTGTTGGATGGCTGGTTCACAGATGCTATTTTTATTAACATGCTTCATAAATTCAAATGTGTCATTTAGTAATTTGTATTTATCAAATATTTTATAACTTTCAATTAAAAATTATTTAGGGGGCTTCCCTGGTGGTGCAGTGGTTAGGAATCCGCCTGCCAGTGCAGGGGACACGGGTTTGACCCTTGGTCCAGGAAGATCCCACATGCCACAGAGCAGCTAAGCCCGTGAGCCACAACTACTGAGCCTGCACTCTAGAGCCTGAGAGCCAAAACTACTGAGCCTATGCGCCACAACTCCTGAAGCCCGGTGCCTAGAGCCCATGCTCTGCAACAAGAGAAGCCACCGCAATGAGAAGCCTGCACACCGCGACGAAGAGTAGCCTCTTCTCGTTGCAACTAGAGAAAGCCTGTGCACAGCAATGAAGACCCAATGCAGCCAAAAATAAATAAATAAAAATAAATAAATTTAAAAATTATTTAGAGTGCCTAGCTCAGTGTGAGGCGTTCAGTAAATTGTAGGTGATAATCATTATTGTTACTCAGCGCAGGCTGTAAGAATAGCATGGCAAAACAAGATGACAGTCCCTGCCATTCAGGAGTTTTGCTCTTGGTGTTAAGTCATACTCATGAATGCAAGGCATTAAATGCCCTGGAGTCTAAATTTGTGGTTACAGGTACAGATAAAGAGGTCAGGATAAGCATCTTCCCTAGGCCTCATTGTGGCATTGACAGTAAATGTGGCCAAGGAAAAAAATTAAGATTTGGATAGGCAGAGAGGGCAGGGTAGGCATTCTATATACTAAGAGGGCTTTTATTTTATTTTATTTTATTTCATGTATTTATATTTAGGGATAGCAAAGCATAAATGTTACTGTCACTGCTGAGGAAATCATTAGTAGCACTTAAAAGATTCTCATTCTAAAAGTTGTGTAATGTTTTAATTGAATTTACCTTTTTCCTTATACAGTTTATTGAATTTGTGCCTGCTCTCCAGATGGCATTATAGTGTAGAATTTATTTTTGGAGTGTCCTTTTTAAAAATATGGAATTGCTTTTATGATATACCTAGGTTTAATGTCTGTTACCAGTTTTTGCTTGTATGTGTATAAAAAACAAAACTATTTTATGCTGTAAGATTTATTGTTACAAAGGCAGGGCAGATTTCTGAAGTTTCCTTGGTAATTTCCCTTCACATCTTTGGATTATTTGTTTCTCAACTGTTTATAAATTCATGTGCATATGTGGGCTGCTAGGATGACTATGTTTTGGAAGACAGTGCCATTAGAGTCCCTGTACAGCCTGTCGTGAAATTGGGTTGTCTTAATACAATGCACTGTTCTCTCTTGGTCACCGTAATGGTTTGCAAATTGCCAGACCCCAGGTCATGCTTCTTGAATGCAGCTGTCTTTCTTGATTTCTGTAAGTGAAATGAATGGCATCCTACCTCCTAGTCAGCAAGGAGCTCTTAATTTGCCTTTCAGAGAATCTAGGTTTAATTGCATATCTACTAGAATACTTTGCACCACTAACTAGACTATAGAGAACCTTTGATAGCATTTCAGTAACCTTCCTTACTGATACGTGATCAGCTCAGGGAAACTGTACAGAATCATGACGATTTTTTAGTTTTAATAATAAAAGCTGACATTTACTGAGTGTTCTTGTGCCATGCACTCTGCTAAGCAGCTTTAAAACATGGAATTTTTTTTTCACTTAAACATCACCACACGTAATGAGGTGAGTACCGTTTTTATTCCCACTCTACATGTGAGACAAGAGAGGTTAATTTCCTGTCCCAGCGTTATACACTTAGCAAGTGGTAGAGCAGGGATTTGAACCTAGGCAGTCCAATTTCAGGGCCAATTCTCTTATCCACCGTGCTTTACAGTCTTCTCAGATAATGTCCATCTGGGAAACTGTCACATTGGGGATTTTATCTTTTATGTGTTACTTGGTGGGAAGGCATTGGAAGCTTGTTAAGTTCTTGTTAGGGATTTTTTAGTTGCACCCATCACCTTGTGTGAGGGGTTGGCCATTGTATTAGTTAAGTAACCCCAGCTACTGAATTAGAGCCCTGAAATACGTTGGCTAAAATGCCAAAATACAGTGCATAATAACCCAGAGCAGGTGTCCACCTCATCATGTGGCTCTCCTTTATATAGGCATTTAGGGACCTCAGACATTAGGGCTGATGGGGATTCTACCATCTTTAGTGCCTGGCTTCCAAGGTTGTTTTTGTTGGAAGCATTCTCTAAGTCAGTGAGATGGACGTTGCAAATATAATTTCGGCCCACTTTGATTGCTGAGGGCTTAATCTCATTGCCTTATCTAGCTGCAGAGGGATTGGGAAATGTCACATCCTTTCTCCTTGCTGACGAGGAGGTAGGATGCCATTCTGTAGTATTTTGAGTATTTCGTCAGTGTTGAAATGTTCTTGGGAGGAGTTCATTTTCAGCTACAGAATGTGAAGGTGGGTAACCTTTTCCCAGCTACAACTCTCTTGCTTTGGAAGAAACAGTGGATTTTGGTGGATAGTTAGCAGTCTCCTCCGCAGTTGTAATGCTGCAGATTTCTATAGGAATGTCAGAGCAGCCCGGTGCTGACGTTTACAAAGTATGCTTGCACACATACAACTCTTGCTTCTTGGACCAGCTCTGTGAGGTAAGTAGATAAAGCAAATAGTGGTATTCCCATTGCAAATGAGAGAACTGAGACTCGGGTGATTAACATTGAAGGAAACCGGCTAGGAAGTTGTAGAACTGGGACTTAAATCCAGATCTCATGGCTTCAAAGTCAGTGCAGTTTGTATAACACACCATTTTGGGGGCAGAAAATGCTGTACAACATTTTTTATGCTTACTGCTATCACTGTTTCTTACATCTTTCCTTAACAGTGTGTCCAATATAATATTACTGATGTTCAGTATAATATACTGACAAATTACTGGTACAATTTGGTCTTATTTTGAAGATTCAGAAAGTACATCAAGAACTTGCGTTGCTTCATTGTCATCATTACATTCATAAATGACATCATACTTTAGATATGCCAGTTAATGAAATACCAGGCAGCAGAGGTTTTACTCTCTTTAGAAGTTACATTTTATAGCCTTGCTTCTGGTAGATAAAATGATGTGTAAAATGAGCAAAGGAAATAAAAAAGAAAATAAAAAACAAATAAAATAATTGCGGCAGTTACATTTTCTCTCAGTAGGAAAAATATATTCCTTTTGAAACACAGTGCTTACCTATGTAATTTCACAGATAATTTTGCTGTACTTACTATGTGGTAAAAAACATTTTAGTACATGCTACTCAAGAAATTGGGAACATTTTCTGCTTTGTAGCAGTGAGGGCCTTTTTCCTTGCTGACACACTACAGGTAAGATGCCATTCTGTAGTATTTTGAGTTTTTCATCAGTGTTGAGATGTTCTTGGTGAGGTGATTTCAGCAGCAGCACTTGTGGGTATCTGATTTAGGGGTTGGAAGCTGTGGACTACGATAGAATGTTAAGTATTTGTACAGATGGATTATTAATCAGAGAGTAAGCTGGAGACTTCTCCACATCCCCATTTTAATATAACAGAGACAGCAAGCTCATTCTGGTTGACTTATTTTTGGTTATTTTTCTGGGAACCCTTGGAATTATTTCAGAGGAGGTGACTTTGGTACAGCTGAATTTTAATAGAAGTAACATGATTTAAATTTATTTTACATATAGCAAACTACCCTTTCAGCATTCCTTACAGCTTTAGTTTTGTTATGAAAGGGACAGAGATCAGACAAAGAAACACCATTCTGTTTGCATCTGACTGGTGATCTGTAGCTCTACGGGATAAAGTGTATTTTGCTGAAGTTGTACCTTAGGGATCCAGTCTTTGCTTAGATTTTCAGTTGTCTGACAAAATATGAATAGAAATATAGTAATTGCATCATAATTCACTGAAGCCTAACTGCAGTCTTTATACAATACAGACTAGCATTCCTTGAATGCTTTTGCAAGAATAAATAGCTATCCAGATCTGTAACCCATTATTTTAGTGTATACACTCTGAATAAAAAGATAGATTAAAAAATAGGATGAATTAAGGCTTATCCTCCAACCTCTGTAGCTTTGAGTTATTCACTTTTGGGAGAAGTACATGTTAAACTTTGACCTTCTACCACAGACAAGGAATGCAGGCAAATGTACTGCTAAAATTCTGTCAGTGCCCCTTTATTTGCCTAAAATGGTGGGACAGCACTTTCAGGCCATTTTAATGAAGTTCAGTGAATGACACTGTATGTCATTTGAATCCTGGTCATAATATGATTCTTGTATTCACTTGTATTTATAATTTGAATGTGTAGTACAAAAAAATTAAGCCAGTTGGACAAATACAAAATATTTAAGCTGAGACGAGGCACTTCATGTAATATTACTCTTTGAAAAAAAAGATCTAAGACTACAAAGGAGGATGGAAAGAGCATGGGTCCAGGGTTTGAGTTTGAGCCTTGCTAAAAAGTTGTTTGGTGACTTCAGGCAAGATACTTCACCTCTTTGGGTCTTAGTTTTCTCTTTGAGAAATAAGGATCTTGTATTAGTCTTTTTGACCATTTTCAGCAGTTTGTGATTTTATGATTCTTATCTCCTTATTCTCCTAGTGTGTTTTTCTGTCTTGTCAAGAGAAGGTTTACAGTATAAAGCTGCTAGCTCTTTTTCTTTTGTCTTGATGAATGGTCTTGATAGTAGAAAACATTATTTGAATTTTCCCATCTAGCTTTATTGTGTTTTCTAAAACTAGTTTTAAAGGAGACATGAAATAAGAAGTATTTAGTTTTACATTTTAATTGTGCCTCACTGCTGTCATAAAACAAACGTGAACTGGAAGGACAAAACACTTTTAAAACCTTTTAATCAGTGAAAGGAAAACACCTAGGTACCTATTGTATCAAACTCCTTTGAAATTTCATATTAAGGCAGAGAGCAATACAGTCAGTTAATGTGAGTATATATATAGACTTTGTCTGTATAAGTCATTGCAGATGTATTGCTGAAAAATGTTTTTCTCTAAGCATTTTGTTATTAAAGTTTAAACATGCAAAAAAGTTGAAGGAATTGTACAGTGAACACTTATATATTCTACAGTTAGCTCAGCAGTTAACATTTTCTTTTATTTGCTTTATCATGTTTATCCGTCTATCAATCCATCTTTTTTTATTTTTATTATTTTTTTCTGGTACACGGGCCTCTCACTGTTGTGGCCTCTCCCGTTGCGGAACACAGGCTCCGGACGCGCAGGCTCAGCGGCCATGGCTCACAGGCCCAGCGCTCCTCGGCATGTGGGATCTTCCCGGACCCGGGCACAAACCCGAGTCCCCTGCATTGGCAGGCGGACTCTCAACCACTGCGCCACCAGGGAAGCCCAATCCATCTTATTTTTGATGTATTTCAAAATAAGTTGCAGACATTCTTACAGTTTATTCCTAAGCACTTCGACATACATGTAACTAGCTGGAGTTCAAACTTGTTACACTTTTTTAAAAGTTAAAATTTACATATGTAAAAATGCACAGCTCTGCCATGGATGGCATTTATTAATTGAGCACCTGACATTTCCAGGGCTTGTGCTAGGCTAGCAGATAGATAGAAGAAACAGCCTCTGCCTTCATGGTGCTAATAGGAGAGATATGTGTAAGAAAGTAAATTCAGGATTTCTTGGACCTTTTAGTTGCAAGTAATAGAAATCTGTAGGATCTCAATATATAGGTCTTGCTTTCAAAACTCAAGGGCAGGAATCAGAGGGGCTTCTAGGAATAACTGGAACCAAGAACTGGAAGGCTGATAGGACTGTCACTTCTTACCTCTGCTTTACTCTGCCCATCTGTTCCTTTTTCTTTGGAGATCTGCTGTCTTCTCTTTTTAGTACATATGGTAGAATATGGCTTCTTCCATAGCCTTTCTTTTAAAACTAACAGTTCTCAGCCACACAGAGACACCAATTTTCTATTTTAATTTCAATTCCAAATTCCTGGGAGGGGGAATCTGATTGGCCCAATCTGGTCCACCTATGCTTGAGGGCAGAGTTTTGAAGTACATATCTCCTGTTGGAAGCCTACCTTTCTGTAAGGAGCTAAGTAATGGGGATAGAAGAGACTGTTCCCGGAGCGAGTGTGGGGCTATTGTAAGGAGACTGACATTGAAAAATGTTTCCAACTCCAAGTGTGATAAATAATTCTACAGACAAGCACAGCATACACAAATAGCATAGAGGGGGAATGAATCACTATTTAGGGATGGAGTGGTGGTCAGAGACAGCTTCCTGAAGAAATTGGTGGCTGAGTTGGGTTTTGACAGATAAATTCAAGTACAGCAGTGGGAAAGAAGGATATGTGCTACAGAAGAACAGCAGTAGAAGGATAGTGTTTAGGTAATTGTAAGCACATTAGTACATTTGTAGTATACTTTTTGAAGTGGGGCAGGTTTGTTAGCGGCAGGGGAGAGAGAGAGGTGGGTAGGGAGATAGACAGATAGATATTTAGGTATTTAGATAGATCAGGGCCAGTTCAAAGGAGAATCTTACCTTGCTAAGATGGGAAACCAGGAGGAGTAGATGACGATCAGATTTATTTTCTTAAGCGATCATTTCATTGGCTAAATTGGAGGCAAGTTCATCCTCGTGAGAGCCTGCACTAAGAAAATGGCAGTGAAAAAGGAGAGGGGAGATATTTAGGCAGTAAAATCTTCAGTACTTGGGATTTATTGAATGTAGGGGGAGAAGGAGAAATCTTAAGATGATGCCCCCTGGTCTTCTGATGGGTGACTGGGTGAATTGGGATACCAGCCAAGATAAGAAATATAGGATACTGAGGTGCTGTTGGTTGTGCATTTCTTGATCTGGCTGATAATTACAGGCGTAATTTTTTAGGACTGTTAAATTGTGCATATATGTTTTATGCATTTTTCCGTACATAAGTTATATTTCATAATCTAAAATGTTACAGAATAAAAAGAAACAGAAAATATGCTTTGGGAAAAAGATGCTGACTTTAGGAGTGGACATTTGCATTTGGGGCGTCCATGCGACCTTCCAGATGGAGATGTGTAGAAGGCAGTTGGATATGAAATTTGAAGTATGGGAGAGAAGTATGGGCTGCCAATGAAACGATTAGATTAGGTTTGTAGTTCACCTGCCTGGCTGTGAGTTAGGATCGCCTGGAGAGTTAAAAAAAAAAAAAATACAACCTAGATCCCACCCCAGCCCAATTAAATCAGTCCTTGGTGATTTATGGTGGTATGAGGGCACAACGTCTAGCTTACAAAGCTCCCTGTGCTGCTTATTCTAATGCACAGAGATGAGAACCACTGGCTTGCAGGGAAATTACTTATTTCCTATGTTTTGTGATGGGGAGGTAGAGTTGAGCAGAGAGGATTTTGTAATTGCTTTAGAATTCAATATAGGTATATATTTGGGGGACATAATTCTTAAGACTTGTGCTTTCCCGCCATTATTACCTGAAGTTAAAAAAGGTATGCTTTTTGTTAAAATAATGATGCACATGTGTTCTTGAAGAAAAATATGTGGAAGATGCAAGCTGTTTTAGTTAAAACAGTTTTAAAACAGATTTCCTTTGATGAAGTGGCTATGTCTTCTCTAATTTTAATTATTAATAATGTATAGTCTTTGCAGCCAAACACAGAAAATCGCCTCATCAGCTGCAGTGTCTTTGAATAGTAAATATGAAAGACAATGATTGGTAAATGAGTTGTGTGTGTGATGTACTCTGAAACGCAGACAGCTGTAAATGCTGAGCAACTGTCTCTGATATATGTGATATGGAAAGGACAATTGTTCACTGGTTTGTCTTTTCATTCCCTCACTGCATAGCTTTGTAACTCATCAGGGTCCTGTATCCATCAATAAGTATTTATTAGCACATGGAATATGCCATGGGTATATTAGGAAATTTATGTAAGTTACTAAATAAATAGATTAAAATGCATGGGACTTGCACCAGGCATGCCAGTGTTTGAGTTTTGGATGGCATATAAAGAGCAGCAGAGTGCAAAATTATTTGATAGTTATAAGAATCCATTTGCAACTCAGAAACTGGAATGATTTCTTGGGTTTGAGCCAAGGTATGACTTACACATAGATGATTCTTCTAACTCACTGGCCTCTAGTCCCTTGAACTCTCCTCCTCTAGTGATTTTGTTTTCTATGGACTTCATTCAGACCATGGACCTCAGGTCCATGATCTTACCACTTTTTTCATTGTGTTTTATCTTCTTGATGTTCTCACTCCCTTCCTCACCCAGTGTAAATTCCATAGCCAGTCATCATACAAACTGTTCTGCATATACCCTCAATTCCCATGCCCTTCTTGCTTTATCATATTATCATAAATTTGGCAAAATTTATAATCCTGGTGAAGTCTGACTCTCCTACTCTGTACCTGTGCATCTGAACATAGATGGAAAAAGCATGTGTGCACATGCATGCGTGCACACACACACTCCCGTAACTGTGTTGACTGATCTTAAAATTCATGCCCTTGAACCTCAAGGGGTCCTTAATGATGCCAGGCAGTCATATGTACGTAGTCCATTCACTCTGTTACTCTTCTAGACAGCTCTTTTACACTATCACCTTTCTCTTTACACCCATAACACCTTCTCTCCCATTCATCTGATGACTTTAATTCCTAAGAAACTTCCTACTTCATTAAGAAAACCCAAGCATTTTGTGCATATGCATTCTGCTCTCACTCCTGTTAACATAGATAAACTATCTGTGCATCTATCAAAGGTAATTCCTTTACTTCTGTACCAAATACCATCCACTCTCAACTACTCAAGGATATTGCTCCAAGAATCACCGCCCCCCTCCAATTTCCTGCATCACTATTTTGCTTTCCATTAGGTCAGTCATCAGCATATAAACATGTTATTTTTCCCAGTTTAAAAAATACTTTTTCTTGACTTCACTTTCATTGCCAGGTACTGTCCCATATATTTGCCCTCTGTTGTAGCAGAACTTCTAGAAAGTTGTCTCTATTCAACTGCTTCTGATTTCTTCCCTCCCATTCTCTCCTATTTTTTTTGTTGAGATATAATTCACATACCATAAAATTCACCACTTTACGTGTACAGTTTAGTGGTTTTTAGTATATTCACAAAGTTGTGCCTCTGTCACCACTGTCTAATTACAGAACATTTTCATCATCCTATGAGAAACCCTACACTGCTTAGCAGTCACTCACTATTCCTTCTGTTCCCCAGTCTGCGGCTCTGCCTATTCTCTTGGAATCTGCCTGTGTCTCTATGGATCTGCCTATTCTGGAAATTTCACATAAAGGGAATCATATAATATGTGACCTTTTGTGTCTGGGTTCTTTTACTTAGCATGTTTTCAAGGTTCACCATGTTGTAACATCTATCAGTACTACATTCCTTTTTATGGCCTAATAACATTCCATCGTATGGATGAATACCACGTCTTGTTTATCCATGAGTTTTTGGACATTTGGGTTGTTTCCACTTTTTGGCTCCTATGAAATACACTGATATGAACATTCATATTCAGGTTTTTGTGTGAATGTGTTTTCAGTTCTCTTGGGTGCATACCTAATTGCTAGATTATATGGTAACCTTATGTTTAACATTTTGAGGAACTATCACACTGTTTTCCAAAAGGACTGCATTTTACATTCCCACCAGCAATGTATGAGGGTTCCAGTTTCTCCATTTCATTCTCACTTAAGCCAACTTGATTCAATCAGGTCTTTCTCCTACTTCTTGACTGAAACTGCCTTTGGCAAGGTCATCGGGAACATCAAAGTACCAAAATTCAGAGTATGTTCTCAGTCATCATTGTGTTTGACCTATAAACAGCATTTGACACAGCTGATTACTCATTCCTCCTTGGTACATTTTTTTTACTTTTGGCTTCCAGAATACCACACACATTCTTTTCCCTCCCTCTTACCCCCCATTTTATTGGCCAGTCCTTCTCAGTTTCTTTTGTTGTTTCCTCCTTTCTCCCTGCTTTTTAAAATGGAGTTTCCATTGGGGATCCTATCTATACTTATACATTTTTTTTTTTTTTCTTTTCAGTTGTTGTTATTGGTGTGCCCTCTCCCGTTGCAGAGCACAGGCTCCGGACGCGCAGGCTCAGCGGCCATGGCTCACAGGCCTAGCTGCTCCGCGGCATGTGGGATCTTCCCGGACCGGGGCACGAACCTGTGTCCCCTGCATCGGCAGGTGGACTCTCAACCACTGCGCCACCAGGGAAGCCCTACTTATACATCTTTTAATACTGTCTTACACTGGCTCCCAAGTTGATAACTCTGAAATCTCTTTTTTTGTATTTCAGAGCCAAATATCCAACTACCTACTCAGCCTCACCAGGATGTCTAATAAACATCTTAAAATGGAACATGTCTAAAGCCAAACACCTTTCCTGCTCTGTCTAATATGCTCCACCTACAGGTCTCCCTGTCTTTGATGAAGACAATTTCATCCTTCAGTTGTTCAGGCCAAACACCATGGCATTAACTTTGCTCCTCCTTTCTCACATGCCACATTCAGTCACATGCTAGGAAGTCCTTTTGGCCTTACCTTCAAAGTATACGCAGAGTTGGAACACTTCTCCCCACCTCCACTGTTGCCATCTTCTTGGTCCCATCATCATCTCTCACCTGGATCTTTGTAAAAAGATTCCTCATCAGACCCTCTGCTGTATGTATCTTTGCCTCCAGCAAGCTAGCTCAACACAATAGCTGGAAGAATGCTTCAGGAATATGTCAGAACATAATCATTTTCTGTCCAAACACTACTTTGGCTGCCCATTTCACTCAGTAATAGCCAAACAAGGCCCTGTTTCGTCTGACCCCATTATTTGTCCAGCCCCATCTACTATTGTTCTCCCTGGTTCACTCTGTTCGCCTTCTTGCTACTTTTCAAGCAGGCCAGGCATGTTTTAGATTCAGGGCCTTTGCATTTGCTGTTCCTTCCACTTGAAATATTTTTCACTTCTCTCAGATCTTCTCAAAACTTACTTTGTCAATTAAGCTTACTCTAATTTTTAATTCCGTAACTTGCTTTTCCTATACTCTGGGTTCCTCTTACTCTGCCTTTTTTTTTTTTTTTTTTTTTTTGCATAGCACTTGACGGTAATATTGACTGCCTTACTGACTTATTTATGATGATTATGATATGTTGCTCTCCCTCCCAATCCCTCTGCTAGGATGAAGCTCTATGTGGGCAGGGATTTTTGTTTTGTTCACTGATGTGTCTTAAGTGTTTAGAACAGGGGATGGCACATACTAGCCATTCAAGAAATATTTGTGGAATGAGCAAATAATAGATAGCTTTATGAGGGAGGTGGTATCAGAGGCAGGCCTTGAAAATTTTTGATAAGCAAAGTTTTGGGGAGAAAAGAACAGCTTGGAATATAATTTTTCCCACTCCTCTCTTTGTGTCTTTAGCAAAATCTCCTCATCTTTCAGGGCATGGGCATTTGAATTGGCACCTGAGTTTGAATCTGCTTCTTACTGTATATGACCTTGAGCAGGATTTGTGGCCACTCTTGAGTCTTTTTTAAGTCATTTTTATTGAGGTATACTTTACAGAGAGTAAAATTCACCCTTTTTGGGTATACAATTCTATGAATTTTGACAGATTTTTTCAGTCATGTAACCACCACCACAATCAAGATATGAAATACTTCCATCACTGCAAGAAGTTCCTTGGGTTCCTTTGTAGTCGGTTCCCTTCCTTTATCTCATGCCCCTGACAACCTGATGTAATTTCTGTCCCTATAGTTACGTTTTTTTCCAGAATGTCATATACACGGAGTCATTTAAGTATGACTCCTTTTTTTGGGGGGGGGTATAATTGCTTTACAATGGTGTGTTAGTTTCTGCTTTATAACAAAGTGAATCAGTTATACATATGCATATGTTCCCATATGTCTTCCCTCTTGCGTCTCCCTCCCTCCCACCCTCCCTATCCCACCCCTCCAGACGGTCACAAAGCACCGAGCCAATATCCCTGTGCCATGCGGCTGCTTCCCACATGGCATGTGGGATCCTAGTTCCCCGACCAGAGATCGAACCTCTTTCCTCTGCAGTGGAAGCGTGCAGTCTTAACCACTGGACCACCAGGGAAGTCCCAAGTATGACTTCTTTTGATTCAGTCCTCTTTCATTTAGCCTAATGCTTTTGAGGTTCATACATGTTATGGCATGTTTCAGGAGTTGATTTTTTTAAAATTTTATTTACAGTGATTTACAGTGTTGTGTTAATTTCTGCCATTTAGCAAAGTGATTCAGTTATACATATATATTCTTTTTCATATTCTTTTCCATTATGGTTTATTACAGGATATTGAATATAGTTCCCTGTGCTATACAGTTAGGACCTTGTTGTTCATCCATCCTATATATACTAGTTTGCCCATCTGCTAATCCCAAACTCCCAATTTATCCGCCCCCCGCCAACCACTTTGGCAACCACAAGTCTGTACTCTATGTCTGTGAGTTTGTTTCTGTTTTGTAGAATAGTTCATTTGTGTCACATTTTAGATTCCACATATAAGTGATAGGCATTGATATCTTTTTACTGCTGAGTAGTATTCCAGTGTATGGTTGTACTGCAATTTGTTTATTCATTCACCAGTTGATGGATTTTTCAGTTTCTAGTCATTATTAGTAAAGTTGCTCTAAACATTTTCATGTATCATCGATCTATCTATCATCTCTATATCTATGTCTCTGCTAAACCTGTATATATATAGTATACATATATTTTTTGTGGTGGGGGGGAGTTGCGGACATACATCTTCATTTCTCATGGGTAAGTACCTGGGAGTGGGATTGCTGGGCTGTATGGTAAGTGACTTTAACTTTATGAAAACTGCCAAACTGTTTTTCAAAGTGGTGAATCTTTTTTCATTTTATCAAATGAGCCTATTAGTTAGGACTTGTAGTTGGAAACAACAGAAATTGACTCTGGCAAGGAAACTTCTGAATAGAATATTTTTAGGTGTCTCATAGAATCCCTTGGAGGGCTGGAGAGACAGGCTCAGAAGTTCTGTATCCCACAATGTTATCCTAGGCACAGATACTGGAGTTTCAACTGCCAACACTGTTGGGGAATGCTGGACGCTGTAAGTAGAACTGTGGTCTCTAGAAACCAGATGAAGCTGCTCTGCTGCTAGCACTTGCCAGAATGGATTCTCTGAGGGCCCAGCTTCTTTGAGTCATTATTTTTGCATCACCTTCTGGAGGTGAGCTCTGTCTCATGAGGTGGGAGACTCCCTAAACATGGAAAGGGGGTTCAGATGTGGGGCTGCTAAAATTAATGACACACACATATACCCCAAATACCTAACTCCAGAGGTGGTTGTGATTAGATAAAATAATGTCTGTACAGTGTCTAGTACTAGATGCTTCCTACTTAGTAGGTTGTAAATGTTAGTTTGCTTCCCTGTCTGCTGCTTTCCCATCTGTCTTTTTTAGGTAAATTTTTAGTTGAGCTTTAATAAAACAAAGTACATAAATTGTAAGCATATACAGCGTGATGCATTATCATGAAGTGAAATCATCCTTTTAACATGCAGAAGAAGAACTAGAACATTACCAGCACCTCAGAAATCTCTCATGTTGCCCCTCCTGGAAACTGCCCACTCCCTCCCAACCCCCTGCCCTGTCAGGTAACCACTATCCTAACTTTGACTAGTTTGCCTGTTTTCAAACTTTATATAATCAAAGCTGTATGTTCTGTTTTTTGTGTGTGATTTCTTTCAGTATTTGTGAGCTACATCCATGTTCTTGTGCATGGCAGGAGTTGATTTCACATTGTCCCATTGTATGAATGTAACAGTCTGTTGATGGACATATGGGTTACTTCCAGTTTTTGACTAATACGTGTAAGTGCTGCTATGAATATGAACATTCTTGCACATGTCTTTTGGTTTACATATGTGCACATTTCTGTGGGTGTGTAACATGGAGTGGAGTTACTGGGTCATGGGTTCTGTGTATGTTCAGCTTTAGGAGAGAATGCCAAAAAGTTTTCTAAAGTAGTTTTCCCACTCCGTACTCCTCTTAGCAGTACATGTGAGTTTCAGTTAGTCACATCTATCTTTTTGACGTGTCCTTTCAGTAAAACTTTTTACCCCAGTGTAATATTTGTTTGATTCTACCTAATCTTATGCTTCTCTCTATTATGTTATTAACTCTTTGATGTGAGATTCCATGTTTCATTTATCTCTGTCTTCTTAGTATTAAGTACAGAATATAAGATATACATAGTAAATGCTCGGTGAAAGTTTCATGAAGAAAGTGAAAAAAGAATATGTCTGTAGGCTGGAATAATCCTGGCATTTTTGGTGGGAGAGAGACTTCAGTGATCTGACTGGAATTAAAAATGGATGGTATATTGGAAACAGTGGTGGGATAGGGTGGAATTAAGTCAGGTGGAATCTGATTGGATTCCATAGGTAATAAATAGCCCTTTTTGGTTCCTGAACTGGGAGAGAATTAATGAAAGCTGTTTTGTTCTGTGAATGAAGAATTGTGTTTTTCTTTAAAGGTATGCCCAGCTTTTAGGAAACAGTTTCAAAAAAAGATTTGGACCTGTGATTGGACACAGATTAGACAAGGCATGGGTTGGTGTTTATTTGTTTAGCTTTACCTCTTAGATCTTAGTTTCTTTATAAATGGAGCTCACATCTTTCTTACAAAGATTATAACTAATATAAAAATACGAGTAGATTTTTTTTTCTTATTCTCTGCATATTATATGGCAGTCCAAGGTTCAGAACTTTTATTTATTTTTTAATTAAAACAATTCTTTTTTTTTTTTGTGGTGTGCGGGCCTCTCACTGTTGTGGCCCCTCCCGCTGCAGAGCACAGGCTCCGTACGTGCAGGCTCAGTGGCCGTGGCTCGCGGGCCCAGCCGCTCCGCGGCATGTGGGATCTTCCTGGACCAGGGCATGAACCCGTGTCCCCTGCATCGGCAGGCGGACTCTCAACCACTGCGCCACCAGGGAAGCCCTAAAACAATTCTTTTACTTTGAGATTGAGTTCTTTTTTTTTTCTTATTTAAAAAAAAATTTTTTTTGAAATATAGTTGATTTACAATGTTGTGTTAGTTTCAGGTGTACAGCAAAGTGATTCAGTTACACATAACTATCTGTATTCTTTTCTAGATTCTTTTCCAGTATAGGTTATTATAATATATTGAGTATAGTTCCCTGTGCTATACAGTAGGTCCTTTCAGCACTTTTAAAATGTATGTTGTAGAGTATAACTTACGACAGAGAGGAAATTCAGCTTCTGCCAGTGTAAATCCATTTGGAATTTTGACTGACTGTCGTTATCTCCAGAGTGGCTTGCCCACCTTCTCTTCTGCCTTGTTGTTGTTCTTCTACACTAGCACCTTTGTTTTTTTGTGTGTGTCAGAAATCAAAAATAAAACATTTATAAAGTGGCTTGAAGCTTCTTCCCTTTGAAGGCTTATACCACAGAAGGGAGGGGAAGGAGAAGTGGGGGAGGAAAGTCTTCTTTGGATAGGAAGGGAAAATAGCTACATGGGCTAAGAAGGGAAGGGAAACTCTTTACAGAAGGGAAAAATAACCTTACAATATGGCTGGCATTCACCACCTTAACCAAGTGATTAAACTTAGGATCACTATCAGGTACTCCCTCACTTGGTACAGTAGAACTACATAACATCATCTCTAGTTGTATTATTGCCAGAAATGAGGAAATAATCAGAGAAGTTGTAATGTGGGGTATTTGATAAGACACTTGGCCTGCACTCGTAAAAAAATACTGACATGAAAAACAAAAGCAAAGATGAGACTGGATTTTTTTTTTTTTTTTTTTTTTGCGGTATGCGGGCCTCTCACTGTTGTGGCCTCTCCCGTTGCAGAGCACAGGCTCCGGATGCGCAGGCTCAGCGACCATGGCTCACGGGCCCAGCCGCTCCGCGGCATGTGGGATCTTCCCGGACCGGGGCACGAACCCGTGTCCCCTGCATCGGCAGGCGGACTCCCAACCACTGCGCCACCAGGGAAGCCCCTAGTTAGTTAACTTTTTAAAGGCTGTTTCCCGTGAATTCGAAGTAATAATAGTACTTACCTCATAGAGTTGTTGTGAGGATTAAATAAAGTAATATGTGCAATGTACTTAGGACAGTATCTGGAACATAGTAAACACAATTTAAGTGTTAGGTGTGATTTTATTATTATTGTTATTATTAAATAAAATTATGCATGTTAGTAACCAGTTCCTGGCACAGGGTTAATTGCAATTCTAGTCACTAGTAGAATGTGTATAGGATAAATGTTATTAACCAAGTTGTATTTTTATACCTCTGCACCTAGGTATAGGGAACATAAAACCTTTGAAGTTGTATTAATGTATGTAGATGAGCTATATATTCACTTAGGTCTTTTCCCCATTGTATCATTTTTGATTACATATTATATATCATTCCTAATCTACTCCTCAGTTTATTCATTTTATCATTAAAAATAAGAGTGAAGAAGACATTCTGTGTTAAGAATCTGTAGTCAGAAGAGAGGGAAGGAGGTAGTGTTAGTTAAATCTCTGAAGAAACAGGATATCATAGAAGGAAGCTATAAAGATGCCATAGGAAAGATGCAGGAATTGTGCTGGTTGCTGAATTTAGAAACATTGTCTGTTTAACTTAGTTTCTTCAGGAAATTGTGTGCAACCTGAGGATGCTAACTAAGCTTCCGTTACAGGTGTAAAAAATAAAAAAACTGCCTGCTCTGTTAAAATTTTATTCCGAGGGATATTGTAAAGCCATCGAAGCATCAGGACTGACAGACTAGAAATGCATTCAAGTGAAGGCTCATTAATCTTTAAGAAGAAAAGCAAACATGTGTCAGATGGGGCTTCCCTGGTGGCGCGGCGGTTGAGAGTCCACCTGCCGATGCAGGGGACACGGGTTCGTGCCCCAGTCCGGGAAGATCTCACGGCTGGACCCGTGAGCCATGGCTACTGAGCCTGCGCGTCCGGAGCCTGTGCTCTGCAACGGGAGAGGCCACAACAGTGAGAGGCCCTCGTACCGCAAAAAACAACAACAAGAAAAAAAAACTGTGTCAGAGAAGCAGTGTGGATTTGCAATATTAAAATGCCAGTGTCTTTAATTATTGTCATAAAGGACAATGGGAAATAATTTAAGAATGAACATTACTTACATATTTCTTTTAAGGTTAGGATAGTTACGCATTAAATCAGATGTTTTAGTGACGATAACCTAACAAGTAGCTAATTGTAATTTTAAGTGAGGCTTAACTTTAGTGACTTTATTAAAAATTATGTAGCTGTGCATTGATTGGATTGATTTCACGAGAGAAATTGCTCTACAGGTGTTTACAAGTGCTGTTATTAGTGCTAATTAATAATGATTTGAACCTTTTTCTTTTAATTGGCTTTTTTTTTAATAGAAAGAGAATTCCTGTAAAAACTCTTACATTTTCCCTATTTTCTGTATTCTTTGTGTTTCTTATAAATTGGCAAGGGACTAACTTTGCATATGGTCTGTTATTTTTGGAATAAGAGACTTTTTTTTTCCTCTCTTCTTTCTGGTCTGCTTCTCTAACCTTTAACCACCCTGTTAACAGATGTTCATTTTATCCTTCTGCTCCGTCATTTTGAATAACTGTTTTTGAAAAAGGCCACCTTCTAACAGTGACTTAAATTTTCTTATGACAGCATCATTTAGGATTGTATAACTCTTATTCATCATGACAATTTTGATTCTTGAAGTTCCTTTTATCTTTTTGATTGAGTTCATATCTGTATATAATACTGGATGGAAAGCCTGTCCTTACATTTTAGGTTATTGGATGATCATCTCTTCCAGACTGCTTAGCTTAATTTTTAGTTGGTTGACAATACCTTATGAAGCAGATAAAGCAGGTGTCTTTTACCTGAGGGAACTTTAGTGTAGGGATCCACAGATTTAGGTGCACTTAACAGATTTGGGGTCACACTATAGATTTGCCTTGTGGTGCTGTTGGGCAATTTACTTAACCATCTGAGTCTCAGTTCCTCAACCTTAAAATGGAGACTGATCATATGCTTTTTTTTTTTTTTTACCTTGTAGGGCTGATGTAAATATTAAAGTAGATGATTAGTGTAAAGTGTCGTGTACAGTCTGTGGAACATAGGGGTCAAAAATAGAGGCTTAACTGCCAAGGTGATCATTTTACCGGATTGGTCATGTAATTGTGTATGATATAGCAGCAGTGTTTACAATTTATACGAGCAGTTTCCTTAAATGAATTATCTGGGAATAAAGCACCTTCAGGATATATTGTGGTCAGCATTTCAGTTGAAGCACACTCTTAAAGAGCTTGAATTTGATTCTCAGCAACCAAAGGGTACACAGTAGCTGTGATCTTAGCATCTACTTGCCTATAGCCTGGTAGAGAGATAGCCCTATGGCAAGTTGTCTGTTATAAGTTATGCATCTAGCTGTGCTGCAGCTATGGAGAATGATGAGGAGCTGTTCATATGGCCCACTAGAAGTACCAGGACAGAGTCATAATTGGGTCGTTAGTCATTTATTCATTTGACAAATGTTTGAGAGCTTACTGTCCAGGCACTGTGTCATGCACTAGGAATACAGCAGAGGACAAAACACGATATCTGCCTTCAAGGAACATGTAGTTACAAAACTGGTAAGTGGTGAAACATAAGGCAAAACTGGTGTAATGTAGTGTACTGTAATCAGCCCAAGCTTGCCAAATGGTTGAGAAGGAGTAGAGGTGGAGGTCAAGATTGGGGAAGGCTTCCTACCAGAGGTGCTGTTTAAGCCGAGTGCCTAGTGAGGGTAGAGGGTTTAAGAAGTTAAGGATGGTATTTTGAAAATTTCATTCCACGAGTTCAGCATCTTATTTCTTATATATTTTTTTAATTTTATTTATTTATGGCTGTGTTGGGTCTTCGTTTCTGTGTGAGGGCTTTCTCTAGTTGCGGCAAGTGGGGGCCACTCTTCATCACAGTGCGTGGGCCTCTCACTATCGCGGTCTCTCTTGTTGCGGAGCACAGGCTCCAGACGCGCAGGCTCAGTAATTGTGGCCCACGGGCCCAGTTGCTCCGTGGCATGTGGGATCCTCCCAGACCAGGGCTCGAACCCGTGTCCCCTGCATTGGCAGGCAGATTCTCAACCACTGCGCCACCAGGGAAGCCCCTCAGCATCTTATTTCTGGGAATAGGTTATTGAGTAAGCATGCTTGAATCTAATTTCCAGCAGAAAAGTGGGAAATCAGATTTCAGAGATCCTTTCTTTCTCTCCATATTATCGGGCATGGGGAGTAGACCTAACTTTGTGCTCTGGAAAGACAAAGGTCCAGGATCACTCTTGGAAGCTGATGGCCTTCTCTCTCATGGAATTTTAGAACATTACCAGCAATGTATGTATTGAGTTTTTAAAATTTGGTTACAGTAAATATTTGTTGACTGAGTAGCAAATGGGATTGGCATGGTTCTGGTCTGTAGCCCAACTTCAGCCTTAAGATCTGAGAGGCTCAGAGATTGGGTGAGCTAGTAGATAGTACTTAGAACATTGGGCTTTGGAATCAGTCAGTTGACTTAGTAACATTGGTTATTAAACAAACATGAATTCATATCTTGGCTCTGTCACTCACCCTATGGTATTGGTTAGTTAACTTAATGTCTCTGTTAAGCACTTCAAAGACATTCTTATTTAGTTTGAAAACAATTCTTGTTGAAGCAGATGGTTCCTCAGGGATGAGAAACCCAAGACTCAGATGAGTTACATGCTTATTCTTTTATACATATATGTGTGTGTGTGTGTGTGTGTGTGTATGTATAAATGTGTATATATACAAATATATATATGCGTATGAGGGAGAATTAGTTTTACACTTTGGTTGGGATGAAGGAAGCCTTCCTGGAGAGGTAGCTTTTGAGATCGGTGGGCCTTTTTGGCAGATGCTTTATAGCATAGTGAGTCACAAAGAGCTCCAGTTCTGTAGACAGGTGGTCTGGTTTGAATCCTGGCTTTGCCACTGACTAGCTGCTTGATCTCAGATAAGTTATTTCACTCCTTTGGACTATTGTTTCCTCTGTAAAATCGATATAGTCACATCTCTCGCAGAGGGTTTTTTTTTTTTTTTTAACATCTTTATTGGAGTATAACTGCTTTACAGTGGTTTGTTAGTTTCTGCTGTATAACACAGTGAATCAGCTATACATATGCATACATCCCCATATCTCCTCCCTCTTGCGTCTCCCTCCCACCCTCCCTATCCCACCCCTCTAAGTGGTCACAAAGCACCAAGCTGGTCTCCCTGTGCTGCGGCAGGGGGTTTTTGAGGATTAAATGAAGTGATGCATGTAAGATGCTTAGCCAAGTGCTTGGCGTACAGCAAGCACTTGCTATTATTACTGTGGCAACAAGCTCATGGTACTGTACTGCTGTCTCTTGAGTTCAGGACTCACTGTCATTGGTTCGATTGGAAGGGTAAACTCCCATGTTTAATATAACACTGTACTTTTCAGAGTACTTCCGCAACTGTTAGTCAGTTGATCCTCACAGTAGCCTCGTGAGGCAGGCATATAGGGCAAGAGGTATTATTTTTCAGGAAGCAGAATCCACAGGGCCAGGGGAAAGGCCTTTATAGCTGTTAGTGGCCATTCCAACATTATAGCCCTGGTCTCCTGACTTACACTCTGCTTCTTTTTCTTTAGTTTTCTGTGAATAGAAGTCATTCAGGAGACCTGAGTTTGCATTTAATCACTGACATTTACTGGTTACATGATCTTGTCAGAGTTATTTGAGTCTGTTTTACCGTCTGTCAAGTGATGAAACTTTGAACCACGCAGGATTGTCTGTCATGCTAAATTTACTTTGCGTAATGCTTTATAAGAATTGCTTTGTGCAAACTACTATATATAAAATAGATAAACAACGAGGTCCTACTGTATAGCACAGGGAACTGTGTTCAATATCTTGTAATAACCTATAATGGAAAAGAATATAAAAAAATATGTATGTATAACTGAATCACTTTGCTGTGTACCAGAAACTAACACAGCATTGTAAATCATCTATCCTTCAATTAAAAAAAAAAAAGAATTGCTTTGTGTAATGTTGTAGGGGAATGTGTATTAAGATGCAAGTTTATTCACTAATTGTTATCTTATTTGCCTAGTGATAATGCCGGTAAGAAGTATTCCTATTTCAGTATTGCCTTTAATGTTCTTATCCTGCTTTTTAAGGGTAATATCTTTGATAGTGATGTGAGGACTCCATCTTGGGAAAACCTAGGAGACCTAAGAGTGTTTTGATGGGTTTATAATAACACTTCACAAAATAATTGAATTCATTTTTCACATTATTACTTGCATTGCTTGGTCTTTCCCTTTTGTGTGTCTCTGTCTCTCTGTTTCCCTTTCTCTCTCTCTCTCTCTCTCAGCTTAATATTACTCAGATGGTTGAGCGCTTTAAAGCTTTTCAGCTAATAATAAAGTACATCATTTAGAAGTTTGAAGTTTGTTTCCCACTGGAAATTCACACAAGGGGATGCTTTTTACATATGAAGATCATTCTTCATGAGTGTTTATCAGTTATTTATATACTGTCTTCCTTGTGAACCTCTGTCAGAGGTAGGTGAATATGTAGTTCTGTAAATACCATATTAACTGGAAATTACGAAATGTAGAAATTAAGTAGAACAAATTGTTTTTATATTCTTAATTTTTTCTTGAAACATTAAATATATACCTATGCATTTGTCTATTAAGTGGTTGAGTTGTTATGAAAACCCCAATTTTAAGTTTTCTAATAACTGAGAATATCTGCATTAAGGAAGAAATTTTGCATTTTACTTGTTCTTTTTCTGTACAGAAGGTTGGGGAAAATTGCTGAGGTTAACTTGAAAGTGTCACTTATGAGTAAGAAGACTTTTTTGAGTTGGCATCTATATTTTAAGAGCTGGTGAGAAACAAGTCATCCTGTGAAAAGTAAGGATGTTTTCTGTGGATCATGGAAGTTTTTGTTCCCTTTCCAGTATGTAGCAAGCTTAGAGCACTTACTACATTGCAGTTTCATGAATACTGTTGTACTGAATATACCATGAGTTGAGTCATAGTATGTGACTTTTACATAATAATAGGCATAATAACTTAGGATACTATATCAGAAATTCATATTTTTTGTTATCCACATTAGGAAAATAGCTTAATAACTGTTTATAGCTGAGTGGTTTTTATTTAAATAAAAAAATTATACCCCAATCAGGAAGATCAAAACTCAGTTTAGTAAAAAGTTTAACATAGGCTAAGAAGCTTTTTAAAAAATTGGATAATGTGCACAGAATTGGATAATGGATTAGACATAAACATTGTTTATGACATGCTCTCATTTGCCCATGGATAGTCTGTTTTTATATTATTTTTAAAAATTTAATAAGCTCCTGTGAACCCACCATCAGAACAGAAGCTAGCCCTTAATAACCTACATCTTACTTTATAGGTTCCCCCAACCATCCTTATTCCAGTTCCTACCCGCAACAGAATTCACAGCTGGAATTCTGTATTCATCATTCCCTTGCTTTCTGGTTTTGTATATACCTTTATTATATCTTTATGGATTCTTAGATTCTTTTTATTCTGGTCTTAATTTTACAAAAAAGATATCATTCTATATGTAATCATTTGGGACATAGTGTTTTCACTTAATATTGTACTGCTAAGATTTATCCATATTGCTGCATGTCACTGTAGTTCCTTCACTTTGCTGAATAATAATCCATTGCATTAATATACCATAGTGTATTCATTTATTCTCCTGTGAATGGGCATTTTGCATGTTTTCCAGGATTTTGCTGTTTTGAACAATTTTGCTATGAACACGCTAATGTACACGTCGTGTCTCTTGTACGTGTGTAAGTTTCTCTTCATGTATGCTTAGGAGTAAAATCCCTGAGTAACAGAGTATGGGATTATTCGATTTGTGGAAATTATGCCAAACATTTTTTTCCCAACATCCATCATAAAAGTCCCTACGGATCTATACCCTTTCTAACACTTGGTATTGCCAGACTTCTTAATTTTTGCAGCTTTAATGGGTATAAAGTGGTTTTCATTTTTATTGGTCTTGTGGTGTTTTTTTCCCCCCTGTGAAATGCTTGTTTATGACTTTTTTCTGTCCACCCTCCTTTAAAAAGTCTTTATTTATTTAGCTGCGCCAGGTCTTAGTTACAGCACACAGGATCTTCGTTGCAGCATGAGGGATCTTTTAGTTGCAGCACACGGGCTCTTAGTTGCAGTATGTGGGATCTAGTTCCCTGACCAGAGATTGAACCCGGGCCCCCTGCTGCACCGGGAGTCTTAGCCACTGGACTGCCAGGGAAATCCCTCCCCGCTTCTTCTGTGTTGTCTGCTTTTCATTTGGATTTTAAGTCATCTTGGTATATTTTTGGTACTTTTGTTGTATGTATGTTTTCCAGAAGTCTTTTCAGTTTGTAACTTGTTCTTTTTTTTTTTTTACGTCTTTATTGGAGTATACTTGCTTTACAATGTTGTGTTAATTTCTGCTGTATAACAAAGTGAATCAGCTATACGTATACATATATCCCCATATCCCCTCCCTCTCGTGTCTCCCTCCCACCCTCCCTATCCCACCCCTCTAGGTGGTTACAAAGCACTGAGCTTATCTCCCTATGCTATGCGGCTGCTTCCCACTAGCTATCTGTTTTCCATTTGGTAGTGTGTATATGTCAGTGCCACTCTCTCACTTTGTCCCAGCTTACCCTTCCCCCTCCCCATGTCCTCAAGTCCATTCTCTATGTCCGCGTCTTTATTCCTGTCCTGCCCCTAGGTTCTTCAGAACCTTTTTTTTTTTTTAGATTCCATATATATGTGTTAGCATACGGTATTTGTTTTTTTCTTTCTGACTTACTTCACTCTGTATGACAGACTCTAGGTCCATCCACTTCACTACAGATAATTCAATTTCATTTCTTTTTATGGCTGAGTAATATTCCATTGTATATATGTGCCACATCTTCTTTATCCATTCATCTGTCGATGGACACTTAGGTTGCTTCCATGTGCTGGTTATTGTAAATAGAGCTGGAATGGACATTTTGGTACATGACTCTTTTTGAATTACGGTTTTCTCAGGGTATATGCCCACTAGTGGGATTGCTGGGTCGTGTGGTAGTTCTGTTTTTAGTTTTTTAAGGAACCTCCATACTGTTCTCCATAGTGGCTGTACCAATTTGCATTCCCATCAACAGTGCAGGAGGGTTCCCTTTTTTTTCTCCATACCTTCTCCAGCATTTATTGTTTGTAGATTTTTTGATGAGGGCCATTCTAACCGGGGTGAGGTGATACCTCATTGTAGTTTTAATTTGCATTTCTCTAACGATTAGTGATGTTAAGCATCCTTTCTTTTTTTTGAATTTTATTTTATTTATTTTTTTGTACAGCGGTTCTTATTAGTTATCCATTTTATACATATTAGTGTATATATGTCAATCCCAATCTCCCAATTCATCCCACCACCTCCGCCACCACCACCACCACCACCACCACTACCACCACCACCACCACCACCACTTTCCCCCCTTGGTGTCCATATGATTGTTCCCTGCATCCGTGTCTCAATTTCTGCCCTGCAAACCAGTTCATCTGTACCATTTTTCTAGATTCCACATATATGCGTTAATATACAATATTTGTTTTTCTCTTTCTGACTTACTTCACTCTGTATGACAGTCTCTAGATTCATCCACGTCTCTACAAATGACCCAATTTCGTTCCTTTTTATGGCTGAATAATATTCCATTGTATGTATGTACCGTGATGTTGAGCATCCTTTCATGTGTTTGTTGGCAATCTGTATATGTTCTTTGGAGAAATGTCTATTTAGGTCTTCTGCCCATTTTTGGATTGGGTTGTTTGTTTTTTTGATATTGAGCTGCATGAACTGCTTGTATATTTTGGAGATTAGTCCTTTGTCAGTTGCTTCGTTTGCAAATATTTTCTCCCATTCTGAGGGTTGTCTTTTTGTCTTCTTTATGGTTTCTTTTGCTGTGCGAAAGCTTTTAAGTTTCATTAGGTCCCATTTGTTTATTTTTGTTTTTATTTCCATTTCTGTAGGAAGTGGGTCAAAAAGGCTCTTGCTGTGATTTATGTCATGGAGTGTTCTGCATATGCTTTCCTCTAAGACTTTTATAGTGTCTGGCCTTACATTTAGATCTTTAATCCATTTTGAGTTTATTTTTGTGTATGATGTTAGAGACTGTTCTAATTACATTCTTTTACATGTAGCTGTCCAGTTTTACCAGCACCACTTATTGAAGAGGCTGTCTTTTCTCCATTGTATATTCTTGCCTCCTTTATCAAAGATAAGGTAACCATATGTGTGTGGGTTTATCTCTGGGTTTTCTATCCTGTTCCATTGATCTATATTTCTGTTTTTGTGCCAGTACCATACTGTCTGGATTACTGTAGCTTTGTAGTATAGTCTGAAGTAAGGGAGCCTGATTCCTCCAGCTCCGTTTTTCTTTCTCAAGATTGCTTTGGCTGTTCGGGGTCTTTTGTGTTTCCATACAAATTGTGAAATTTTTTGTTCTGTGAAAAATGCCATTGATAGTTTGATAGGGATTGCATTGAATCTGTAGATTGCTTTGGGTAGTATAGTCATTTTCACAATGTCAGTTCTTCCAATCCAAGAACATGGTATATCTCTCCATCTGTTTGTATCATCTTTAATTTCTTTCATCAGTGTCTTATAGTTTTCTGCATACAGGTCTTTTTTCTCCTTAGGTAGGTTTATTCCTAGGTATTTTATTCTTTTTATTTCAATGGTAAATGGGAATGTTTCCTTAATTTCTCTTTCAGATTTTTCATCATTAGTGTATAGCAATGCAAGAGATTTCTGTGCATTCATTTTGTATCCTGCTACTTTACCAGATTCATTGATTAGCTCTAGTAGTTTTCTGGTAGCATCTTTAGGATTCTCTATATATAGTATCATGTCATCTGCAAACAGTGACAGTTTTACTTCTACTTTTCCAATTTGGATTCCTTTTATTTCTTTTTCTTCTCTGATTGCTGTGGCTAATACTTCCAAAACTATGTTGAATAATAGCGGTGAGAATGGGCAACCTTGTCTTGTTCCTGATCTTAGTGGAAATGGTTTCAGTTTTTCACCATTGGGAACGATGTTGGCTGTGGGTTTGTCCTATATGCCCTTTATTATGTTGAGGAAAGTTCCCTCTATGCCTACTTTCTGGAGGGTTTTTATCATAAATGGGTGTTGAATTTTGTCAAAAACTTTTTCTGCATTTATTGAGATTATCATATGGTTTTTATCCTTCAATTTGGTAATACGGTATATCACATTGATTGATTTGTGTATATTGAAGAATCCTTGCATCCTTGGGATAAATCCCACTTGATCATAATGTATGATCCTTTTAATGTGCTGTTGGATTCTGTTTGCTAGTATTTTGTTGAGGATTTTTGCATCTGTGTTCATCAGTGATATTGACCTGTAGTTTTCTTTCTTTATGATATCTTTGTCTGGTTTTGGTATCAGGGTGATGGTGGCCTTGTTGAATGAGTTTGGGAGTGTTCCTCCCTCTGCTGTATTTTGGAAGAGTTTGAGTGGGATAGGTGTTAGCTCTTCTCTAAATGTCTGATAGAATTCGCCTGTGAAACCATCTTGTCCTGGGCTTTTGTTTGTTGGAAGATTTTTAATCACAGTTTCAATTTCAGTGCTTGTGATTGGTCGGTTCATACTTTCTATTTCTTCCTGGTTCAGTGTCGAAAGGTTGTGCTTTTCTAAGAATTTGTTCATTTCTTCCAGGTTGTCCATTTTATTGGCATATAGTTGCTTGTAGTAATCTCTTATGATCCTTTGTATTTCTGCAGTGTCCGTTGTTACTTCTCCTTTTCATTTCTAATTCTGTTGATTTGAGTCTTCTCCCTTTTTTTCTTGATGAGTCTGGCTAATGGTTTATCAATTTTGTTTATCTTCTCAAAGAACCAGCTTTTAGTATTATTGATCTTTGCTATCGTTTCCTTCATTTCTTTTCATTTATTTCTGATCTGATCTTTATAATTTTTTTCCTTCTGCTAACTTTGGGGCTTTTTTTGTTCTTCTTTCTCTAATTGCTTTAGGTGTACGACTAGGTTGTTTATTTGAGATTTTTTTTTTGTTCCTTGAGGTGGGATTGTATTTCTATAAACTTCCCTCTTAGAACTACTTTTGCTGCATCCCATAGGTTTTGGGTCATTGTGTTTTCATTGTCATTTGTTTCTAGGTATTTTTTGATTTCCTCAGTGATTTCTTGGTTATTTAGTAGTGTATTGTTTAGCCTCCGTGTGTTTGTATTTTTTACAGTTTTTTTCCTGTAGTTGTTATCTAGTCTCATACCACTGTGATCAGAAAAGATAATTGACATGATTTCAGTTTTCTTAAATTTACCAAGCCTTGATTTGTGACCCAAGATATGATCTGTTTTGGAGAATGTTCCATGAGCACTTGAGAAGAACGTGTATTCTGTTGTTTTTTGATGGAATGTCCTATAAATACCAGTTAAGTCCATCTTGTCTAATGTGTCATTTAAAGCTTGTGTTTTCTTATTTATTTTCATTTTGGATGATCTGTCCATTGGTGAAAGTGAGTTGTTAATGTCCCCTACTATTAATGTGTTACTGTCAATTTCCCCTTTTATGGCTGTTAGCATTTGCTTTATGTATTGAGGTGCTCCTCTGTTGGGTGCATAAATATTTACAGTTGTTATATCTTCTTCTTGGATTGATCCCTTGATCATTATGTAGTGTCCTCTTTGTCTCTTGTAAGTCTTTAAAGTCTGTTTTATCTGATACGAGAATTGTTACTCCAGTTTTCTTTTGATTTCTATTTGCATGGAATATCTTTTTCCATCCCCTAACTTTCAGTCTGTATGTGTCCCTAAGTCTGAAGTGGGTCTCTTGTAGACAGCATATATACGGGTCTTGTCTTTATATCCATTCAGCCAGTCTGTGTCTTTTGGTTGGAGCATTTAGTCCATTTACACTTAAGGTAATAATTGATATGTATGTTCCTATTAGATTATCTTAATTGTTTTGCGTTTTTTATTGTCTTTTCCTTCTCTTGTGTTTCCTGCCTAGAGAAGTTCCTTTAGCATTTGTTGTAAAGCTGGTTTGGTGGTGCTGAATTCTGTTAGCTTTTGCTTAAAATTAAAATCTGTAAAGATTTTAATTTCTCTGTCGAATCTGAATGAGATCCTTCCTGGGTAGAGTCATCTTGGTTGTAGGTTTTTCCCTTTCATCACTGTAAATATGTCCTGCCACTCCCTTTTGGCTTGCAGAGTTTCTGCTGAAAGGTCAGCTGTTAACCTTATGGGGATTCATTTGTATGTTATTTGTTGCTTTTCCCTTGCTGCTTTTAATATTTTTTCTTTGTATTTAATTTTGATAGTTTGATTAATATGTGTCTTGGTGTGTTTCTTCTTGGATTTATCCTGTATGGGACTCTGTGCTTCCTGGACTTGATTGACTGTTTCCTTTCCCATGTTGGGAAGTTTTCAACTATAATCTCTTCAAATATTTTCTCAGTCCCTTCCTTTTTCTCTTCATCTTCTTGGACCCCTATAATTCGAATGTTGGTGTGTTTAATGTTGTCCCAGAGGTCTCTGAGACTGTCCTCAATTCTTTTCATTCTTTTTTCTTTATTCTGCTCTGCGGTAGTTATTTCCACTATTTTTTTTTTTTTTTTTTTGCGGTACGTGGGCCTCTCACTGTTGTGGCCTCTCCCATTGCGAAGCACAGGCTCCGGACGGGCAGGCTCAGCGGCCATGGCTCACAGGCCTAGCCACTCCGTGGCACGTGGGATCTTCCTGGACCAGGGCACGAACTTGTGTCCCCTGCATCGGCAGGTGGACTCTCAACCACTGCGCCACCAGGGAAGCCCTATTTCCACTATTTTATCTTTCAGGTCACTTATCTGTTCTTATGCCTCAGTTATTCTGCTATTGATTCCTTCTAGAGAATTTTTAATTTCATTTATTGTGTTGTTCATCATGCTCTTTAGTTCTTCTAGGTTTTTGTTCAACGTTTCTTGTATTTTCCCCATTCTATTTCCAAGATTTTGGATCATCTTTACTATCATTACTCTGAATTCTTTTTCAGGTAGACTGCCTATTTCCTCTTCATTTGTTTGGTCTGTTGGGTTTTTACTTTGCTCCTTCATCTGCTGCGTATTTCTCTGTCTTCTCATTTTGCTTAACTTACTGTGTTTGGGGTCTCCTTTTCGCAGCCTGCAGGTTCAGAGTTCCTGTGTTTTTGGTGTCTGTCCCCAGTGGGTAAGGTTGGTTCAGTGGGTTGTGGAGGGGACTGGTGCCTGTGTTCTGGTGGATGAGGCTGAATCTTGTCTTTCTGGTGGCCAGGACTGCGTCCGGTAGTGTATTTTGGAGTGTCTGTGAACTTGTGGTTTTAGGCAGCCTGTCTGCTAATGGGTGGGGTTGTGTTCCTGTCTTGCTAGTTGTTTGGCATGGGGTGTCCAGCCCTGGAGCTTGCTGGTCATTGAGTGGAGCTGGGTCTTAGTGTTGAGACAGAGATCTCTGGGAGAGCGCTTGCCGATTGATATTATGTGGGGCCCGGATGTCTCTGGTGGTCCAGTGTCCTGAACACAGCTCTTCCACCTCAGAGTCTCAGGCCAGACAGCCGGCCGGAGCACCAAGACCCTGTCAGGCACACAGCTGCTAGTGTTGGAGGGTCTCCTGCAGAGCTGGGGGGTGGCTTTCACTCACCGCGAGGACAAGGACACTGGCAACAGAAGTTCTGGGAAGTACTCCTTGGCGTGAGCCCTCCTAGAGTCCTCTGTAACTTGTTCTTTCAACTTCCTTTAGGGTTTTTTTTTTTTGATGAACAGAAGTTCTAGGTTTTAGTATACTCAACTATATTTTATTTTATAGTCAACACTTTTGTGTCTTTACGGAATCGTTTGCTTTTCTTTTTTTCATTTTATATGCCAATATCTGTTAACATTAAAGCTGACATTTAAAGTCCTGAGATTGCAGTGGTAAAATAACAGTGAAGGAAGAAGATTGTTTAGGAAAATGAAAGCAGAATGAGAAACATTTTGGCATATACCCATGTGTATGTATAACTAGTCATTGCTCATTCCCAACCCCCAACAGAAAATAAGTCATTTTAAAAAAGCTGGATTCACGTTTGTGCTTTAAACTCAGGTACCTGTGTAGGGATCACAGGTCTACTAGTCAGCGTGACTTTTCCCTAAACTCTCACCAGCCTGTGTTTCTTGAATGATTTACCCTTTCTCTGGACTTTATTATATATTTCATTTTTTTTTTCGTGTCATGACTGTTGGTGAGAAAATGATTATGACCTTTGTGATTCATTTAGACAAATATTAAAAGGATGTTACATGAATGTGTTATTTATATTAGAAATTACTTCTAGAATTTGAAAATGGTTGGAATAAAGCTTAACCTAAAGAAATTTGTGGGAAAGCATTCTATAGTAAAACATTTTCAAAAATTATTTTTTCTATACGCTGATTTTAAATTTCAAAAAAGTGCTTCACTTAAATGCTATTCTGCTCCTCGTTCAGCTTATCAGAAGCATTGTATGACAGATACCCATATCTCCTGTCACTTCTATAAATGCACTCTGTTTTCTAGCAGATTTGAATTCTGGAATCCCTTTACCTCCAGGGAATGTCTGCACAAGCATACACACGGACACACACACACTCATAATAGACACCATATTCTTTCACAGCTATCCTTTTACATGCAGTTTCTGCTGCTGGGAGAACTTCTTGTGCTTTATTTATTTATTATTTTTTTTTTCGGTACGCGGGCCTCTCACCGTTGTGGCCTCTCCCATTACGGAGCACAGGCTCCGGACGTGCAGGCTCAGCGGCCATGGCTCACGGGCCCAGCCGCTCGGTGGCATGTGGGATCTTCCCGGACCAGGGCACAAACCCGTGTCACCTGCATTGGCAGGCGGACTCTCAACCACTGCGCCACCAGGGAAGCCCCTCTTGTGCTTTATTAATAAGGGTATAGTTGTTGCCATCACAGAAATAACCTGTACTGGTGTAGTGCTTTACCAAGTTCTTTTATGTACATTTTCTCAACTTTAACCCTTACCTAAAGCCTATGTGTTTGGCAGGGCAAGTTTTAGTCCTACTTTGGGCTGGGCTAATACTAAGGCTCAAAGTCATAAAGTCAGCACTTTCCTGTACATTAAGATGCTTAGTAAGTATTTATTGGATGGAGGAATGAATGAATGAATGAATGGCTGTTCTCACCCTCACGGCCTTTGGATTATATCATGGCTGCAGATTTAGTTATACCCCAGCAGAGGACTTGGTATATAGTAGAAACTAGAATGTTTATTGACTACAACTTCCGCTTCTGGCTATGTTGGAGTAATGTTCTGGACTAGCCTTCTTGCCTTAAAAAAACTGTAAAACTGGACAAAATATATGAGGCAGCTCTTTTAGCCTTTGGGCAACAGGCCTGTGGTCTTGGAATTCATGGAATGAGCCCCATGATTGACCCTGATTTCTACCTGAAAACAATTTCCTGAGCTGGAGTCCAGGCAGAGCATTGTGGCCTTACTGTTCTGAGCTCAGAATTTGGGACAGCTAAAATGTCTAGCATCTTCAGGGCAGGACCTTGGAGAAGAGGAAGGTGTGTAGGAGGGGCGCTCAGATGTTTGTGTGTGGGTCCCTTGTGAATTCTTGGCAGAGGGTTGGGCGTCCATGAATAAGAAAGACCAGAAGGGTGCCTTAGGGTTGGGAATGGAACAGAGATACTAGAGGTCGTACAGCTGGGGGATATTGGAGCTCTGGCCCAGACGGATTTGAGAGACATGATGGACACCCCAGGCAACTGATGAAACACTGGAAAGAACATGAGATAAAGCAGGGATTGGCAAACCGTGTCAGTAAAGTTTGTTAAAACATATCCACGCCCATCATTTACATATTGTCTGGTTGCTTTCAGTCTACAATGGCAAAGTTCAGTATTTGCCACAGAGACATTAGGGCCGGCAAGGCCACAATATTTACTATTCGGCTCTTTAAGAAAAAGTTTTCTGACTACTGCCCTAGAGTTAAAGCCTATTCTAGACCTTCCCATAGCAAAGCCTATGACCAAATCTAGATCTTCCTGTAACAAAGCCTATAAGGCAAAATCTGCAGGGGAGACAGAACTTGGAGGTTGAGTTCTCCCAGGTGAGGGAAACTTGGGAAGCATCTTGAACTTTCCATAGATACCCTAACAAAAGTATTACTTGACATTTTATTTAAAATTAGAATGTTTCTGAGCAGTATTGCCTCCTGTAGTGCTTTGGGACCTTTCTAACAGTGACAGTGGCTTTAGCCTACACTCTGATACTTTGCAAGTCTTTGGTTACTCCCCTGGACAAATTCTATGTAAGAATATGTCTCATTCCACTTTAAAAGAAAAACCCTGTAATCTTTCTTGATGATGGAACTTTCTAGGATCTCCTATCCAATGTCAGTATTTAGTTTAAATTGAAAAAGTTGCTAATCCCCAAAGGCTAGAACCAGAGCTAAAGTAGCTTCCGATTTAAGAGGAACAAGCAAGGTTCCTTTTGTTTCTGAATATTTACAAATTGTTTCATGCATATAGACAAAATAGAATAACAAAAAACTGGATGCCCACCACACATAGCTTTTTTTTGCATGTTAATGTTTTGCCAAATTTGCTTCACATTATTTTTCTAAGAAATAGTATCTCAGATACATACTGTGTGTGTATCCCTCCCTGATCCTGTTCTGTCCCTTCTTTTCCCAGTGATAACTACTCTTGAATCTTTTGCTTGTCATTACGTTAGATGTTTTTATACCAACAAAGTGTGTATGTTTGTATTTATAAATTATATGTAATATTTTATGCATTTTCAAGTTTAAATAAAAGCCATCATTTTGTACATATTATTCTGCAACTATTAGCTTTTCCACTCAGCCTTGTTTTGAATTTAGACATGGTAAAATGTATCATTGTAATTCACTTACTACATGATTTGTATCTTCATTCTTTTGTTGATGGACATTTAGGTTTCCAGTATTTTGTGATTATAAACAGTGCTAAAGTGAATATTGGTGTTATCTGTCTTACTGTGTTTATATATTGGAGTTTCTCTAGATAATGTAACTGGAAATAGTATTGTTGCTTGTAGTATATCCACATCTTTGACTATTCAGTTATTACTGAATTGCTTCGCAAAATGGTTTCATCCTTTTATAATTTCACTTGCTTTGGTTTGCACAGTTACATCGTGGGTGCTCTAAAGCAGACACGTTGTACCTGAAGAGAATATGACATATGACAATCTAATTTTACTACAGATAAATTGAAAGTTGGTTGTTTAGATTCTTGATAAATTTATTCCTGTTTAAAAACCTTCTTATGGAAATGTTCAAACCTGTACAAGTAGAGAGAACCCCTGCGAACCATAGAGAAAACCTCCATCATCAATTTTCAGTAACTGTTAACATATGGCAGGCCTTATTTCATTCTCCCTCATCCCCTCAACTAGATTATTTTAGAGATCACAGATTTTCATTTAATTTCATCTGTGAATACTTTAGTGTATATACTAATCTTTTTTTTTTTTTTTGGTACGCGGGCCTCTCACTGTTGTGGCCTCTCCCATTGCAGAGCATAGGCTCCGGACACGCAGGCTCAGCAGCCATGGCTCACAGGCCCAGCCGCTCTGCGGCATGTGGGATCCTCCCGGACCGGGGCACGAACCCGCGTCCCCTGCATCGGCAGGCGGACTTTCAACCACTGCGCCACCAGGGAAGCCCTATACTAATCTTTATATACTATATATCTCCTACCCCCCCAAAAGAAACCCACAATACCATTGTCACCACACAATACCATTATCACCCTCCAGAAATAATTCCATAATGTTATCAAATATTCAGCATTCAAATTTTGCCAATTATCTGTTTTCTCATTTTATCTACACTATTTAAAATATGATTACATTGTGAAAATATATACTTTTAAGGAATATATTTAAGCAGTGTCATATAAAATGTACTCTTAGATTTCTGGTTTTTCATAGAATCATGTTTAAACAAATGGTACCTATAAAGTAATCTAGGTGTAGTCTAACCCCTTTACTTTGTAAATGAAAGAATTGAGGCTCAGAGAGGTTGAAATTTATTTAAAATTGGCCAGCTCACTGTAGCAGAGTTGGAATTAGAAGGCAGATCTTCTGACCCTAAATCCATTGCTCTTCCACTAATTACATAGTGTTGCCTGTCTCATGTTTTTCATCAGTTTTCTAAATCTGGCATTTAAGTACTTTTTCCAGTGGCTTTTCATAAATATCAGACTACTGTACTGTCTGTACAGTACTAATCTTGTGGTTTACAACAGGTTGTATTTTAAAAGGAGTTTGTGAAAGGGTTGAATTATAATATCAACACTTGTGCCAAAGATACTGAGCTGTTCTGAAAAGCTGCTTGTCTTTTCTGACCTAGATACACAGTTTCCAACTGTGGCAGAGGATGCCAGAAAGGGAGAATGAGTGCTGGCAAGAGGCTGGAAATTAAATTATTATATTACTGAGGAATCTAATATAGTTCTTCATTTTTAGCACTGTTGTATGTGAAATATTTTCTGTATTGCTGTAATACTTGGTGAATCTGTGTACTTTTTTGGCATACAAGACCTATTGTTTATTTTGCTAAGGTGAAAACAAAAAGACTTCTTTTTGTTTTAAAGTTGGTAGTTTTTAACATTACTCCTTGTTTATTACTAGATTGCAGGTTCTGAGGTCATTTTGCAAACCTAACTAATTAAGAGAAATAATCTTGTCCTTTCTATCTTCAGATATGGTTTCTTTGTGATGCTCTGTCCTGTAGAATAACAACAAAAAGTCTTTTGGGAACCAAAGACAATATTTGAACCTTGTTTACCAAGGTGCTGGTTTTCCCTCCAGTGTTAAGTGTGCTGCAGTGGGCACAGTAGGGCAGAGAATACTGTTTCTTGGCACATTCATTACCACTTTTTTCTTTTGATCAGAATTGTCACCAGATCTGTAAATTCTAAAGATACTCTGATGACCTCTATCACAGCCATTTAGTGAGAAGGCAGTTAATAGGTACTGAGGCACATATAGTTCAGGTGCTACTTCATGTTTAATTGTGATTTAAAGGACTAGATCTTTTAAAGATCACTGTGCAAAATTAAATATATACCTGCTCTTTGATTTGCTTGTGGACACGGTGATATGAATCGTAAAGATGCTGGAGACCCAACCCAAGTTCTAGGGATAGCTCTGCCAATGTGTGATCAGAGATAAATGATTTAACATCTTTGTATATTTGTGCTTTCACATTTTAAAAGTTTAAAAATGAAATTTATACCATTCTGTTTTTTACTACTTTTCAGGGCTGTTGTAAGCAATGAATGTGATGCTATATGAGAAAATATTTTGAGAAATTCATTTGAGTTTCTCCTTTGTGCCAGGTATTCTATGTTTGCAAAACAAAAAGTAAGCAAAAGCTGTCATATGGCAATAGTAAATCCTATGGAGAGAACAGGGTCAGAGGTGTGCTGGAGGAGGGCGTGCTGTTTTATATAGGGTAATCAGGGATGGGCTTATGATAAGGTGACATTTGAGCAGACGCTTGAAGAAGTAAGAGGAGTTATGTGGATGTCAGGGGTAAACTAGCTAGGTTCCAAGGGTGCGGAATTGTGTGCCTTGTTTGAGAAATAGCAAGATACCAGTGTGGGTGGAACACAGTGTGTGAGGAGGGGAGTGATGGGGGATGAGGCCAAGAAGTTAATGGGAATCAGATTATTGGAGATTTATAGGCCATTATGAGGTGTTTACTCAGAGACCAGAAGCATTGGAAGGTTCTGAGCAGAGGAATGACATGACCTAATGTTTTTTAAATTTTAATTTTATATTGGGATATAGTTGATTTACAATGTTGTGTTAGTTTCAGGTGTACAGCAAAGTGATTTAGTTTTATTAATACATATATATCTATTCTTTTTCAGATTCTTTTCCCATATAGGTTATTATAAAGTATTGAGTAGAGTTCCCTGTGCTATACAGTAGGTCCTTGTTGACTAATTTTTTAAAAAAATATTTTATTTATTTGGTTGCGCCAGGCCTTAGTTGCGGCCAGTGGGCTCATTAGTTGTGGCTTGCTGGCTCCCTACTTGTGTCATGGGAACTCTCAGTTGCAGCATGCATGTGGAATCTAGTTCCCTGACCAGGGATTGAACCCGGGCCCCCTGCATTGGGAGCGTGGAGTCTCAACCACTGTGCCACCAGGGAAGTCCCTGATTTTCTATTTTATATATAGTAGTGTGTATATGTTAATCTCAACTCCTAATTTTTCCCTCCCCCCCCAACCATTCCCCTTTGGTAACCATAAGTTTTTCTATGTCTGTGAGTCTGTTTATATTTTGTGAATATGTTCATTTGTATCATTTTTTAGATTCCACAATATAAGTGATATCATATGATATTTATCTTTCTGTGTCTGACTTCACTTAGTATGATAATCTCTGGGTCCATCCATGTTGCTGCAAATGACATTATTTCATTCTTTTTTATGGCTGAGTAATTTTCCATTGTATATATGTACCCCATCTTCTTTATCCATCTGTCTATTGGTGGATATTTAGGTTGCTTTCATGTCTTGGCAGTGACATGACATAATTTAAATTTTAAAGGGAACACTGGTTACTCTTGCTGAGAATAAACTCTAGGTGGGGAAGCAAGAGAACAAGGTAAAAGTGAAGGATTTGGTGATGGATCAGATGTGGATGTGAGAAGAAGAGAGGTGTCAAGGATGACTCCCCAGGTTTTTGGCATGAGCTGCTGTAGGATGGGGTATTTGCCTTCTTTTGAGAGAGGGAAGACTGGGAGTGAGTAGCAAATCTCGTTTTAGTTTTGTTTTTTTGAGGGAGGAGGTCACGAGTTGGTCTGGGACATATTAAGTTTAAGATGTTTATTAGACATCTAGGTGGGTATGTTGATTGTGTACTTGAATGTGAGTCTGAAACTCAGGGTGATATAAATTTGGGAGTCCTCAGTGTACACATGGAATTTAAAGCATCAAGCCTGGATGATATTGCTAAGGGAGTGTGTGTAGAATAGTAAAGAGATTAAGAGTGAGGTGTGTGTCCAGAGGCACTCCAGCATTTAGGTTGTGGATATAAGAAAGAAGGGAGATGGCAGAGTAATTTATGAAGTAGGGGGAGAGCAAAGAGGGTAGTGTACTGGATGGGAGCCAAGGGAAGTAAAATGGTTAAGCAGGGAGCAGTCAGCTGTGTCAGCTCTTGCTGAGAAGTTGACTAAAATGAGGGCCGAGAATCGTTCACAGCATTGAACTCCATGGAAGTCCTATGGGACTTGACAAGAGCTGTTTCGGTGGAGCATTGGGGTGAGAGGCTGATTGGGGTGAATTTAAGAGAGAATGGGAGGAGAGGAAATGGAAACCAGAAGTGTGAACTCAAAGAATTATGCCTTAAGAGAGGCAGAGAGTCCGGCCGTGGGGAGGCAAGAGGTCAAGGAAAGTTATTCAAGAGAGTGGAGGGGGGTGATTACAGGAGTGATATTCTTGAGGGGATAGGATCTAGAGGATTTGAGTGGAAAGATTTCCATTAGATAGGAATAGGGACAGTTCATTTGTAAAACAGGAAAGAAGGAAGAATATATGGGAAAAGATGCAGCAACGTTGATATTTTGCATGAAATAGGAAGCAGGAGGATGACCAGTTGAATGCGAGGATATGGGAAGAAAATACAGATGTGATGAGACAAGAGAAGATGTGAAATAATCATTAGGAAAGTGGGAAGTGAATGAATATTTGTTTTTTTTAATGGGGCTCCTTGGGCGTTGCAGGTGTTTAGCATCCCAGGGTACCCAATGCCAGGATTACCCACCTAGTCATTGTGACAACCAGCAAACTTTACCTCACGTTTTTAAATCCCCCAGGGTTGCAGTACCACCCCTGTTTGGGAACTGTTGATTATTGGGCCTTTTGAAGTTAAATCATGAATTTAGAAAAAGAACTGGGACTTCCCTGGTGGTCCAGTGGTTAAGACTTCGCCTTCCAATGCAGAGGGTATGGGTTTGATCCCTTGTCAGGGAGCTAAGCTCCCACATGCCTCTCGGCCAAAAAACCAAAACATAAAACAGAAGCAATTCTGTAACAAATTCAATAAGGACTTTAAAAATGGTCCACATCAAAAAAAAAAAAACACCTTAAAAAAAAAAAAAGAACCAATTAGCACTATTGTGTGATTTCCCCCTCACCCCCCTGCCACATTCCAGGGTTACTGGTGGGGTATAGTTAAGAGTCTTGGGTATGATCAGGGTTGGGGTTTTGCCAGGGTAGGATAACAAAGGAAATTGCTGGTGAAAATCAGTGGTAGATGATGGATTGTGTAATTTCAGTTGGATAAGGACAGAAGTGAGGGCATGCAAAGGGTGAGGGACTCTGAAAGGTGGTTGGGTTAGTAGATTATGGGTCCTGGTGGGGAGTGGGTACCTCGGGTAGGAAAGGAGATGAGAACATTGGAGGAAAAGAATACAAGGATTTTAGAAGGATCATCTATGTGGTTCTGGAAATTACTAAGAATTATGCCAGGAATTAGAGATGAACTAAGTACTAAAGTCCGTCCTGAAGGAGTAGAAGGAAGTTTGGGGGATTAATCTAAGATGGGTGAAATAAGGCAAATAAACAGTGGAAATTGTGCTTATGGAAGAAGAGTCAGAAATTGCCTGTAAGTCACTATGATGATGACAGCTGTGGAAATATATGGGAAGAGACAGTGACATTTCAGATGGAGCCTTCTTGGGTTCTACAGTTAATGGCACTCTCTAAGGAAAGAGAAATCTAGGGTTGAATTCAGATTTTTATTGAGCCTCTCCTGAGTGCAGGGCACTGTAGGTGCTGTGGAGATAAAGATAAGTAATTTCATTAAGGAGCTTGTGATAAAAATAACTAAAACTGAGTAATAGAAATGTCATAAAGGAAGTTGAAAAAGGACTGGATGGCTCAAAGAAAGAAGAAATTTATATTAACCTCAAGTATTAGGTAAGACTTCCTGGAAGGGTAGATTTGAGATGGACATTTGATGAATAGAACAAGGGCAAATCATAGTGGAGTAGAGGTTGCAGTCCAGGTAAGGGAAGGGTTTAACTTGGAGCTTAGCGGTAGCACATTGTATGGTATTCTGGGGAAGATTCATTATTCTCTTTTTGGCTGGAACTACAGTGATGAGAGAAATGACAGGGACAGAATTGAATACGTGTTGTATTATGGAGGGCCTTGGTGACACCTAGTATTTGAGTGGAATGCCAGTTAAGCTATTGAGTAGTCAATGAAAGTTTTTTTAAAATTTTATTTATTACTTTATTTTATTTCAATTAATTAATTAATTTGCACTGGTCTTAGTTGCAGCAGGTGGGCTCCTTAGTTGTGGCACTCAGGCTTAGTTGCGGCATTCATGTGGGATCTAGTTACCTGACCAGGGGTCGAACCCAGGCCCCCTGCATTGGGAGCACGGAGTCTTAACCCCTGCGCCACCTGGGAAGTCCCCATCATTGAAGGTTTTGAAGGGGAGCTTGATGTTCTCAAAGTAAAATTTTCCCCAAAGATGGGCTGAAGTGGGATAGAATAGTTTAGGAGAAGATAGATTCCTGTAAATAGTAAAACATGGCAAAACTATTCACAGTAGTATACAAGACTTCTATATCTTTGAGTTATAAACATCTTTAGTAGTAAAACAAAGACTGAAACTCAGGATTTCCATTCTCATGCTGTATCCCTTTTCCTGTTTTGAATTCAGAGAGTTTGCCTCATTTATGTTTTCTTTACATGGCTCTCAGAACAGCACAGTCTTCGTTTTCCTGGTATCTCTCAGGCACTTCTCTGGCTAGTTGTGCCTCTTTTTCCTGTTCGTTGGTGCACCTACTCCCTTGGTGATCTTGTGGCTTTGCATACTACCTATATGCTGAAAAGTACCAAATTTATAACCTAATCCAGATCTCTCTTCTAAACTATAGGTTCATATGCTATAGTTGCCTACTTGTATATCTAATAATTATCTCCAGCTCAACATGACCAAACCTGAATTCCTGTTCTTAATCCCCAAACCGCCTCTCCCTGCACCTTCCCTAACTCAGTTGCTCAGGCCAAAAACCTTGAAGTCAATCTTGACGCCTCCACCTCGCTCCCACTCCACATCCATTCTACTAGGAGGACATGCCATCTTTCCCTTCAGAATGTATCTATTCTCTGATTGCTAAACTTTCTTAGTGGTCTCCTTCCTTCTACCCTTGCCCTCTCTACGATGTATTTCAACATAGCAAGCATAGTGATCTTTTAAAAACATGAGTCAGATATTGTCAGTGCTCTGCTCAAAACCCTCTAAGGGTTCCGTGTCTCACTCAGAGTAAAAGCCATAGTCCTTAAGATGACTAGAAGGACCTCCTGTTTTAGGAATTGACAAACGGTGGCCCCTGGACCACATTTGGATCCATTGCCTGTTTTTTGTTTTGTTTTTTTTTAAATTTTTTTATTTTGCGGTTTGCGGGCCTCTCACCGCTGTGACCCCTCCCGCTGTGGAGCACAGGCTCCGGACGCACAGGCTCCGCAGCCATGGCTCATGGACCCAGCCGCTCCGCAGCACGTGGGATCCTCCCAGACCGGGGCACGAACCCGCGTCCCCCGCATCGGCAGGTGGACTTTAAACCACTGTGCCACCAGGGAAGACCCATTGCCTGTTTTTGTGTGACCTGTGGGCTAAGAATGATTTTTACATTTTTAAATGGTTAAAAAAAAAAAAACCTGATACTTTGTGACATGAACATCATATGAAGTTGAAATTTCAGTGCCCATAAATAAAGTTGTATTGGAATACAGCCACACCCATTTGTTTGCACACTGTGTTATGGCTACATTTGCACTACAAAGGCAGCGTTGAGTAGTAGAGACCTTATGGCTCAAAAGCCTAAAGTACTTTTTATCTGGTCCTTTAAAGAAAAAGTTTGCCAACCTCTGCCCTGTATGATGTGGTTCCTCACTCCCGCCCTCAGTCCTCATTGCCCTTCTCTCCCCACCCAGCCTACTCCAGCCGTCCAGCCACAGTGGCCTCCTGTGCCTCTATCTAACCAGGCACAGTCTTCGTCCCCTGCCAGGAATGCTCGTTCCTGAGATCTCTGCATGGCTCACTCCCTCACCCCATCAAGGTTTGCTCAGGCATCACCTTCTCCATGAGGACTGACCATCTATTTAAAATCGCACCCTCCTCTGTATAGTACCTGCACGTACGTGTGCTGTCCCCTGCTCTTTCTTTTCCATAGCACCTCACACCTTCTCACATACTGTTTAAATTACTTGTTTTTACATTTACTGTTTTTTGGTTGTTTCCCCAACTCTGGACTTAAACACAAGAGCAGGGCTTTTTGTCTGTTTTGTTCACTGATGCATCCTAAGTGCCTAGAACAGTGGCTGGCTTATTGTAGGTTCTCAATAAAGACTTGTTGAGATGCACTAAATTTTGGTTCTTTAACCAAATGAGTTGTCTAACTGGTGGATAGAGTTCTTTCACTTCTGTCACTATTCCATCAGGAATGGGGAAGGGCTAGTGTGTGTGCTTTCAGTGAGGAGATGTGGTTTCCTGTCACCACTTCCTTGGATTGGTTACTTGATAACATCTTTTTCATCCTGCTCACTGACAGTAAGTGTTCAGAAAGCATTCTGATTGACCTAGCCGGCTTGTACAGTGCATTTTATGTTAGCGCTGCAGCCGTTGTGCCATCCTTGTTTAAATTGTTTAATTGAGCAGGGACCTTTTGGCCTGAGCCCAGTGTTGCAAGGCTTCAAGTGATGTGGTGGGATTGAGCTTTTCCATCATTATAGGTGTTTTGGGGTAGGGATGAAGAGCTGGATTTTTGGAGTAGGTATAAGTAATTTAAAGGTTTTTCAGTTTAGCATTCCCCTAGTGCCGTTTTAATATAGAAAATAAAAGGAAATTTTCTGAGGAAAGTACGGAAATTCAGTATTCTTTTCACATTAGTATTGTACAGAAACTGAATGCCACCACGTAGGGAAAGTTTAGTTTATTTGAAGGGATTTGGAGGAAGTATTGAATTTATATGTATTTGCTCTTCTCTTAATGTATCTGAATTGGTTCATTTTCATATGCCCTGTGCTATCAAGCACAGTACCAAGTTACAGAACAGGCAATTAGTAAGTATCTATTTACTGGTAAATCTCTTTATCTTAAAGTAATCCTCTTTGGCGTATCAGTGAGGTATCTTTTTCTAATTTTATTTGCCCATCTGTAATATAGTGGACATGTGATTGTTCTTTTGTAATGGAGAAGTAGAGCCTGGATATTTGATTTTCACATAGCTCCTCTGGAGAGGTTGCAGATGTTAGTATTAGCAAAATTTAAAGTTTTCTATTCAGTTATTATTTTGAGAGTAAATAATTTCTTGGATTCTATGTCACACTGTTTACAAGACATTATTTGGAATTTTTCAAGAAAGTAGGTATATTTAAATATTTTTTGCCTTAATTTTTAATATTTTCTCCTAATTGCATTTCAGAAAAATTCCTAAATATTTGACTAAATTTTATAGTTTGAATATAGAAAGCATCGTCATTCTCCAGTTTTGAGATTTCATACATTACAAAAACCTAGCTTTGTGGGCTGGGTAGCCTGACATCTAAAGCTTTCACCTTTAAAGGTTAGTTAAAAAGGACATACAACGCCACCAAAAATATGATCCATGAAAGAAAAATTTGATAAGCTGGGATTCATTAAAACTAAAAACTTCTGTTTTATGAAAGACACTCTTTTTTATTTATTTATTTATTTATTTTATTTATTTTTTTGCGGTACATGGGCCTCTCACTGTTGTGGCCTCTCCCGTTGCGGAGCACAGGCTCCGGACGTGCAGGCTCAGTGGCCATGGCTCACGGGCCCAGCCGCTCCACGGCATGTGGGATCTTCCTGGACCGGGGCACGAACCCGCGTCCCCTGCATCGGCAGGTGGACCCCCAACCACTGCGCCACCAGGGAAGCCCGAAAGACACTCTTAAGAGGATGAGAAGACAAGTACCAGACTGGGAGAAAATCTTCGCAAAACACATATCAGATAAAGGACTGGTATCCAAAATATACAAAGAAGTCATAAAATTAAACAGACAACCCAATTAAAAAAGGGCAGAAGACCTGAACAGACACCTCACTAAAGAAGGTATACACATGGCAAATAAGCATATGAAAAGATGCTCAACATCATACGTCATCAAGGAATTTCAATTTCAGATGATAGTGAGATACCATTACACACCTATTAGAATGGCTGAAGACCCAAACTTGGACAGCACCAAATGCTGATGAGGATGTGGAGCAGCAGGAACTCTCATTCTTTCCTGGTGGGAATGCAAAATGGTACAGCTACTTTGGATGAAAGACAGTCTGGAAGTTTCTTACAAAACTAAACATAGTTTCACCATATGATCCTGTGGTCATACTCCTTGGTATTTACCCAAATGGGTTGAAAACCTGCACACGAATGTTTACAGCAGCTTTATTCATAATTGCCAAAACTTGATAGGTGAATGGATAAACAAACTGTGGTATATCCAGACAGTGGAATATTTTTCAGTGATAAAAAGAAATGACATGGAGGAATCTTTTTTTAAAAATATTTATTTAATTTATGGCTGCGTTGGGTCTTTGTTGCTGTGCGCAGGCTTTCTCTGGTTGTGGTGAGCGGGGGCTACTCCTCGTTGCAGTGCGCAGGTTTCTCATTGCGGTGGCTTCTCTTGTTGCTGAGCATGGGCTCTAGGCACGTGGGCTCCAGTAGTTGTGGCACGTGGGCTCTAGAGCGCGGGCTCTAGATCGCAGGCTCAGTAGTTGTGGTGCACGAGCTTAGTTGCCCTGCGGCATCTTCCTGGACCAGGGCTCGAACCCGTGTCCCCTGCCTTTGGCAGGCAGATTCTTAACCACTGCTCCACCAAGGAAGTCCCGGCATGGAGGAATCTTAAGTGCATATTGCTTAGTGAAAAGACTACATACTGTATGATTTCAACTATGTGACATTTGGAAGAGGGAGGGTCAAATAGGTGGAGCCTGGGATTTTTAGGGCAGTGAAACTGTTCTGGATGATTCTGTAATGGTGGGTGCATGTCATAATCCTTTTGTCAAGACTCAGAGAAGGTATAACACAAAGAATGGACCCTGATGTAAACTGTGGTCTTTAGTTAATAATATTGTATTAACATTGGTTCATTAGTTGTAACAAATGTACCACACTAATGCAAGATGTTAATAATAGGGGAAACTGTGTGTGTGTTAGGAAGAAGTGGTATATGGGATTCTTCTATTTCCCACTCAATCTTTCTGTAAACCTAAGGCTGCTCTAAAAAAACAATGTCTATTAATTGAAAAAAATAGTAGTTAATAAAAAAAGTGATACACAGGCACACACATGCCCATATGTACACACTCCACCCTCTGCATACAACTACTCTTACTTAATAAGTAGAACACAGCTAATGTTTTTCTGAGCTCTGTTTTTCAGAGAAATATATATCTGATATATATATCAGAGAACGTATATCTGATATATAAGCAAAACATTTTATTTGATACTTGAGGTTTTTTTCCCTTCTGAAGCCATATATTGAGCATATACTATATGCCAAATACTTTTAAGTATTTTTAACAACCTGTCTCATTTAGTTTGAAGTAAATACTGTTCACCTCATTGCACAGGTGAGGAAGCTCTGGCTAAGAGAAGTGAAGTGGCAACGAAGTTGGTAGTTGAATCTAGACCTGACTCCAAAGCCGGTGTCCTATATGGCCTTTGTAATTCACATAGACATATTTGTTGAAAGAGCTAAAGTTTATCCACTAACATAAGTGTAAGTGCCTTTAGAGCAAAAATATTATGGAAAGGGATTGCCTTGGTTTGAATCTTAGCTCTGGTATGTACTTTTGCTTTGTGATTTTAATTAGATTATATTGTCTCTTTATGCTCTAGCTTCCTTATATGTTAAGTGGAGATATTAAGATTGTTGTGGGACTTCCCTGGTGGTCCAGTGGTTACGAATCTACCTTCCAATGCAGGGGACTCGGGTTCAGTCCCTTGTTGGGGAACTAAGATCCCACATGCCACAGGACATCTAAGCCCGTGCACCACAGCTACTGAGCCTGTGCGCTCTGGAGCCCACGCACCACAACCTGCATGCTGCAATGAAGATCCCGCGTGCCGCAACTGGGACCCGATGCAGCCAAATAAATTAAAAAAAAAAGATTGTTGTGAGGATTAAATGAATTAATATATCAAAAGCTCTTAGAACAGTGCCTGGTACAGAATGTGAGTCCCATAACTGTTAGCTGTTAATTAGTAGTGGAATATTTTCTCACTGTATAGGTTAAGGAAACTGAGACCCAAGGAAATTAAGTGATTTTGAGTCACATAACTTTCTAAGGTCACAGAGCTATTAAATGGTGAAGTTGAGTCTTTTTTAAAATTTCAAGGCCAGAATTTTATCCACTAAGTTAATCACTTTTTTAGAGAGAAACTCTTTAAAAATGTGTTGCAGTTTCTATCAGCTCACAGTCTACCAAATATAACTTTTTTTTTTTTTCAGTCAGATATAGTAGGGAAAAATCATTGGGCTATGACTTAGGTTTTGGACCACGCTTTGTCCCTGATTAGTTGTGTGACTTCTTGAATATCTCTGATTGTAGTTCACTTTAAACTGAGGGGTAGGTGGAATTGGACCAGATGATTTCTAAGTTCCTTTTACAGCATCGACAGATTATGATTCTGAGATGATATCATGAATTATTGCACTATGCTATAATACCCTGAAGTTCCCAGAGCTGCTTTTTTAAAAAAAAATTTAATTTTTTATACAATTTTAAAAGGCTACACTCCATTTACAGTTATTACAAAATATTGGCTATATTCCCCGTGTTGTACAGTACATCCTTGTGGCCTATCTTATACCCAATAGTTTGTAACTTATACCCAATAGTTTGTATCTCCTACTCCCCCACCACTGTTTTGTCCCCCCACCCCCTGCCAGTAACCACTAGTTTATTCTCTGTATCTGTGAGTCTGCTTCTTTTTGTGTTGTGTTCACTAGTTTGTTGTATTTTTTAGATTCCACATATAAGTGATATCATACAGTATTTGTCTTTCTCTTTCTGACTTATTTCACTTAGCATAATGCCCTCTAAGTCCATCCATGTTGCAACAAAGGGCAAAATTTTGTTCTTTTTTATGGCTGAGTAGTAGTCCATTGTATTGGGTTGGCCAAAAAGTTCCTTCGATTTTTAAGTAAAAATAAAAGACACATTTTTCACTTTCACCAAGAACTTTATTGAACAACATATTCACCATTTCGTTCCACTACCTTCTGCCATTTTTCAGGCAAATTCATAATTCCATCTTCCCAAAAATTTCGTATTTTTTTTTTTTTAATTTTGTATTTTTGAGCAAAGAACTGTTCCAGGTGCCTTTTATCGTCTTCCAGGGAATTGAAATTTTTTTCCATTAAGAGAATTTTGTGAAGACCAAAATAAATGGAAATCCGAAGATTCAATGTCTGATGGGTATGGTAGATGAATCAGAACTTCCCAGCCAAACAGTAACAGTTTTTGCCTGGTCATGAAAGAAACATGCAGTCTTGTGTTATCCTGATGGAAGATTATGCGTTTTCTGTTGACTAATTCTGGACACTTTTCGTCAAGTGCCGCTTTCAGTTGGTCTAATTGGGAGCAGTACTTGTTGGAATTAATCATTTGGTTTTCCAGAAGGAGCTCATAATAGAGGACTCCCTTCCATATACACAACATCGCCTTCTTTGGTGTGGTTGGTGGTGGTTCATCTCACTTGCCCCATGATCTCTTCCATTCCACATTATTGTACAGTATCCACTTTTCATCACCCATCACATTTGTTTTAAAAACGGAACGTTTTCATTATGTTTAAGTAGAGAATTGCTGCAGAAATACGGTCAAGAAGGTTTTTTTCGCTTAACCTATGTGGAACCCAAACATCAAAGTGATGAGCATAACCAAGCTGGTGCAAATGATTTTCAGCGCTTGATTTGGGTACTTTGAGTATGTCCGCTATCTCCCATGTGGTATAATGTTCACTGTTCTCAAGTATTGTTTCGATTTGATCACTATCAACTTCAACTGGTCTACCTGACCGTGGAGCATCGTCCAGCAAGAAATCTCCAGCACGAAACTTTGCAAACCACTCTGACACGTTTGATCAGTCACAGCACCTTTTCCATACAGTGCACAAATCTTTTTTCTTTTTTGCGTTTCAGTGCGTTTTTACCTTTCTTGAAATAATAAAGCATAATATGCTAAAAATGTTGCTTTTTTCTTCCATCTTCAGTATTAAAATGGCTACACAAAATTCACCCATTTTGATAAGTCTTTATTTAAAACTCCAAGTGTTTTTAATTTTTTAAATTATTTATTTATTGGCTGCGTTGGGTCTTCACTGCTGCGTGTGGGCTTTCTCTAGTTGTGGAGAGCGGGGGCTACTCTTTGTTGCAGTGCATGAGCTTCTCAGAGTGTAGTCTCAGTAGTTGTGGCACACAGGCTTAGTTGTTCTACGGCATGTGGGATCCTCTGGGACCAGGGCTCAAACCTGTGTCTCCTTAAGTCTTTTTTTAAATGCAAGCTGATGTGACAGCTGTCGCATACAATCTAACAAAATTGTTTTGAATGAAGTTAAAGACAACTAAGTGCTACTAGAGCCGTCTTATGGGAAAAAACCAGACGAACCTTTTGGCCAGCCGAGTACATATATACCACATCTTCTTTATCCATTCATCTGTTGGTGGACACTTACGTTGCTTCCATATCTTGGCAATTGTAAATAATTCTGCTATGAACATTCGGGTGTGTGTATCTTTTCGAATTAGTGTTTTTGGGTTTTTTTAGATGTATTCCCAGGACTGGAATTGCTGGGTCATAAGGTAGTTCTATTTTTAGTTTTTTGAGAAACCTTTACACTGTTTTCCACAGTGGCTGCACCAGTTTACATTCCCTCCAACAGTGTTTGAGGGGTCCCTTTTCTCCACGTCCTCGCCAACATTTGTTATTTGTGTTCTTTGTTATGATAGCCATTCTGACAGGTGTGAGATGATATCTCATTGTGGTTTTGATTTGCATTTCACTGATGATTAGCTCTGTTGAGCATCTTTTCATGTGCCTGTTGGCCATCTGCATTTCCTCTTTAGAAAAATGTCTATTCATTTCTTCTGCCGCTTTTAAATTGGGTTGTTTATTTGATATTGAGTTGTGTGAGCCATTTACATATGTTGGTTATTAACACCTTATCCATCATATGGTTTGCAAATATTCTCTCCCATTCAGTAGGTTGTCTTTTCGTTTGGTCGATGGTCTCCTTTGCTATGCAAAAGCTTTTAAGTTTAACTAGGTCCCATTTGTTTATTTTTGCTTTTATTTCCTTTACTTCAGAAGACGGATCCAAAAAAACATTGCTGCAATTTATGTCAAAGAGCGTTCTGCCTATGTTTTCCTCTAGGAGTTTTATAGTATCCAGTCTTATATACAGGTCTTTAATCCATTTTGAGTTTATTTTTGTGTATGGTGTTAGAGAATGTTCTAATTTTATTGTTTTACATGCAGCTGTCCAGTTTTCCCAGCACCACTTACTGAAGAGACTGTCTTTTCTCCATTGAATATTCTTGCCTCCTTTGTCATACATTAGCTGACCATAAGTGCGTGGGTTTATTTCTGGGCTGTCTACCCTGTTCCATTGATCTATGCGTCTGTTTTTGTGGCAGTACCATACTGTTTTGATTACTGTAGCTTTGTAGCATAGTCGGAAGCCAGGGAACTTGATTCTTCCAGCTCTGTTCTTTCTCAAGATTGTTTTGGCTATTCGGGGTCTTTTGTGTTTCCATACAAATTAAAAAATTTTTTGTTCTGTGGAAAATGCCATTGGTAATTTGATAGGAATTGTATTGAGTCTGTAGATTGCCTTGGGTAGTATGGCCATTTTAATAGTATTGATTCTTCCAATCCAAGAACATGGTATATCTTTCTGTTTGTGTCATCTTCAGTTTCTGTCATCAGTGTCTTGTAGTTCTCAGAGTACAGGTCTTTTGCCTTCTTAGGTAGATTTATTCCTAGGTATTTTATTCTTTTTGATGTGACGGTAAATGGGGTTGTTTCCTTAATTTCTCTTTTTGTTACTTCATTGTTAGTGTATAGGAATGCAACAGATTTCCGTATTAATTTTGTATCCTGCAACTTTACCAAATTCACTGATGAGCTTTAGTAGTTTTCTGGTGATATGTTTAGGGGTTTCCATATATAGTATCATGTCATCTGCAAACAGGGACGGTTTTACTTCCTTTCCAGTTTGGATTTCTTTTATTTCTTTTTATTCACTGATTGCTGTGGCTAGGACTTCCAAAACTATGTTGAATAAAAGCGGCAAGAATGAGCCCAGAGCTTCTTGATGTATAGGTAGGGTGGTTACTCTCCATACTGATGACTGAAAAGTGCTATTGGTGATCCACTGTTTCTCCACTACATCAGCTTTTACTTAACATTCTTCCCTCTTTTTCTGCTTTCAGTCAACTTTCTTAATATGTTTGACTTATTGGTTTTACCTTTTTATAGCGAGCAGCTTGTGGACTTTGTTTTCAGTTCTCACCTGTGAGCAGTTTAGTTCAGTTCTCATCAGTGCAGCAATCTTTGGCTGCAGGATTCACAGCTAAGTACTGAATGGTTGAATCTTCTAGAATGGAGTAGGGTTGGGAATGGGAAGTGCCAAAGACTCTAAATTGTATAGTGCGATCTTTATACAAAAGGTATAATTTTAGTGACAGGAGGATCTTTGAGATATCTCTTACCATGGGATCATGTTTTAGTTTGTTTCTTAGCTTTGTTATATAAAAGGACCTTATGAATTGCAGCATTATGTGTTCCCTCCTTACCTTGATTTGATATGTGTAGTAATCAACGTAAGTTCTATCTATTCGTTGTTACATAATTTTAAAAAAATCAATCTTCACTAGCTTATTTCAGGTGGATTTTGTTAAGTCAGAGTCAGGGAAGTTGGTTATTATAAGATATGAATAGTGTTGCATGTAGGTCACAACTGAGTATCATTTGACTGTAAATGTGGGTCTGTTTTTTCATTTGTAGTATTGGGGAGAGTTAAATGTCACCTTTAACTTTCCTGGTCCCAAGAATTCAAAAAGGATTTTTTTCTTTAAGAGAGCAACTGATAGGAAATAATTGTAGATAGAAGTAAAAGGGGGGGGCTTCCCTGGTGGCGCAGTGGTTGAGAGTCCACCTGCCGATGCAGGGGACACAGGTTCGTGCCCTGGTCCGGGAAGATCCCACATGCCGCGGAGCGGCTAGGCCCGTGAGCCATGGCCGCTGAGCCTGTGCGTCCGGAGCCTGTGCTCCACAACGGGAAAGGCCACAACAGTGAGAGGCCCGCATACTGCAAAAAAATAAATAAATAAAAGTAAAAGGGGGTTTCATTATTTAAGGGAGAATTTAAAGGAAAGATATTGAGATGAAGAGGGAGCTCTTTCTTTGTGGGTGTTTACATATCCTGTGGTGTGTGTTACTCCTGATAACCATGTAAGGCATATGTTCTATTTTAATGGTCTCTCTCTAGTTTTTTTGTTTTTTTACCACTGGGCTTATATAAGGACTTCAGTGCTCAGAAAAGCTTATTTTTTACCTTATCTGGAATAAAATCTTATAAAAGTGGAACAAAGGGGTAATAGAATGGTGTTTAGGCCTCTGGGCAGAAATATACTGTGGGATTCTGGTGAGAGTCATTCATGGGTAATGAAATCAGGATTTAGTGAATATTCAGGAGTCTGGCATAACAGTGCATATAGGTTGAGAGGGAAGTAGGGTCTCTTGGGGGTTAGGGGAGCAGAGCCAAAAAAGCATTCTGAATTTTAGGCCTAAAATGATTAAAGATGAAACGTGGTTCCAACATTTGCTGTAAATCTGATGGCAGTATCAAATGGAAAAGCTTCATGGTTACAATCAACAGTGTTATATTTTCAGGTGTCTTATCTACTTTTCAGATAGGTCTGACTAATGCCAGTTTCTATTGAAAATCTCATGGTTAATTGCAACATTTTTGCCACCAGTAGTAGTATTACTTTTTCTGGTTGTACTTCTTTAATGAATCTCTGTCTGTTAATGTATTCATCTCATTGAGTGCAAGTCAGCCAGCTGCCACATTATGGCTACCAGGAGGGTTATTTTTCTGGCCATATCACTTAGGCTCTTGGGCCCACGCCTTCAAAGGATGTATTAGCTTTTTGTTTAAAATGAAGTAATTTTCCTCTATAAAGATTGTTTCATTTTTGTCAATAACACGTTTATGGGTTCCACACTCTGATATGAAACTAATTCTAAATAAGCATTTTTGAAAAGTTGTTTTTCTTTTTCTTTTGCAGGTGTATTCTAGAGAACAAGTCTTCAAACACCTTTGCCGTATTGACTCTGAGCTGTCAGGGGACTCAGGCTTATGAGGAGGTACTGTCACAGAAAACAGTGTCTAGTGAAGACGACAAGAAAGAGGGAAAAGGATCGGAAGAAGAAGCTAAAATACTGTAGAAAACCATGGTAGGTTATTATTTATGTTTCCTTAATTTAGTTACCAAAGATCTCAGTCGCTTGAAGTTGAAACCGTTAACAGTGAGGGCAAGTGAAAAAAAGTGGTGGTAATTTTTTGCTCCAGTGTATCAGCTAAAGATGGCATTCTACTATTTAAGCAAAGCAAATGAGTTCAGATTTATTACGAGCCCTTTAAACCACAAGATGGAGCCCCATGAGCCTGCAGGCCGTAAATTATTAAATACAAAGGAGGGAATGCTCATAAATAATATTTTCTAATAAAACTGGCATTAGCAAACTGATACAAATGGCTAAGGTGACCTTGAACTTGAAATTATGTAATTTTTCTCTAGCTTTCTACCTGAAATTCAGGTTTTTTCCCATGGAAATTAAAAATCCTGAACCAGTCCTTTAAGTAATGATATGAAGGGTTTGGAGTTTATAAAATGTGTGAGTATTTAACTCAAAAAGACACCTTTTTTCACATGCTTTTAATTTTAAAATAATAGGGTCAGGTGTTGAGTGTATTGAGGGCACTGAACTGAATATCATGGAAACCTTGCTTTTTGTGGAAAGTTAATACTTAAATTGAATTTGAGATGTTAGATGAGGTCATAACATCTGGTCCCTAACTTTTTAATTGGTAAAATGTGCTGAATATTTTTCTCCTCATGTTTTGGTTCTGGAGGATGCTGTGTGAATTTTTCCATAAGTGAGAAAAGGCTTTAAAAAGATGTTGTAAGTGAGGGAAAAAGCACAAAAATATTAATCATCAGTATGTTTGAAATATGTTGTTTAGCAAGTCTGATGGTATTTCTTTAAATGACATTTGATTTTTAAAAAATTTGTTTTAGAGGTTATAACTTAGTTGACTTACTCTTTAAAGAAGGAATTCTACTAATATTTTAGTTCTGGATGGTGGGGAAAAAATGTTAACTTGGGATTTTCTCTGTCATTTACGTTTATGGTGAGATGTGAAAAATGACACTGTAACTTGTGTTTCTTCCCATATAAATTATTTGCCTTTTCAGCTTATTTATCTACTATAGTCTTGATATTCTTCGAACTTAAAGAAATGTTTTATATGTGTTACTTGCCATAGTTGATGAAAATTCCTTTCCTAGTTTATTCATCTTAAATGTAGCTTTAGATGTCTGGTGTAGAAATTTTGTGTTTACGTAGTTTAATTGGTCAGTAGGTGTTTTCCAGTTTTGCCTTAGATCTCAGGTTTGAAAGAGAACTTTGTTTCTGCATAGTTCTTCCAATTAATTTTTTAATACTTAAAATCAATGTGGAGCTTATTTGGGTAAATAAGGTAGCTTTTTTTTTGGGGCGTGGTAATACCATTCATTCAGTTCTTTCATCACTGTTTCATGATGCTTGTCCTATCACATCCAGTAGATTCTTGGGTTTAACATTGGCAGTCTTATGTTTTTTGTGAGAGAAAGGCCAAAGGTTTGTGTTAGGTAGCAGTATGTAATTTTCCTAAGGTGTGGCCAGTGTGTAGGACTGAGTAACTTAATTTAGTAACTTAGTAACTCATCATAAAACAGAGAAAATCTCAAGTTAACAATTTTTCCCCCACCATCGAGAACTAAAATATTAGTGGAATTTTTTCTTTAAAGAGCAAGTTAACTATCAATAAGTTATAATCCCTAGAACAACCTAGCATCTCCAATTTGTTACATGGCTCTTTTGTTTTCTTGTTAACTTATTTTGGGATATATAAGTAAATCTCATGAAGTGGTTAAAAAGTTTTTTTCTTTGTAGCAAAAGACTTCTCCAGTTGGAAAACTGGTCATGGACTTTGAGAGCAAGAAAGAAATCTAGACAGAGATTGGCTTTTGTCTAGAAAAAAGGAAAGCTTCATGATTGATTTTAGTAACTTTTATTATGTAATAATTGAGGGTTTCAAAGGATTACTTACCTTTTTAGTTATAGCTTCATTTTGTAGGGGACAATGATACTGTAGTATTAATTTACTAGTGTCCAAATTAATCTGATTTTAAAACATTGACATTCAAACAAAAACAAAAAAGACTGATAAAGCATTGCAAATATATTAATTTGCAGTAAAGACTTTAAAACAAAATATTTCCTGTCTGCTAGCACATAATTTCATGTAAGTTAGGGCACTGTAGCCACCCTTTAAGTCAAATACTTTTGGCTTTATGGAAACTCACCAAGTTTTCCTTGTTCATTTTGCTCTGTACTGGTACAAGTGTCTTTATGGTATCTGTAAATTTGGAAATATTCAAAGGTTTTTGGATGTGTGACTCATGAGTGTGAAGGATCTACTCTATTAAATTTTCATGAAATTCATTCTGTTTCTAGGCTGTAATCTGTTCCACTGATTTCTGGGCCAGCATGTCATTTTAATTATTGCTTTTAACATTTTTGATATTTTAGCATAATGGTACCACCCATCCACCTTTGTAGAATAGTTCTTGATACACTCATGACTTCCCTCCCCCCACCCAAAATGAGCTTTAAAATTATTTTTGTTGAGTATTAAAATCTATCTTGAGGGGATTTTGATTGAGAATGTGAATACATTTGTAAATTAGTTTGGAAAATTAATTCTTTTACAATATGTATTTTCCCCATTCTGGAATTTGGAATATCTCCTACTAATCTATTTAAAAAATTAAAGCTGCACACCAAAGTTTGAATGCCAAATAATAAATAATATTCTAATGTGGTCCATAGTTTTACTATCTTGTTCACATATAACTTTGTATTATGTGTTATTACTATGTTACAAAATCTCAATTTTTCTAGATGCAGAAGTGTCCAGGAGTTTGGAAAGGAGTGACTGGGTATCATGAGTCACCCACATGCATTTCTAGATACTCTGTCGAAGCTAGGAAGTATCTTGTTTCTTGTAGATGATGTGTGATATGGATGACCTTTTTTGACGTGGTATTGAAAACACATAGATTGAGCTAAAATGTGGCATATACATAATACTGAATGTAACTTGGGTGAACTCTTCCAAAATATGAATGAAAGATCTCTAATTTTCTGGTGTGGAGTTTGGCAGGATGGGGTTTTACTTCCTTTCTTGAGCAGTTTTTCATTGCCTCAGTGTTAACTGTTTCACAGCAGTTTGACAATTAATGCTATGACTTGACTTAAATATATTTGTAAGTCATCCTTTTCAGGTAACATTTCTTTTATTGAAGTAATAGTTTCCTTTCACCTTCTGACAGAGATCTATTAGATCTTTTGCCAATGATGATCGCCATGTTATGGTGAAACATTCAACAATTTATCCGTCTCCGGAGGAACTTGAAGCTGTTCAGAATATGGTGTCTACTGTTGAGTGTGCTCTTAAACATGTCTCGGATTGGCTGGATGAAACAAATAAAGGCACAAAAGCAGAGGGTGAGACAGAAGTGAAGAAGGATGAGGCTGTAGACTCCTATTCCAAGTGAGTGTGACCTGACATTTGTGGTGCTGTCCTGTAATGCCCAGGGTCCCGTCCCACTGGGTTACATTTGCTGTTTGGTGTTCTTTGGGTTCTCTCATTTATATGACTGTAAACAAGGAAGTAAATGTTTGTGGAATTTTTCTGAGTTAAATTTGCAGGGAAAGCAAGAAAGGAATAATGATTAGACCAGAAAAAGAAGATAGACCTGTTCAGGATGCCTTTCGAGGGAGCAAGCACCAAGCCCTTTTAAAAAAAACTTCTCTTTTTTGGAGGTTATGCTATGTCATCTTTTTCATGTGTTGGTTTAGCCTCCTAAATTCAGAAATAAATAGTAGTGTTTTTGGTCTCTGGGAAAATCATAGAATGTCATTTTTGTCAGGTATTTAAAAATCCTGGTGTAGAAGAGAGAGTGCAGGAGAATATACTGTAAAGGTTTTTATGACTGTATCTGCCTTGTTGATTTCCAGGATCCAGTACAGTATCTTGCATATAGTAAATGCTCATTGGGTATTTGTGGAATGAATGAAGGCCTAATGGGAGCCAGACCCTTCAACAATTATAGCACAGTATTCCCAGTGCTGCAACAACAGTAAGAGATTAATGAGATGAAGCTGAATGATAACTAGGAAACTTTTTATGCCTTGCTAAACTTAGAGTTATTGTTTTGAGCAATGTCACTATGATTGGAATAATTGTATGGTTTACTTCAAAAAATGTAGCTCATTTGACTCTATTGTATTAATAGGATTAAGAACATTACTTTGGCTGCAACTGGTAAATTGAGGATAGAAGTTACAGAATTTTTTCTCAGGCTTTCAATTCTAAATCTGTGATAAGTAGTTAATAGTGGGAAGGTAGTAATAAATTGATATCTTTAACTGAGTGATAGTGTAACCTTTCCATCTTCAGATGAAAGAAAATCAGTATCAGTTTTTAGCTGAAGAATGTATTTTCTTGACTTTGTTAGCTTTTTACAGGTAATATATACATTGTATCTAGTCAGGGACGTGTCAGCTAGAAGTTTCTTGGCAGTAATTCACTTTTTCTTGCATATGATGGCTTTAAAAAAGATACTGTCAAATTTGGGGGTTCTTGGTAATTAGTAGTATCATCCAGTAATCTAGCCCATTCCCAGTGCAAGTTAAGTCCCAGTCCCTGTGCAGGTGAAATCGTCGTGCATTCCTTATTTATTGATTGACTGATTGGCCACGCTGTGTGGTTTTCATGGTCTTAGTTCGTGGACCAGGGATTGAACTCCAGCCATGGCAGTGAACATGCTGAGTCCTAACCACTGGACCGCCAGTGAGTTACCACATTACATATTTAAATTGCACGTTGGAATGTGTTTATACCCTTTTAAAAACTTTTTTTTTATTGTGGTAAAATACATATAAAATATGCTATTTTTACTATTTCTAAGTGGAGTTTTATTTTTCAGTGAAGTTCAGGCCTTCTAAATACATCTTCTGTTTGCTGTCAAGGCTGAGCAGACCTTTGGAAAGTGCTCCAGTAGACTTCTGCTTAACGGGATCAGGTCACTGAGTATTCAAGGTTTTTAAAAGATAACATACTCCGTGCTTTGTTTGGATCTTTAAATAGAGTGCTCTGTGTGCAGGCTATCAATTGTCTCTGTAAAGTGTTTCCAGTTTGTGGAACATTCCGGGGTTGAGCACTTGTGTATGGTTCTTCCCATGTGGTAGAACTCAAGGAGTGCAGAACGATCGTGTCCTTAGAACAGAGGCGTCCAAGGACAGAGGTGTGTTCTGGTCATAGATACGTATTATGCTCCTGGAGTATGCTAAGCACTACAGAGGGCATAGAGATGGGGAAAGCTAGCTTATATTTACTAAGCACCTCCTATTGCCAGAGACTGGTAGGCAGCTTTAACCTGTGTGCTGTTACCTTACCTCTTTGCAAGCTGACTCACAAGTCAAATAAATTGAATAAGTTTACACTATTTGTATTTTAGGAATATTAGCTTAATTTTAATTAGTTCCCTGTATCTGGGTCACTTGCGTTATAATACGTCATATTCAAATTCATTATTAAAATTCAGAACTGAATTAGGACTTAGTTTCTCTGCTCAGTCATGCTGTCTTGTACATGATAAGACCAAGTATATCATAATTATGATATGGAATTTAATAAGCAAGCTAATAATGGCTAGTTAAGAATGTCTGCCATTTATTGAGTGCCAATTACTGTACCAGATTACTTTTCACATTATTTTACAACAAACCTGCTAGTCTCTATTATTGTTATCCCCCTTCTCCACCCCCATTTTACTTAAGAGATTTCCACTACTTATGAAAAAACAGGAACTCAGAATCATTAACAAACTTTAACTTGCTTAAGGTCAGTGAATGAGTGTGTGGTGGAGTCAGGATTCACATTCAAGTCTGTCGGACTCCCGATCCAGTTTTCTTAGCATCTTTACTTCACGTATCTGTGACAAAAATGTGAAAATACAGAGCAGGGAGAGACTATATGCTGGTTCGGGGGATCAGAAAAAACTTTATGAGGGAGGTAGCGTTTGCAGTAGGTCCAGAGGATGAGTAGGGTTTTGTCAGGCAGTGGAAGTGGAAGAAGAAATAAATCTCAGCAAAGATCTAGGTATGAGAAAATATAGGGACTGTTTAAGGAATATTGAGCTATTAATATATGCCAGGCTCTGGGCTAAGTTCATTACTTACACTAATTAAATGACATTCTCAGTACCACTCTGAGGAAGGTATTATTTCTTTTCTACAAATGAGAAGGCAGGCTCAAAAGAGTCAAGTAATTTGTAATTTGTCCAATGTCACACAGTAAGTGGCAGAGCTGGGATTCGAAGCAGGAAGTCATGCTGTCTCCTCAATTGCCTCCCAATATGCTCATGTCTAAGTGTTCAGTGGAATACCAGGAAAATAACAGGCAGAGTTCCATCCATGTGGTGCTTTTGGAAGACTGTTCTGGTTGCAACATACTGTGTACATACAGTAGCTGAGATAGATGGTAGGGGTTAGTTTTAGTAAGGCCAGTGGAGAGGAAGTTATTGAGGTGGTCTAGGTAAGAGGTAGTAAGAGCCTGAAAATAAGCTAGTTTGAAGGCAGGGGTTTGAGGGTGATTACAGAGGGGCAATTAAAAAACTGTTACTAGATTTGGGAGAATGAGAAGATGAAAGAACAGGGATATAGAAGAAAAAAGAATCAAAGATGAGACTCTGTTCTTTTTTTTTTTGCGGTACACGGGCCTCTCACTGTTGTGGCCTCTCCCGTTGCGGAGCACAGGCTCCGGACGCGCAGGCTCAGCGGCCATGGCTCACGGGCCTAGCCGCTCTGCGGCATGTGGGATCTTCCTGGACCGGGGCACGAACCTGTGTCCCCTGCATCGGCAGGCGGACTGTCTACCACTGCGCCACCAGGGAAGCCCTAGACTCTATTCTTAATATCAAATAATTCCATACTTGGTTCACTTCCTTCAAAATGCTTTTTCTTTCTTTCTATACTTGTACCACCCTTATAGTTTTTCATTGATTTAACGTTTACTGAATCTCTAAGGAGTGTCAGGCACTGAGCCGTGGCTGGGTTATTTATAACTTCCTGTCTTGTTTCCACTGCCACAATTTACTTCTGTCCCTTCTCCTTTCTCTAGTTCATTCCCCACTCTGCTGACTTGGGCCCAACTCTGCTGATTCTTTGCCTCCAGCTAGAATGACCTTTTTTTCTATTTAACCAAATCACGACTCTGCTGAAGTCACACTTGCAGGTTGCCTTGCTTGACCTCTCTAATTTTGACCTCTCTCTTTTCTGAAATTGGGAAGCAGCTGTAATTATATAAAGAACTTGAGTGTTATGGTCAGACCAACTTGAGTTTGAATCTCGGCTTTGCCATTTTACTCTCTCTGTGAACTTGAGCAATTAATCACTTTTTCTGAGATTCGCATTCCTTGTCTTTCAAATACAGGGCTCTCTTTGTAAGGTTTAATGAGATCTGTGGCACTCAGTTTATTCTCAGATGTCACCTTTCTCTTCCCTTTGAAGCAGGTTTTAAACAGCTTTTGTACTTAGTCTGCAGTGTGAGCCTCAGGAGCTGGAGAGTTTGGAGCTCCTTTAGTATGTTTTCCATACTCAAACAGTTGCTTGCTTGTTGAATGACCGCTCAGTTTAGTTACATTTTCACTTGTGATTGAGGGAAATGAACCAATAAGAAACTTTTGGTATTAAAATCAAGGATAGATGTTAACAGTATTCTTACACACCATTCATGACTTGATGTTCTTTGAATGTTTGTTCTTTTAGCTACCACTGGATATGGAATGCCTGTGTTGGCAGATCATCTTTGGGTTCCTCAGCTCTTTACTTTTATCACATTATTCTCCTTTCCCCAGAAACTTTTATGGATTCCTAGAATGCTACAGCTAGAAGGGATGAGCTAAGGCTTATCTAGTGGATAGCCATTTTACAGTTACATATACTGAGCCAGCAGGCACCACTAGGAGTAGAGCTCAGGTCTTTTAATTTCCACCCTGATGTTCCTTCTTAGTATACCATGGTGTTCATGTTTCTCACAATTCTTTAATTACTTAATTAAAAGACAGAAGGAGGAAGTTAGAAAAATTGAAAAGATATTTAAGGGGATACAGTATTTTTGGATTTTCCTAAGCAATACAGATTTAATAAAGTATTGAAAGATCTGTAGTCTGAAATATTCTCCCTATTGATTCCTTGTGGTAGATAGTTTATGAGCCTTAAATCTGAGATGTACTTTTGCAGAATTTTGGATATTTGGATTTATGTTCTCCCTTATCAATTCATATGGTTAGCCAGAAAGCCAAGTGATGATGAAGTTATAGTTTGGGAAATAGGTTGTGAAAGTAATCATTCAGACTTTTATTTTTAGGGATCAAGGTGGTCGGACATTATGTGGTGTAATGAGGATTGGCCTGGTTGCAAAAGGCTTGCTGATTAAAGATGATATGGACTTGGAGCTGGTTTTAATGTGCAAAGACAAACCCACAGAGACCCTGTTAAATACAGTCAAAGATAATCTTCCTATTCAGATTCAGGTGAGTACAGTTTAATTGTACCTCTAGGAGAATTTGTAAAAAGGTAAAAATAGGCCGTGACCTTGATAAATTTAATAAGAAATTGGTAATAGTAAAGGGTAGGTACAGACAAGTGGAATTGCTACTCTGGGTCAGTGACTCATCCATCACATCTAAGGCAAACTTCTGGTGATTAGTATTAAGGATATATTTACCAAATTAAGATGGCTCTTAAAGTACGGTCTTAAATTTTTCAGATGTGTCTTGCTGACAGTCTTCATGTTTTCCAGACTAGGCCTCTCAGCATTATAAAACTCTTAGAAAGGTTGGTATAATGCAGAAAAGAATTGAAAGATCAAAAAGAGCCTAGACAACTGGAGACTTCCATAGATGATAATTTTTTAAATTGAAGACTGTTAATTTAACTTCACTCATTCATTCTGTTAATGGAAAGTCGCTATTAATTCCTTGTTTCCAAACCTTTTTCACATTGGGATGCATTTAGACAATTTTAATGTTGTCATGCTTCCTGGAGGATGCTGCTGGAGGCTGAGGGCTCCTCAGGGCTGAAGTCAACCGGTTCATCTGGGGCTGTGGTCACCTTAGGACCTGCTCTGCCAGCCTGCTCCAAGGGCTAGTTGCATCACTAATTGGGAAGCAATGATCACCTTTCAATTTCAGATGTGTTATCTGTGGTATAATTAGATTATAGCTTTTTGATGATTTCATATTAGTTAGTCTTTACATCCATGTCACATAAATAGATACGAGTATACAAGGTCAAACTGTTGAGTTGTTGAATGCTCTCTTTTTTTGTTGTTGGTTTCCTGTATTTGTATTTCTTCTAAAGAGACTTTTTCCCCCCAAGTAATATGAATTCTAAATTTGTTTTTATTAGCGTTGTTACTGGATCATTTTCTTTCATATTCACCAACTGATCTTCAAAACCATCTTCCTGATTTTTTAATCTACTGTTCCTGACACTCAAATTTGTGTTACTTGTTGACACATTCTCCTGTATTAACTTCTGGAGCACTGTTTTATTTTATCATTTTTAGATCTTAAGGTTTTCTAAGTGACTGAACAAACATTTGGCTTTTCCATTTTCAATTCTGATTGAAGAAAGGTTTCTGTTCTTTCAAGGGTTAAATTCATTTCTTTTAAAAAATTATTTTAAATCCTTATGTGATCATTTGGGGAGGGAGAGTGGTAAGCAACATGGAGTACAATAAAGCTTTAAGAAATGGAAAGCTCAGTAACGGTTTTCTGAATAACTATACTTTTTGTTATCAGAATGTTAACAAAATTCATCTTTTTTCCATTATTTTTTATATTGTTTTAAAATTTAATCTTTATTTCTGCTTTTATTGTAGTGAACATTGTTACTCTTAGATTTATGCTAAAGCAGTGATCAAAGGGTTGGACATAGAGGCTTTTCCAACCATCTCACCCCCTTTTCTGTTCCACTTAGTGCGTCCTGTTTATGAGAGTGGTCATATTTTCAGGTATGTCAGGATGGAAAAAGGGTTGAGAACCATTTGCACTAAGAAACTGAAGTTCTTATCCTGACGATCTGTCGTATTTCTTGAGTATTGAAGATAGAGAAGATTGGAGCTTCAGTTGCATTAATAGAACTTTCTCTGTGTAGATCACAACTGTGTGAACTCTGCATTTTCTCTCCTGAGTGAGGGTCTTTATTTCTGGGCACCACAGTTTTAAAATGTTCTTGTCGAGCTAGCAGGTGTTCAAGGGAGGGACCCAGGAGAGAGTGTGGGCTGTGTAAACTGTTTCAAAGTTGAAGAGAGGAGGGCTTTTTAGCCTAGAGAAGCCGAAAAAAGACACAAATATCTTTAGATCTTGAAGAGCTTCTTGGAAAAGGTAAAGGTGGCCTGAACTCTTAAGACCAGTGGTGGACATTATAAGAAACAACAGAAATTAACACAGCATTGTGAAGCAATTATACTCCAATAAAGATGTATTAAAAAAATTTTTTTTTTTAAACTGCTGAAAAAAAAAAAAGAAACATATTTGAATTTACCATAGCCAATAGAGTAATCCGGCAGTGAAACCGGCTGCTTTGTGTGATGGTTAGATCCATGACCATAGGTGTTTGGGTAAAGGTACCCAAATAAAATGGTGGGTATGTAATTGTACACCCATTTTATATTAAATTGTATACATGTACACACATATATACACCCACATATATACACATAAGCACAGACATAGTTTTATTACTAATAATATTTCAGAAAATCATTTTAAATGTGATTTTTACCTTTAAAAATCACTACCTCCCCTTTGTTTTCTTGGTGTTTATTTGGAAAACCAGTCTCTGATATGATATGATCTTATTTTCTTGTGAATTAAAAATCTTTTTCCTGAGTACTTATTATAGCAAAACTTTCAGTTATCAAAGTAGCTTAATTAATTGGGGTTGTACCTTACCTTTTCTCTACATACTCTTTTCTAGGGTGATTTTAGTACTTCCTTGAGCAAGGGAGAAGGATGACCAAAACCAGAATCACTTAGAATTAGTCTAGCCCAAAACTCATACCATATGTTTATTACTTTGGATGTGTCTTATGGTGATCTGCATGTATAATTTTTTTTTAAGACATATACATGAGACCTATTTTTTATTTTTTAAAATTTTATCGTTTAAAATATTTTATCTATCTATCTATCTATCTGGCTGTGTCGGGTGTTAGTGTGGTGTGCGGGCTCTTCATTGTGTCACGTGGGCTTCTCTCTAGTTGTGGCGCATGGGCTCAGTAGTTGCAGCACGTGGACTCTCTAGTGGCTGTGGGCTCTCTAGTTGTGGCACGTGGGCTCAGTAGTTGTGGCATGTGGACTCTCTAGTTGTGGTGTGCAGGCTCTAGAGCGTGCAGGTTTAGTTGCCCCGTGGTATGTGGGATCTTAGTTCCCCGACCAGGGATTGAACCCGCGTCCCCTGCATTGGAAGTTGGATTCTTAATCACTGGACCATTGAAATTTACTTGCAATTTCAAACTAAATTGAAAAATTTAGTTTGCTTTTTCTCTGATACATCTTTAATACTCTTATAGTGGCAAAATGAATGTGAGCCGTTTTCTGCTTTTTCTCTGTATTCTAGTTCTGGTTTTTCTAGCCACTGTGTGGCTTTTCCCTTCCTTGGTTTCCTCTGTTCAAAATTAAGGTAATGAATTTTCTATTTTCTGTCTTTTTTGGGATGTTTAATGGTAAAATGCTGGTTTTATATAAATGGCTTTTAGTTCCTTCAATGCTCGGTGATGAGCAGAGACCCAGGAGTGTTACCGTTCAGCTATTTATGTCAGATAATAGATACTAAATTTCACCACCAAGAATGGCCCTGCACAACTTATTAAACTATTAACTTTAATGATACGTTAAATATAACAATATATGATTCTAATTGGTGATTATTTTTTGTATGTGTATAATTGTATGTTAAAAGAAGCAATGTACATTTCCCTGTGGATGTCAGATGACTTGCCCTGAAGAAGGTCTCACTTGAATGATCTCTGAGACCTGTTGTTAGGAAGTTAGTTACTTGTTTATATTAACTTTTTTGCTGATGAGTGACTGTGCAGAGATCCTTTTTTATTCATTCTTATTTGATTTTCTTTAAAAATCTACATAATCTTATATAAAAACCTATCTAATCTTATAAGTTCTTAGCAAGTAGGAGTTCCTGTTTAGGCTGTCCTATCAAAAAGTTATCAGTTTAGAGCAGTGGTCCCCAACCTTTTTGGCACCAGGGACCGGTTTTGTGGAAGACAGTTTTTCCATGGGGGTGCATGGGGGGCAATGGTTTAGGCAGTAATATGAGCGATGGGGGGGAGCAGATGAAGCTTCCCTTGCTTGCCCGCCACTTACCTCCTGCTGTACAGCCTGGTTCTTAACAGGCCACGGACCGGTACAGAGGAACAATTATAGAATAATAAACTGCTGGGAATGCTCTCTAAACTGGGAGTTTATTATTCTATACTTGTCCTCTGTAATAATTTCAAGAACAATAATTTACCTTTTCTCATATAATGATGCTTTTGGTAACTTTCATTTTCAAATATTAGAAAGAATGGTTTTAAATGTTGTTTAATAATTGTATAGATGATTGACATTGTGGTTGCTATTTGAGGGATGGAGAAAGGATTTGCTGGTAAGTTGGGAGGAGAGAAAAATGTTACCTCTACACTAAAGAACTAGTTAAAGACTATTTGCTCTTTTAGCACAGTAATACTAATCGTTAATAACATTTAAAAACTTAAGGGGCAATCATTCATTTTTTGAAATTTTAATTAATTGGGTATTTTTGAAATCTCTGTGACTTTCAGAAACTCACAGAAGAGAAATATCAAGTGGAACAATGTGTAGATGAGGCATCTATTATAATTCGGAATACAAAAGAACCCACGCTAACTTTGAAGGTGATACTTACTTCCCCTCTAATTAGGGACGAATTGGAGAAGAAGGACGGAGGTACACATGTGTATATATATATATATATATAGATAGATGTATATATATAAATATATATTTGTTTTGTTCACATAAGCACTCTCTTGAATGCTATGTTAATTGTTTTATGGATTTAAGAAATACCTGTCTTCATTTGTTTTACGCCACTTAGAGTATTTTAAGCAGCTTTATTTACACAATCACTCTATTTTACAAAAATGTTTATATTGGAAATATTAGATACGTTAATTAATTCAAAAACCTGTGCTTATCATGTTGGTCTTAAATCCACTTTAATTTTTATACTGTTTTGGTGTTCTGTTTTACTTTGTCTAGTATTGCAGTGTTATTGGTATCAGCCAACCTATTCTGTGTGGCTTGGTTATTAGGTCTGATTTTAGGCTTAAATGTGGTTCAAAACAGTATTATTTTCAAATTTACTTGCTTATTGTGTCAAGTTACTCATTTGCACATCTCTCTTGACTTCTAATAACTATATAACCTCTTAAGAATTATGCTTTATCTAATTGCCTAAGTGTAAATGTTTTATAATGTAAGAGATACAAATTGGGGGACTGATTTTTTTTTAATAAATAACCTTTAGTAAATTTCTTTTCTAGGAGGTTTGTGATCCTGTTAACATTTAAAATTTTATATGTGTGGGAATCATGCTTTAAACTAACTTTCTTCTGAAGTTGAAAAGAATTTCTGCATGGCAATGCCATTGTACAAAAGAGTGATAAATCTCTTCAGTTTTGAGAAGTAATGATGGAGCTGGGTTTCTTTTTTGATATTTTTATCCTTTCACATTAGCTTGTTACTGCCTCTCAGTCCTGTCACTAGAAACTTGCCATGTGATATTTCCCCTGTGTCAGACCTTTGACCAACTGGCCCCTCCCTATCATGACAATTTAGAGGCAATGCGGCTTAACTGGACCAACGTGGGGTGGGGGGGACTACCTGTTGCTGTTTTTTCATCACTAGACATTCAGCAGGTTCCATTGCTTACTCCCCTACCTGAAATACCAGTGCAGCAAGAAGTATTGGTTAGTGTCTTAATTTATTTCAAGTTGATGATAAAGGAAGAAAAAGACACATTTACCAGAGATGTTAGAATTTCGAGTTTTGGCAGACATGACTCAGGATTTCTTAAAGTAAAAGTGATAGACTCCTTTTGTAAAAAGTCTTCTGGGGTAACTAAAATCAGCTATACCATACCCGACGGATATAAACTAGACACATTTATGAGTCATAGCTTAAAATTAAAATGCATCCTATCTATAATTAGGTTTATGCCTGTACTTTTTTTTTTTGGCTGCATATAGTATCTCTAACACCTCTGAAGAACCAATCTTAAATGGCTTAATTTCTTTAACAGCTTTACAGTTCACCATTAACTGTAGAACTATAAAATGATTTCTGAAGTATCAAGATAATTCTGTTAATTCTGGTAAGCTGTGTTCTCTTGACCCTCTAGTGTAAAACTAACCATTTCTAAGTATAGTTATAATTATAGATATTATTAAAAATTCTTTGAGTATAGAGAGATGAAAGAAGATTGAAGTTGCTAAAGGCTAGATTTGTCTAGATTTGAAATCGCCGAAAACTGGATAATGTTTGCTTGTAGCTGTAGACATCCCTTCCATTACTTTAAAAGTATTGAGAATATCAGGCTTCTTTTTCCCCATGGCTTTGTGCACTTACATGGGATTTTATCAGTTTTCAGTGATGCCCTTAAGCTTAGTCTGTTGCCTTTATAACTTTATGTTCAGAGAACCTGAAAACAGATTCTTAGAATATTGCACCCTTACTAGAAGACTAGTTATTACAGAATGGAATTTGTAGGAGAGTAGGAGAGTTATAGTCTCTATTCAAGGTGTTTGGGTTACTAAAGGATCCCAAGACCTCTTTATAATATGAATCTCATCAGATGATGTTAGCATAATTGTGTGGGATCAGGTAAAATGAAAGAATCAGCTTGGATCTAATGATTTACACGTTACTTCCTCTCCTTTTAAATGGCAGAAAGATTTGCTTTGCCGTTTTCCTTAACCTCACTGCCCTGTTGACTCGCTTGTTATCTCTTATAATTTGCCCATTTTGTCTAATTTGGACTTTGTCAAAGTTTTGTTTTTTTAAAATTTTTAATTTATTTTTGGCTGCGTTGGGTTTTTGTTGCTGCGCGTGGGCTTTCTTTAGTTGTGGCAAGTGGGGGCTGCTCTTCATTGCGGGCTTCTCATTGCAGTGGCTTCTCTTGTTGCAGAGCACAGTCTCTAGGCACACGGCTTCAGTTGTGGCACACAGGCTCAGTAGTTGCGGCGTGCAAGCTCTAGGGTGTGCGGGATTCGGTAGTGGTGGCTTGCGGGCTCTAGAGCGCAGGCTCAGTAGTTGTGGCACGGGCTTAGTTGCTCCGCAGCATGTGGGATTTTCCTGGACCAGGGATCGAACCCGTGTCCCCTGCATTGGCAGGCGGATTCTTAACCACTGCGCCACCGGGGAAGTCCCTGTCAAGAGGTTTTTTTTTGATCTGCACTAGCAGTTTTTTGTATTCCTGGGCAACTTTGAGGATCCAGTATAACTAAGCATTTGAGATCTGGGCTATACAATTCTGTAGGATTTGTTTTATCACACCAGATGGCTCCTCTTGCCTTGATGCAGTTCTTTTCAGCTGCATGGGGTGAAAGCACAAGATTCATTTGGGTTCCAGGGATTTCTGAGTTTAAGAGAGATCTCTTTAAAAAAATCTGCGTTCATTTTCTTTCTCAGAGTTTAAAAAAATAGGCGTTGTAACTTTTTGGGAGACATTTTCCTATAGAATTTCAATTTCTCCCCTCCCACAAAACAAACAGGCTGTTCACAATACATACCTTATGTCTTTCTCTTCCCTCTCTTCACTTGCCACATATTTGGGTAAAATCAAAAAAGGGAAAAAATGTCCGAGAGCAGGCAGAACTGGAGGACTGGGGCAGGTGAAGAGCATCACACTTACCTCCTCAGGGTTGTCTCTGCAGAAGTGGATCTATCTAACTACTCGTTTCAAATCACTGTTTAGATTTTCAGTGGCCAGAGTACATAGTGAATCTCTTTGGTGTGGTTTAATGTTTCAAAGGTAAGAGTTCTCCTGTGCCGCCAGTCTTTTTTCCATATTCTAACCCTTTACTTGAAGGCCCTGTAGAATAACCATTCCCCATAACTACATGCTTCCTGCTAAAGAAGGCACAGGAGAAAAAGCACAGACCTTGGTGCCTGGCAGCCAAGTGTTTGATTCTTAACTCCATTAACTATTACTCTGTGACCTTGGACAGGTTTCTTTATTTTAAAATGTGGGTAATGAATACTTTAGAAAGTTGTTACATGAGAGAATTTATGTAATGTAACCTGTACGATACTCAGCACAAAGCGATTGCTTAGTAAATAGTAGTAGTTACTCAGCTTACTAAAAAATGTCACAGCACAAACTCATCTACTCAAAGTGCCTTGAGTTCACAGTGAGAATAATATGTACATGATAGGTCTGAAGAAGTGAACGTAAACACAGTTAAACTCATAAATAGCCATTGAAGTGTAGTATTGGAATCAGTATACTGTATTTGCCGCAGTGCTAATAATGAGCTCTCTTACTATAAAGTTTATGATTCATTGAGACAGGTGTCTTTTTCCCTACCTCTGTCCTTTATCCCTAGCACCTGGAGTGGTACCTAATACTTAGTAGGCAATCAAAAGAAAATCTGTTAAATGAATTTTTGTAGCTAGCATATTATCTGATCAAATAGAACTGTCTGGTATGCAAGAAGCATTAACAGTGGACATCTCAGAATTCAAGTAATATATATTGAAGATTTAGCTTTGTTAAGGTATTTTATAACATACTGTGTTATAAGCACTTTCTCATATATGATTTATTTGAACCCTCACAACAGTTCTATGAGGTAGATAATTGTACTGTTGTATAAATGAAGAAAGTCTCACGTTTTACCCGTTTCCTCTGACTCTTAAGTCCAGTTACTATCTAGGATGATCATAGGAGCATCTTAGCTGATTTAGTTATTCTGAGCATCACACAGTCTAAGCTTCTTTTGGTGCTTGTGATTTTAAACCAGAAGTATATTTGCTATGAGGCTGATAAATCCAGCTGCTTATTGTATTTACAGTGCAATTTGAAACCAAGTGGATAGGGAAACTACAGAGGCACTTGTGGCTAAGGCTAATAAGATAAACCGCAGCCCTCAGTATGAAGATAGATTCTCAGGGGTTCACAGAGAAGCTGCCCGAGAGTCCCTTTTCCGTATTTGTGCCAGTGTGAACTTCTGATGCTTTTTGGCAGAAGTTCGCTAGCATGAGTCCTGCTAGGTGGCAGACCAGTCCAGAGATCACAACTAGGATTTATAACAATGCTGCAGGCTTTATTTTCCTGCCTTCCCCAGCTGCTAGACCTACATTATCCAGTGCAAACCTGTAGCCACTATCTTTCCAGTGGCTCACTGCCTACTGAGGCACTGAAGAAAAGTGATATCTAGTGATGTTTCTACCATAAAGTAGGAGAACAGTGCTCTGTTTTACCCTAGTGCTACATTTACTTGTTCACATTATTGTGGCCTGAGATTTCGCACGGGCAGTGACTTGAAGCATAATGTCTGCTCTCCGCAAAGCCTCAAGGAATTAGGAGAAGGGACTGCATGAGTATCTTCGGGCTACCCTGGAAATGCTGTCAGCTCAGTAGCTCAGCTTCATTCCAACTTTGAAATGTTAAGGAGGCCTTCGTGATAACTCAGCTTGGTTATTTTACCTTTGAAGAGCCCAGGTTCCAGGCACAGAAATCCTATTTAACACAGTCATGTTCTGGCTTTTCCCCACCCCATCTCCAGGCTAGTGTTTTTGTGAACGGGCAAAGAGTTAGCTTGCATGTAAGGGATGGAGGGAAACTGACCAGCATTTCCTGCCATACGGTGTGTTTCTGGTCACTGATCTAACCTCTAACCAAATAAATGAAGTTAGGCATAATAGACTTCTTTTCAGTGCTTCCATTGTTTCGAATGTTTTATGTACCTTCATGCCCTGATACCAGGTTACTGAGCAGTGAAGTTTTTAAAAAGCTGTTTTCTTTGCTTTTGTCATTTTTGTTGCTATCCCCTATCTGTTTTACTGGTCACTGTAGGAAAAAATGAAATGGCTCACAGTTCCATTGTTTCTAAGTTAAAGACTCCAAGATGCCTTTTTATCAGAAAAGCTTTGCTTCCCCGCAAAATTGAAACATCTATGTTAAAGTTCACACAGAAATGTTAAACTTGAGGTTCTTCTTTGAGAAGTAGCAGTGTTTTTCCAGCAACAATCCTGTGATTGCCACATTAAGTAAATTATTTTTTTTAATGAATGAAAATATAAAAAACTATGTAATTAATTATATAAAGGAAATAGGCAAGCAGGGCTTATAAGTAGCACTGCAGTGCCATATAAATTTATATAGTTTTAAAATAAGAAACTTTGAAGAAGATAAAATAAGATAAATGATTACATCTCCTCTGCTGTTTCCCACCTCATGAATATTGAAACATTTTGGATCTTTTGACTTTTTGATGGTCAGAGCATGAAGAAAAGAAACATGGCCATTGTGATGGTGATATAAAAAGGAATCCGGTGGAAGTCTTCTGTTCACTGCCTGTCCCTTTCATCTCTTTTTAGTAGAATCTGCTGCCTCCAAATGTTGACTGTCTGTAGCAAGCAGATGTCAGTATTTTTATTTTTATTTTTTAGAATTTTTAGAATTAATGGATATAATCTGACTTTGGGAATGAAAGTATTTGTCTAAACATTTTTGCCATTAAATAAAAATGTCTCTGTGGTGATGAGCAGATGTTAATTACAAGCTCTGTTCACTGGACGAAAGTATCAGAAAGTTCAAAGAGTTGTTTTGCCTTGTCTTTTCCTATCCAAACTTCCTCTGACTCACTCCCTTCTTCCGTTGACCCTCCACTTCCAAATACTCCTACTTGATACAATGATAGAATAAAACTTAGTTTGCTTTACTCTTAACTTAAAGATTGAAGTCCTAAAAAATAAGCACGGTCCATACCTTTTCTTGGGATTACATTATTTAGCAGTCAGTCAACCTTTGTCATGTCTAACTTTTAAGAGATCCTAATTGTTCATTTACAGTAGTTTGTGCTACCTTGTACGTGAGCTTTACACAGATGCTTGTATTGACCACAGTTAAACATTTTCACATATAAACATGAAAATGAGTGAGTTGTATGCTTTGTGTCATTAAAAAGACATAATTAAGCAAGGCCAGGAACTAGATCACCTATGAAATAAGTACCCATAGTATGTTTGCTTATGTTTATAAATAAAAACATATTAACAGTTCTTTTTGAGGCTTTCCATTTAATGAGTAAAAAGGGGTGATGAAATGAAACCCCGTGTTTTGAATTTGTTGGCAGAGATTAATGTGAAACAATGCAAGTAACTGCTGTAGAGCTCGCCTGGTCAAAAAATAAGTGTGTAGCACTTCAGCCTTTACGTGTTGCAGCCAATAAGGAAAGCCCACATAGACATACTGCTGAGTTTGTGACTGTCATGATTATACCAGGAAGGAGTGTTGGTGGACTTGCTAAGAGAGTTCTTAAAAGAGGATGGTGAATATGACTTAATTGGATTAGTCAAAGAATTGTTCTCCAAGAAACATTTGTATGTTGTATGCATTTAAGTAATGCACCAAGTCTTCAAAAGTTTAAAAACCCACTTCCTAGTGGCTTAGAGGAAATGAATTTGGCTGTCTAAACGTGGGTTTAGTATCTTGTGACAGCTTCTCGAATGTGGATGTTTGTCACTAATCACACATTTGAGTTCTTAATTTTGCTGCTCTGGGCCATCTAATCCAACTTTGAAATGTTAAGGCAAGTCAAATAGTTGTACTTAGATAGTATTTTTTGCTGCTTTTTGAAAAAAAGCTATGTAAAACTTGAAGTGTATTTCAGTGTTTTTCATATTTGTAGTTTTAATAATTTTGGTTTAGAAAAGAAATAATTAGAAAACTCCAAGGTAACACTGGCAGAGTTCTCATCAGTGGGGTAAAGTTTCTATTAATGGTTATCTTGTTGGATGAGTTTATTCAGTTGTAAAAAAATAAAATTGCCATGCTCAGTGTATTCTTAGTATATCTCAGATTGATGACCTAAGAGAGCCCTAATTTTCCTTAAGAATTGATTAGTGATTAAAATCCCTTCTATAGCGAAAAATTGTTATTGCTAGTGGTCCCAGATTGCCACTCTTTGTCCCCTGCCAAAGGAAAAAGTGCTATGTACCTATTTTGTGCCCTGTGGTGTTATATACATGCTTAATAAGATCCCAGATTGGATGTAGCAGTGGTCATTGATTTGTTTACTGAACGAATGCCTTTGTGCTCCTGTTGGACTTGTGTGCAGAATGGCTCTGTTGACTGTTTACTTAAGTAATCATAGTGCACATAATTTAAAAAGAAAGCAACAAAGCCAAAACCTGAAATCTTCTGGGAGTCTTATTAGTTCACTCAAATGCTGCTCTTCTTTTTATTTTTATCGTTTGGTAATTTGACAGGAACCCCTTGGTCAAACTGTATCTGTCTCTCTTTATCCCATTTTCCCATTAGAAAAGGTTGCGATGAAAGATCCTCCGGACTTATTGGACAGGCAGAAATGCCTGAACGCCTTGGCGTCTCTTCGACATGCCAAATGGTTTCAGGTTGGCTCTTTGTTATTATCTTATTGTTATTGTAGCCTTGTGCAGGTTTCATTTGGAACACCTGCCTCTTAATGGTTTCTGTGTAATATATAAAACAGGGGTGCTCTCTGCCTCTTAGGGTTATTGTAGGAGCAAATGCTTTAATTTAGGTAAAGTGCCCAGTATAGCTTCTCCTGTAGTTAGTGATATTTAATTATCACATGATCCTTTTTGGCTTAGTACTCTGAATTTCAGATGATAGCTTATAAAATCCAAACATGGGGTGAGAAAAGCTAAAAGTTCAGACAGAGTTGCCTGGAAATGGGGTGGCCATGAGGCTATAAAAGTGACTTTAATAATATGCTTCCTTTACTTTAAAACCTGCCTTTCTAAACCATAATTTTACTACTCTTAAGAACTTGATTTTTTTGTTTACTTGACAATTTATGAATGACTAACTAATTAGTATTCATTTTAAAGAACCTATCCGTGATCAGTGTCCTTAAAATTAAGGGTGGATTTCAACAGGGATATTGGAACCATTTCGTTTGTTTTAGGCAAGGGCAAATGGATTAAAATCATGCGTAATTGTCCTCCGAATTCTGCGTGATTTGTGCAACAGAGTCCCCACATGGGCACCATTAAAAGGATGGGTAAGTACTTAAATATGATTAAAAGCACATTCTGAAGCTATAGTTAGAGGAAATCCTGTAGAAATTATATGTTACTGTAAAATGGCTATATTCTGAGTTAGCTAAGGTGTGCATTATCTATTTTTGTTCTGGAAAAAAATTATGGATCTTTTTATATGAATTCTTTTTTATGAATATAACTTTTCTACTTCATCATATTCATACTATACAGACTGAGCTATTTTTTCTGACAAAAAGTTTCTATACCTGTTAAAAGTAAGTGTCTTCCTGCACTTCACTCTGCACTGATGGTTGATTATTCTTCACCTACTGCCCAGGAAAGCCTGCGTGACTGGCACGTTTCTCTTTCAGTGCTACTTCCGTTTAAAGTAAAAATTACCTGGTATACCAGTGTAAGGCTCCCTTACCCTCTTTTTCTTTCTCTTTGAGTATAGACACTTAAAAATAAGTTCATATTAGTAATTGAAGTCAGGTGAATAGTACACTTAACTGTAGTTTATAATGTATATTGCCAAACTTACTTAATTTGGAAATTATTTTGCTTGAACCAATTAAGACCCAATAAAGAACATTATAAAACAAATAAAGCTATAAAAGGGTCATTGTAAATTAATTTAGCAATTATTACTTTGATATTGGCATCGTGAGTTTTTAGTTTATTAAATATGGAGATTTGGTCCTTCTTTAATTCCAGTTGTAATAGTTGGGGCAGGATGTCTGAAATGAAGTCTTACTGTGGTTTGAGCGCTTCCTAGGTTAAGTGGGAGATATAGGTGGGCTGGGTTTGAACACTGATTATTTATTGGCTATTACTAACCTATATGAAGGCTTGTTAAAACTTTGTTAAGTCAATTAGATGACTGCAGTTTCTTAAGTAATCCTTTCAGGGTAAATAAAAATAAAGTTTTGGTGACAAAATGTCTTCTGAATATATTATCTCAAAAATGGTTGATTTAAACACTCTGGCTGGGGTAAAAGTTGATAATCAAGTGGGAAAAGTTAATTGGGCCCTAAATGTTAAATGGACTTTAACCTTTTTGGCCTCCATTGTAGATAGAAATGTCAGCTCACATTTAACTGGAATCCTTTTAACACTTGGTGCATGTACTAATTTGTAATTTAATATCTTCTAGCCACTAGAGCTTATATGTGAAAAGTCTATAGGTACTTGTAATAGACCTTTGGGCGCTGGGGAGGCCTTGAGACGAGTAATGGAGTGTTTGGCATCTGGAATTCTACTTCCTGGTAAGGGTTTCAAACTCTGGAGGCAGAAGAATCAGAAAAATTTCATTTTAGTTTAGTTTTCTATTATGTGCTAAGTTTGTCCTCTGCCCAGGGAAATGATGTGTAGGAGTTGTTTTGCTTGGAATTTTAGCAACTAGAATGCTTGAATGTTGGAGAAGTGCCATAAAACTCTCTCTCAATAATTGTAATTTATGTTCCATATGTACTAACATAAAAGGTACTAATAAGATATTGTGTCTGCTATGAATTTGCTTCACCTAGAGCTTTGAATTTGAAAATGTTTATGTTGAGTTAAAATGTATGAAGTTCATTCTGTTTGCAATCTGGTGATTAATTTGGAAAAATTAAATTTGGTCTTATTTTCCATATGTAATCCCTTTAAAGATTTGGGATGATTCATCATGCCATTTCTAAATTCTCAGAGTTAAAACCCAATTTCGACCTTAGATATACAAGTGACTTCTAGTAAAATAAGGACATTTATATGCTAACATACTGAAAATGAGTGTCCTTTTTACTCCATTTAAATTGAGGAGATTTTTAACCTCGTTCCTTAGGTTTTTTTTTCTTTTTCTCTCCATTCTTTTCTTTCTATTTTGTGTTAGTTTATTGAATTCTAAACTCAGTTCTGAATGATACTTGAGTTTTTCTTTTGCCTTTGCTAAAGGGGGTCCTGGTCTTCATGATCCTTGCGAGAGGGACCCAACAGATGCTCTGAGCTATATGACCATCCAACAAAAAGAAGATATTACCCACAGTGCACAGGTATGAGATGGGCCATATCACTGTGGTCTATTAGAGGGATATCATGTAATTTATTTAAACACTTTATTCTTGCCTGCTGTTAGGGACTTTTGTCATCATAATAATAGTATTTGATGAATGTGTTTTTAGCTAGATGTTCTAAGGGCTTTATGAATGAAACATTTGAAATTTGAATAAATACAATCTTTTGTTCTTTAGCATGCACTCAGACTATCAGCCTTTGGCCAGATTTATAAAGTGCTGGAAATGGACCCCCTTCCATCTAGTAAGCCTTTTCAGAAATATTCCTGGTCAGTTACTGATAAAGAAGGTGAGTGTGCAAGTTTTTATTGGGGTTGGATGTGTGCAGTGATGGAGATGGCCATGGGATGCGTCTCTTGTTAGAGCTGAGAGAACTTAATTTTTAACCCAAGTCATATAAGAACGTTTATTGGTTTTCTTCCATCCCATTAGTGACATCAGCTTGCTGTCATTTATTCTTATTAGTGACGAACTCATTTGGCTATGTTGATCAGATTCCATTACTGCATAGACTTAGGGACAACACTTTGAGAACCGCTGGTCTGAGGCGAAGAGAAAAGTCACAAACGAGGAGGAGACGTTGTCACGGTCACTCATCAGTTTGATGATCTTGTCATACTTGGAAGTGTTAATGTAACCAAGAAAGAGAAAACAAAAACAGAGGAGGAGAAAAGTGTATTGGAAAATTCAGGACTGTCTTCCATTTGTACTAGTCTGTGTGAACTCAGATTAGAGTTTCAGCAGAAAGAGCACAGGCGTTAGTGTCAGTGTGACCTGGTTCCAGTCATAGCGCCCCTGCTTACTAGCTTTAGCTCTTGAGCGATTAGTTCATCACTTTATGTACTGATATTATTCCAACCTTATTGGCTGTTGTCAGATTAAAATGCTCAATTCAGTGCCTGGAAACAGTAGATACTCAAATGCAAATCCACTTACTCTTCTCATTATGCCACAAAAAACATTCCTCCCTCCCTCCCTCCCTTCCTTCCTTCATCTCTATTTATACTAGAAGGTGGGATGTTTAACACCATATTTTCACCTGGGACAACCCACCTACCACAAATGATATTATTATTCTAACAATTTTGATATGACAAAAATAGTGGAATGGCCCAATCTATTTATTTAAACACTGGAATTCCAGTGGGTCTAAAGACTTTTCAGGGAGTCCACCAGATCAAAATTATTTCATAGTAATACTAAGGCTTTGTTTTTTCACCCTTTCCACTCTGTCTTTCATGAGTGTACAGTTGTCTAGAAGCTGTATATGACCTGTGATGGCATCGTCACTCTGATGGCTAATGAAATTTTTTGTATATTGCATTAAAATTTTTTTGTTTTAACTTCTAATATTCTAAATATTGATAGATATTACCCACAAAACAAAGTTTTTTGGGTGCTCAATAATTTTTTAAGAGGGTAAAGTGGTCCTGAGACTGAAAAGTTTGAGAATCACTGCCTTACACTGTAAACTCCTCAAGGGTAAGGAATCCTCCAGACCTCACCACATAACTATTACAAAACCAATGCTCAAGAAATGTTGTGGAATGAAAGCTGTTCTCTTCCAGAGGGTGCTCACACAGCAGCAAAGAATTTTTGAAAGAGATTCACATAACCATGTCTCTGGATTGAATGACTGAATAAATATATAATAAATGATTGAATAAATATGTCTCAAATATATGTGTAGGTTCTTATGGTTAATAATGAAAATTTTTATTTCAGTCACTGAATTCATAGCAGTTCTTTGGGTTTTGTATTTTTTCTTTCTCTAGATAGTAAAAGTATATCTATTGTTAACGTGACTTAGTTTTTTATGGGTTTTTTTTTTGTTTGTTTTGTTTTGTTTTTAACATCAACAGTCTTTCTCAAGAGTTTGGGAGCTGCTGGTCTGTCAATTTATAGCTTAAAATAGAACCAGACAGTTGGTGTTTCCATTTGAGCCCTGTCAGTTACTAGCTACATGACTTGGGCAGGTCACCTACACATTCTGTGCCTTAGCTATAAGATGAGGGAGCCAAGGTCATTGCTTCCAGACACTTGCTGCAGTCTTCCTCATACTTGCATGTTTTTACCACCTAGCCTCCTGACATTTGCTTTTAAACTTTATTCTTAGAATTCTTGGTGATTTCAATATGCATTTAGATGATTTTTTTTTTTTTTCAGAATTTTGACTTCTTAATTCCTTGACTTCTTCTACCACAAATACCTTGTTTTCTACCTTACCTCAGGTGCCCATTCTGTGGACATATCCTAGACCTTGTCTTCAATAACTGTACCTGTGCCATCTCCCTAATTCATTCTCAAGAATCCCACTTTGTAAACCGCCTCTCATCATCATACTGTCAGGAGCAGTCCTCCTGCCCCAATTCTCGAACCTCACCATTGATTCTGTTAACTTTTCTTAGTCCCTCTCCTTCCTCATGTACTCACTTCTGTCCCTTCTCTGCTTATATTCACGTGGTCTGTCATTAATAATCATGCCCTAGCATATACCTTCACTTTGTTGATCCTGTCTTCCTGACAGCTCTGGTTGAAATCCAACTGTGTGCCTACACCAGGTTGTTGGACATCGTTGGAGAAAAAAATACATAGTCATCTTAACTGTTTTCCCTTTAAGTTTCAGACATTAACCTTAAGTAGACTGTTTGTGTTGGCTGGAAATCATCCTGTAAAGTCTAGAGTTCCCCAGTTTTCCTAGACAGCTGTTGCAAATCTTCTGTCATTTCACACTTCCCTCCCCAGGCCTCCCTCTCGTCTGATGACCTTATTTGCTCTAAGTACTCATGCGCTTTGCTTTCCCTCCCTTGACCGAATAAAGACCAGCCTTTCTGCTTGTCCACTATATCACATTCCCTTTTGTCTACAAATGGACATTATTCTAGCAGTTCTTTCTTTCCTCACCAGCGTCATTTCCTCCTTTTCTGCTTTTCTACTGGATCATTCTCATCAGCATAAAAACCTGCTATAATGCCTCCCATTTGAAAGACAAAGCTTAACTCCCCCTTGATCCTGCAGCTTCCTCCCATTTCTCTGCTCCCCTTTATAGCAGTACCTTCAGGAAGAGCGGCCTATTGTTTCTTTCTCCTTTTCCACACTTTCTTTAAAACTTATTCTAGGGGCTTCCCTGGTGGCGCAGTGGTTAAGAATCCGCCTGCCAGTGCAGGGGACACGGGTTTGAGCCCTGGTCCGGGAAGATCCCACATGCCGTGGAGCAACTACGCCTGTGCGCCACAACTACTGAGCCTGTGCTCTAGAGCCCACGAACCACAACTGTTGAGCCCACATGCTGCAACTACTGAAGCCCTTGCTCCTAGATCCTGTGCTCCGCAACAAGAGAAGCCACCACAATGAGAAGCCCGCGCACCGCAACGGAGAGTGGCCCCCACTCACCACAACTAGAGAAAGCCTGCGCACGGCAATGAAGACCCAACACAGCCAAAAATAAATTAATAAGTTAAAAAAAAAACACAACTTATTCTAATCAGCCTTTCTTCCTTGTCACTCTACCTAAGTCTGTCCTGTGACCTTCACGTTATTGCGTTCAGTGGTTAGCTTTCAGTACTCATCTTAGGCAGCTTTTCAGCAACACTGGACACAGATGAACACTTATTTCTGGTATATTTAGTTATGAGATATGGCACGTATATATAAAAGTATAAAATATTTATCATTTAAAAAGTAATTATTTTGGGCTTCCCTGGTGGCACAGTGGTTAAGAATCCACCTGCCAATGCAGGGAACATTGGTTCGAGCCCTGGTCCGGGAAGATCCCACATGCCACGGAACAACTAAGCCCGTGCGCCACAACTGCTGAGCCTGTGCTTTACAGCCCGCAAGCCGCAACTACTGAAGCCTGCATGCCTAGAGCCTGTGCTCCACAACAAGAGAAGCCACCGCAATGAGAAGCCCGCACACCTCAGCGAAGAGCAGCCCCTGCTCACCACAGCTAGAGAAAGCCCACGCACAGCAGCAAAGACCCAACACAGCCAGAAATAAATAAATAAATTTAAAAACAAGTAATTATTTAACAATTCCATATAATCACCATCCTAGTTAAGAAACAGAACATTGTCACCTTCTCAGAAGCCATTTATTTATCCTGTACATCACCTCCGTGCCCCATGAACTACGATTCCTGATTTTTTGATAATTGTTTCCTTGATTTTCTTTAAAGCTTTTCCACCTTTGTGTGCTTTTTAAACAATTAATTGGATATTGCCTAGAACTTTTTAGAAATGGAATCATATTGAGTTTAATCTTTTGTGACTGACGTCTGTCTGTCCAGCATTGTTTGGGATATATTCATGTTATTGCATATAGCTATAGTGCATTTTTATACCTATATAGTATCCATTATGAATATACTACAACTTATCCATTGTGCTTTTGAAGGACATTAGGATTCTTCTTATTTTTTGGCAGCCACCCACATTGTTGCTGGGAGCCTTCTTATTCATGCCTCCTGGAGTATAGATCCAGGAGTTACTGTGGACCAGTATATGACCTAGGAAGTGGTATATATAGCAATTTATGTTGCCACCAGCAGTGTATGAAAGTTCCTGTTGTTCTGTATCCTCAACAACATTTGGTACTGTCAGACACTTTTTATTTCTTTTTTTTTTTTGCGGTACGTGGGCCTCTCACTGCTGTGGCCTCTCCCGTTGCGGAGCACAGGCTCCGGACGCGCAGGCTCAGAGGCCATGGCTCACGGGCCCAGCCGCCCCGCGGCATGTGGGATCTTCCCGGACCGGGGCACGAACCCGTGTCCCCTGCATTGGCAGGCAGATTCTTAACCAATCTGCCACCAGGGAAGTCCGTCAGACACTTTTTCTGGCGTGAAATACTACTTTTTTTTGACTTCTAGGTCATTACTTTATCTTGGGTCTGCTATCCCACTGCCCTTTCCTCAGCTGTCTTTGTTTTTCCTCATCTTCCTGATTTCTGAATATTAGTATCCCAGGGTACAGGCCTCAGACCATTTCTCTTTATTTACACCCATTGAGACTCTTTAGGAGATCTTATCTAGTCTCTCATCTTGAAGTACCTTCTGTTCAGTGAAGATTCCCAAATGTATGTCTTCACTCTAGACTCCCAGCCCTTGACCTCAGCCCCAGCTATGCAAGTGTCTCCTCACTGTCTCCACACGGATGTCTAACAGACATCTCAAACTTAAGATGTCCTGTCCTTACTCTGCTTCTCATCTGTTCTTTCCATAGTTATCACCATCCCAGTCTTTGGAAACTCTATGCATCTCTGTGCTCAGGCCAAAAACCTTCACCCTTGAATCTTCTCTTTCTTTCACCCATATCCAAACCATCAGGAAATCCTAGCTGTTTTACTTTCAAAGTGTGTCCAGTATTCAGCTGTTTAATTTCTTCACTGCTACCATCCTGGCCTAAACTGCTGTCATCTCTTACCCTTGTTATTGCAGCATCTTCCCTATCTGGTCTTCCTTGCCCCTCTTGTCTGTTCTCAACAAAGCAGCAGTCTCTTTTTGTTCCCCTTAACATTTTATCTATAATTACAGATTCATAGGAAGTTGCAAAGATAGTACAGAGAGGTCCTGTGGACCCTTCACCTGGTTTCTTCCAATGGTTACATCTTATGCAACTTATAGGAGAACATGGAAACCAAGAAATTGACATTTATACAATGTGTGTATAGGTTTTATGCCATTTTATCACATTGTAGGTTTGTGTAACCACCATAGCAATCAAGACACAGAACTATTTCATCACCTCAAAGATCTCGTTTATGCTGCCCCTTTATAGTAACACCATTCCTCTTCCCACAGTCATCCCCAAGCCTTGGAAACCACTAACTTTTCTCCATCTCTATAATTTTGTTATTTCAAGGATTTTATGTCAATGAAGTTATCATTATCTGATCTTTTGAGATTCTCGTCCCCTAACTCAGCATAATGCCCTTGTGGCCCATCCAAGTTGTTTGGCACGTGTCAATAGTTTTGTTTCTTTTTGCTGTTAAGTAGGATTCCGTGGCATGAATGAATCAGAGTTTGGTTTAACCATGCACCTATTGTAGGACATTCTGTTTGTCTCCAGTTTTGGGCTATTACAAATAAAGGTGCTGTGAACAATCTTGTGTAGGTTTTTGTGAGCAATTCACAAAAACGTAGATTTTTGTGTGTTAGATTGGCCAGCAGTTTTCCTTTGTTGTAATGTTTCGTCAAGTTTTGGTTCTGAGGTTATGTGGGTCTTATGAGTTGGGAAGTGTCCGTCCTTCTTTTTCTGTTCCTTGGAAGAGTGTGTGTAAGATTGATGTTATTTCTTCCTTAAATGTTTGGAAGAATTTATCAGTGAAGCCATTTGGGCATGAGGTTTTCTTTAAGGAAAGGTTTTAAATTATGGATCTGATTTCCTTAATAGGCATCGAACTATCATCTTCTTATGAGAGTTTTGGTAAATTGTGTTTTTCTAAGAATTTGTCCATTTAATCTAAATTTAAAAATAAAGTAGTTTATAAGATCCTTTTATCTTTTTATTGTCTGCAGTATTGATGTCCTGTCTTATACGTTTTGTACCTCCTTTTTTTCTGATCGCTCTCACTAGAGGTTTATCAGTTTTTTTAGTCTTTAAAAAGAAATAAACTTTTGACTTTGTTGATCATCTCCTGGTATATGCTTGTATTTTATGTCATTGATTTCTGCTCTTATCCTTTGTTTTTCCTCACTACCTTCTTTAGGTTTAATTTGCTGTTCTTCTTTAAATGTTTTGAAATAGATGAATACATTGTTGGCGTTTTTTTAAGCCTCTTACGTTATCATATATACTATTAAGACTAAGTTCTCCTTTATGCCCAGATTTATGTGCTTTGTACTCTCTTTACATTAGCATTTTCATTATCAGTTAGTTAAAACTATTTTTTAATTTTCCTGTTATCAGTTCTTTGACATGTAAGCCATTTCGATGTCATTGCTTAATTTCCAGACAAATGAGGATTTTTTAGTTATCCCTATTTTTTTAATTTTTTAAATAATTTTTTAATCTTTGGCTGCGTTGGGTCTTTGTTGCTGCACGCGGGCTTTCTAGTTGTGGTGAGCAGGGGCTACTCTTTATCGCGGTGCACGGACTAATTATGGCGATGGCTTCTCGTTGTGGAGCAAGGGCTCTAGGTGCACAGGCTTCAGTAGTTGTGGCACTCAGGCTCAGTAGTTGTGGCTTGTGGGCTCTAGAGCGCAGCCTCAGTAGTTGTGGCTCACAGGCTTCGTTGCTCCATGGCATGTAGGAATCTTCCCGGACCAGGGCTCGAACCCGTGTCCCCTGCATTGGCAGGCAGATTCTTAACCACTGTGCCACCAGGGAAGTCCGTTATCTCCTTATATTTGAGCTTATTTATTCTACTGTGATCTGAGAACATGCTTTGTGTGATTTTTTTCCTTTGGTAGTTCTTGAAACTTCATTTATGGCTCAGCACATGGTCAGTTTTTATAAATGATTCATACTTTGAAAAGTATGTATATTCTGTAGTTGGTAGAGCCAGAATATTCTTTACATGTCAGGTTGCATTTGTTCATTGTGTTGTTCAAATCTTATATACCTGTATACACACACACACACACACACATACACACATACATACATATTTTTTTAACTTGTTCTCTTAATTACTGAGAGAGGTATGCCAGTTCCCCTCTATTGTGGATCGTCTGTTTCCCCTTGCAGGTCTGTCAGTTTTTAATTTCTACAATTTTGGCTCTTTTATAGTTTCAGATTTTCTGCCACAAATTCTTCTTGATTTTTTATTTTCATTTTGAGCATCCTAATCATTCTTTTTAATAAAGTTTGTTTCTGAAAGAATGCTTCATCGTCTGGGTCTCTTTGGGATCTGTTTCTGTTTTCTGCTGCTTCTCGTGATTTTTGATCACAGTATCTTGTCTTCTCATGTACCTGTGTTTTGTTTTTGTTTTGAGTGATGGAGACTTAAATTTAAAAATTTTGGAGGGAATTAAAGCTTAGAGTAATGATATAGTGCTCCAGGGAGGATTTGTATTTGTTTCTGGGAGATGACTAGTGGAATTGGCAATCTGGATCATATTAATGCAATCAGGGATTAAGGTGATTTGAAGGTGGGCTTCAGTCCTTCTGAGATCCAGACTATTTCTACTTCATTTACTTCTAGCATGTGGCATTGCAGAGGCCCAACCCACAGCGTGGGGAATTCACCAAGCCTTCCCCTTTTGGAGGTCCGTAAAGTCCAGTTTTTGACCCCTGAGACCTGGGGTGCCTGAGGTGCTCTGTTCAGTTCTTAGTGGCTTCTTCTGGATGTGCAAGATACCCCCAGGGGAAGTGTGGCCCCCAGAGCAGGGTTTCCTTTGTCTCTCGGATCTTGACTCTATAATTCTTTGTTGCCCAGGAACAGACATTTGGTCCATCTTTTCTGGTTGCTCTCATCTATTTCAGTTGACTTACTTTCTCATACTAGAAGTGGAACTTGTGTATTTTGCAGAAGCTCCTCTGGTGACTTAGTGGCAGCTAAGGTTGAGAGCTCCTGCTGCTGCTCATCTTCTGCTCCTGTCCCGTCCTCGTCATGCCACTCGAACCACTCAGGCCTGTATGCTGTTTCTTAGCATGTTCCTGCCTTAAGACCTTTGTACTTGATGTTCTCTCTTCCTGGGGCTCTTTCCCCACATAGCTGAATAGCTTACTCTTTTACTTTCGTTAGATCTTCATCAGAAAGCTACCTTATCTATAAGTGATACCTTTCTGACGGGCATCACATGTAAAAAAAAATAGCAACACATCCTCCTCCGTAAGCCTCTTATTTTTCTCCATTGTGCTCGGGACCATATGACATGTTGGGCTTAGTCTCCACCACCAGATGCAAACTCTTTAAGAACAGGGACGTTGTTTTGTTCTCTGTTAGATGTCCAGCACCTAAAATTGTCCTGAACATAGAAAAACTATTAATATTTGTTGCTGGATGAATACATGAATAAAATTGTAATGAGGATGATGAAAGTACAGGCTTCATAGGGTGCTTGTGAGGCTTAAATAAATTAATTCATATAAGGTATTAAGAACAGTGCCAGGCATATGGTAAGCCTTCACCTATTGTTTTTAAAAATTGTTGCCTCTGAAATGGTCACTTCTTATTTCTAGATACTGTAGATGTTGAAAACAACTTGCTTTTTGTAACACAAGCCCATCCCCCCCCCACCCCGCCGCTCCCCCCCATTACTATTATGATTAGCTCCAGATTTTACAGCCCTTGTCCAAGGGCAGGGATGGTAGAATGAAGCTTAATCCATGCAGCACTGTTCACGTAGCTGGAGGATTTAGAGAATAGATCCATACGTCTAAGCCAGCTGGTGAATTCCAGGCAATCAGGGAGCAGCTTTTAATGTAACTTAATGAGTGGGAGAGTGATTGAATAGATGTTGTTCCTTTTTAACTTTATCTCTTAAAGACTGCATTCTGGGAGACTGGCAAACTCACAGTTTTATGTAATGCAAATGAAATACAATACTAAGCACATATAAGCAGATATTGCCATCTGTTGAAGAGAGCACATCAAGATTGATTGACCTGAGTGGTAAGTATTGACTCAAGCAAATGCTGAAGTCAGTGTTTACCCCAAGGGACAATAAATCTTGATGATCAGAGAATATGTAGTTAATCTCAGTGTTATTACAAGGTTTCACTAAGAAGTATCTGGAAATCTTATGGCATGAATCTTTTGAGCATAACTTTCCTTTAGGAAAAACCCAACAACCAACTTTTACGTTGAAAACACAGAGTTCTTTAAAGTAGTACTTGGACAGGTTGATGAGCTTTTCTCTGATTGTTTTTATCTTGGACAGCAAAGCTCCTGCCTTATGTCTTGACGGCATTATTAACTAGCTGCTTTATCTAAGAAATTGAGTAATATTAGTTCAGTTAGTTTTTGTTCCATACCCATTATGTTGTTTCTGAGTCTTACGTTAGATAGTTTATAAGATACAGACAAGGAGAAAATATCTTTGACCTTCATGGAACACTAAGGAAACACAAGGTCTCTGTATATGAAATAGGCAATGACACAAGACTACGTATGACACTTTATATTTCTGATACCATAGAAACTCTTCTAAAAAGTTGAGATGAGAGGGAAACTGAAGAAAACTTCATGGGGAAGATGAACTGTAAATAAAATCTTGAATAGAAATTTGAACAGGCAGACAGAAGAATATGTCATAGTATGAGAAATAATCAGATTTCCATAAGCAGAATATTTAACATGTGGACTTTAAAAATTAATAGTATAATAAATGTGAACTTATAGAAATATTTGAAGAGACATAAGTGAAAATAAATCTTACTGCCACAGATAACCACCTTTAACATTTTGATACATCTCTTTCCAGACTTTTTTCTATTTATGCATATACAGATGTGAATATTATGCATAGATATTTGTATGTGTATATGTGAATAAATGGGAAAATAAATATTTATAAAAAGGGATAATATTGTTTCATAAAGATTCACTTAAAACTTTTTGCTGTTACAAGATTATAAATATTTAATTTATCAGTGAAAGGGTCTTATGGTCCTTGTGATTCCTAAGATTTTTCCTTCCTGAACACATTAGGTACATTTGGTAGAGTAAGTAGAATCATTGTTTTGACTGATAATGAATCTCTTATAATTGTTTAGGTGCTGGGTCTTCAGCTCTGAAGAGGCCATTTGAAGATGGATTAGGGGATGATAAAGATCCCAATAAGAAGATGAAACGAAACTTAAGGAAAAGTGTGTAAAATCTTTATTCTTATAGATGTTAACTAGAAAGGATTTATGTCTCAGGAAAATAAAAATTAAAAAGTGATTGATTTGAATTGGAGTTTTAAGAAACTGATTGAATAACTTTTGTTTCCAAGCATCATTTGCTTAAAATATACTGACAAACTAAAACTAATGTATAGCTATGGTAATGCATATTACTTTTACAATGATGTTACCATAATTAATTAAGCAGTAGTTTTAGAATTACGAAGTGAAGTTAATTTATATGTGCGTTTTGAAATTCTTTTTTAAAATCTGAATTTATAGTGGTCACTAGGAACCTACAGAAACATAGATTAAAGCAAAATGGTTTAACTTCTGATCTTATTCCTCTTTCTCTTACAGTTCTGGATAGCAAAGCAATAGACCTTATGAATGCACTAATGAGGCTAAATCAGATCAGGCCTGGGCTTCAATATAAGCTCTTATCTCAGTCTGGCCCTGTCCATGCCCCAGTCTTCACAATGTCTGTAGATGTGGATGGTACAACATATGAAGCCTCAGGACCATCCAAGAAAACAGCAAAACTTCACGTAGCAGTGAAGGTACAGTATTTCTTTTACTCAACAGTGCTTTGTTATTTTATGTTGTAAATAAGGTGCTTGTTTATCTATAGTAAATTAACAGAATTTTTCAAGATTTTAATGACAGTGGCATACAGTCTTTTGTCACCTCTGGATCACAAAACTCTTCTTTTTTTGGTTATAAAATGTGTTGATCATATAAAATTTGCAAAACACAAAAAAGTAAAAGAATAAAAACTGTTGGTTGCTTATCTCTGAGGCAGTTCATTAATATTTGTATATAGTATATACTTGCAGTCCTTTTCTGTTTCTTTTTTTTAGGTTGAGCTCACAGTGTATATGTAGTTTTATGCTCTGATTTTTTTTTTTCATTTCACATGTCATCAGTGTCTTTCTATGTTATTAAAATCTTCATAAATAATTTTAAATGGCTGTATGATTAACATGATATAGATGTACTATTGTTTGTTTAAACATTCCCCTATCATTGGATATTTTGCTGTTTGCAGATTTTTTCTGTCATAAATAAATTTAATGTGTTTTTTTTTGCATGTGGTGCCTTTTCTGTATTTCAGAATATTTCCATAGAGAATAAGGTCCACGATTGAACCAGTCAATTATGCATATAGGTTTATAGAAAATTCTTAAATATTGGAATCTCTCCATGACTACATTTGACCTCTTGCAGACAAATGCGAAAATGTCAAAGATCAAGTAGATGGAAGATTACTTTTCACTAAAGAAAAGTTCTGTTATGTTACAGTATGACATAAGATGTAATTGGTCTGTTTTCATAGTCATTCCAGTTTGCAAGTATTATTAATGTAGATGCAAACATTATCCTAGATGCTAAGGATACAGCAGTGATCAAAATAAAGTCCTTGCCCTCCTGGAGCTTGCATTCTAGTGAGGATAGAATGGGGAGAAAGACAGCGGGATATACAAATGGGTCAATTATTTGTCAGGTAGTAATAAGCACAATGCAGAAAAATAATAACTAAGCTGTAAAATTATAGAACAATATGTTATGTTGTTTACAAAAGGGGTACTTTTTAAGTATGTTGAAATAGTATGAGTTTAAAATGAGGCAGAGAAAGAAAACTAAGAATGAGGGAAAAAGTGAATTTAGGAATAAGGCTAAAAATACAGTTTAATAACTTAGCTGTAAAGTATGCTGAGAATGAGTCACAAATTTGGATCTAAGTTCTCTAGCATCTGACCCAGAAAGCTTTTGAAATATCAATATCAATTCACTATGACATAAGAACAGAAGGAGGAGTGTGGCTGCCCAGCAGCACGTACCCTAAAATGATGAAGATTAGTGGCCAGTCTTCCCTTTCCTCCTCTAGTCCTTTTTCCTGACTGTCCCTCACAAAGGACACCTTTAAGGACATAATCAGCCATGTTCCATGAAAAGAATCTTAATCATTGTGGGGAAAAGATCGGCTGAAGGGGACAAGGGGTAAAGCCCCTCTGCAGAGGTTCCGGAGCCATCGGCTCTCTACTGTGCGGAAGCCACGAGTATGACTTTCTCCTGAGTGGAGAGCCATGGGGTAGGGTGTGCTGCATGTTTTCACTCTTGGCCCCTTGTCTTTGAGGGTATCAACTTTCTCAGTCTCAACCCCTCTCCAGGAGAAAACAGGCGTGGTTACCCTGGATTTTCCAGTCACCTTGTTTCCAAGAATCATTTTGTGATTTTTCAGCTCAGTCGATGTGTTTATTAGGCTTGATTTGTTTGCCAGACATTTGAAGCTCACTTTTCTTTGGTATACCAGGTTTTTTGGCCTTAATATATGTTTTTTAAACTTTTTATTATGAGAATTTTCAAACACGAAGTAAAATAATGCAGTACACATCCATGTGCCCATTATAGAACTTCATCAATTGTCATCATTTTGCTAACCTTGCAGAAACAAGTGTTAATTATAATCAGAGATAAAACAGGATTCAAACTTAATGGAAAAGAGTAAAATATCCTTTTTTACCAACAGTCAAATGGTGAAGGTGGGCAGAAACATTGCATGGTGCAACATGGTAAAGTAAATAGAGGGTTATGGTCCTTAATAGGAGGATGCATCTTGCATGAAAGGAGGTGGGACATATTTTATAGGCCCCTCTTCATGCTGCAGGAAGAATCATGGCCTTAATATTGATTCCAAACAAACTGGTTCTATAGGTCCAAAAACTCCATACTTTTTTCTTTTTACTTCTGTAGCATATGTTAATAATCTTAGAATATGTTCATAGAAAAATAATTTGAAAATTTTTTGTTAGTTGTGCTGTATTGCAAGTACACTTCTAATATCCTTTGAGATTATCCATCAGTTATATAAAATATTTGTAAATGTATTGAAATATGTTGCTACAAAAACAATAAATGAATCTGATATGTGTGGAAAGGGCAGAGAGAAGTGGTGTTAAATAATTCACATTAGACTTTTAACAGTCTGTATTAAATTGGGAAACTGTGTCTTTAGTTGTTTTTGGAGTAAACAAAGCAAATTTCCTTGGGACTCTTGGCTTTTGACTTGCAGCCTGTGTTAGCCTGGTGTTAACTCCAGACCGATAACTGTTCCTTCTGAGATGCGATTTCTTAGGGAGAGCATATTTGCAGGACTCAGGCAGTGGAGAAGGTGTTTTCTTTATAAATATTGACAAGGGTATAGGCAAACGATGTTAGTGTATTTAGTGCGAAGTCCTACCTGAGTACTCTTAGAACTTACGATGTTACAGAAGTATTCTTGGCCTTACTCCCAATGAATATAAGGAATTTATTTACGATTTGAAACGTTCAACAGAATGTCAGGTTCTCCATATGAATTGGGTGAATTAATTTCAAGTTCTCTAGGTACAGAAGTCTACTTCTGCCCATTTTTTGTTTAGAGTAATATTTTATTTATATTGGCAGAATCCTTTGTACAGAATGCCATTGTTTATAAAGGCTAGACTGTTTGGCTACTCATTTGTGTGGCAGCCAATAACAGTTTTTTGAGACACCTGTTGGGTATAGTTGGGATTATAAAGAAATATGCTGTTGCTTTTACACTCCAGCAACTTTAAACATTAGTCAAAAGCTAAAACAAATACAGGGATTTTTAGGCACCTAGTTCTGGTACAGACCTTTAAGTCAGTAACTGACAATGCAATGTCAACCAGTTTGATAGAGGCTTATAAAAATGCTAGTGCAAACATCTAAAAAGCAGTTTAACCTGGAAGGAGATATTAAAAGGTGTACAACACACACACACACACACACACACACACACACACTTCTGAAAACTGTATTTTAAAAAAGATGAGAAATGCCAGGCATGAGTAGAAATATAAGAAGAGTGAACACTGGGGGAAGCCATAATGTAACCGGGCCTTGAGAGGCAGGGATGGAGATACAAACCTAAACTTGTTCCTGGTTCACTTAGTGGTAGAGAATAAACCTAGAGGCTGAATCTTTTCTTTCAAGTCTCGATTATGGTTTTAAGTGGAGAGCCAAAGGGATGGATAGTAGAAAGCTTCAGATGTAATTTTGTAATTAACAGGCATATTGGCTCCAAGGTAAAGAAAACTCCTTGATTTCCTTTCTGTGCTAATTTCCCCTATTGGATTGAGTCATAGAACTTAGAGGTCAATTAATCAGTCTTCCTGTTTTGCAAATTGGAAAACTGAGGACCAGAGGAGAAATAAAGAGTTAGAACATCAGGTGTTTTCCTTTCTAGCCTCGTGTACTTTTCATAGTGTGCGATTTTACTTTCCCCCTCACCTCACTGGTTGAACTTGGCTATTCTGTTTCTCTACCTCTCATCTCCAAATTAAATGAACCCAGGGTAGCCTCCGGTTTGCATTTCTGTTTTCCGTTATTTAAACCTAAATACTCTGAGGAGGTTTCCCCCATTTTCCACGGTGACACTCTGGTAGGTAAAACTTTTTTAACCGAGGATTTATAGATTTAGCACCATCTTTCTCTTTCTGCAAGGTGTTTCACCGTTTCAAATGTTGTGGGTTTGAAACTGTTGTTCTCAATATTTCATCTGTTCTCTGTGGTGTCTGGTATTTGAATAAAACTGAATCTTAATGTAATTTGTACAGGTACTGCAGGCAATGGGATACCCAACGGGCTTTGATGCAGATATTGAATGTATGAGTTCCGATGAAAAGTCAGATAATGAAGGCAAAAATGAAACAGTGTCTTCAAACTCAAGCAATAATACTGGAAATTCTACAACTGAAACCTCCAGTACCTTAGAGGTATACTTATATATTTTTTTCCTTGGAAAAAAAGTAATGTATGTTCATTGTCAAAAATTTGAGAGGTATGGAGAAGTATAAATGAGACAATCAAAAGCATATACAAGTGTATGTATTCCAGAGGCAGTCATTATTAATATTTTGCTTTATTTATATCCAGCCTTTTTTCTATGTGTATTTTTTATGAAGGCAGTCATATTTTCATATAGTTTTACATCTTGTTTTTTCACTTAACTTTAAAAATCGCTGTAAACATAACTGTATACTGTACAACACATGGATGTATCCTAATTTAACTAGCATTTCTCCTTTGCTGGCCATGGGAGTTGCTTCCAGCATTTCAATCATAATGTATCAGGAATGTCATAATGTATCCAATCATAAGGTATCAGGAATGTCAACAATAACTGAAGAGTGAAAAACAAAAAGATCTAGGGACTTCCCTGGCGGTCCAGTGGTTAGGACCCCATGCTTCCACTGCAGGGGGCCCCGGTTCCATCCCTGGTCGGGGAACTAAGATCCCACAAGCTGCTGTGCTATAAATGAATGAATGAATATGTGTATGCATGTATGTTTGCAAACTTAAAAAAAAATCTAATGGGGAAATTTAGAATTATTCGAAATTTGTGCTAAGCTATGGGGGTCAGTGGGGTCATCATTGAGTTGGTCCAGCCCTAAAGAGGGCGTCTGATTTAGTATGTTCCTCAGACTCTTGAGCAGGTCCTGACCTATGACGTATTGTCAGAGATAATAGAACGAGACAAAAATCCAAGTACTGAGTATACACGGCTTATTTGGGAATTCATGGGGCCCTTGCTTATTACATTCTACATAAGAAAAATTGGCTTTAAATAACTGCAGGAGCTTACATTAAATTTAAAAAAATGTCATTTGTAAGAATGAGTATCTATCAAGGACTTAGTGGACTATAATTTTTTCCCCTTTTAGTACCTGCTTACTGCTAGATGCTGCAGAAATTGTGTCCAGAGCCTTAAGATGTTCTCAGGATAGAAGGGCAAAAGATACGCTCATAATTACAATGTAATGTGATAAGCACCGTGATTGCAAAATGAATTTAACAATGTATAATCTCAAAGGAGGATGTGATTATGAAATGTACACACATGTAAAATCAAAGGGAGTAAACTGTGAGCTTGGTTTGAGATGATGAGTAGGATTTTGCTATGTGGGGAAGAGGTGGAAAGAAGGCATTCTGGGCCAAGGAATAGAAGGTATAATATCTGGAGTTGTGAAAGTAAATGTTTGAGAAGTACCAGGTAGGCCTGTATGGTGGGGACTGATGGGGCTGAGGCCTGTGGAAGCCATGCCTGACTCCTCATGTGATGCTGTGGAGGATAGAAGACATGGCCCTGGCTTTAGAGAGGACCAGTCATTCATAAGTGGTTGTCACAGGCAGGCCAAGATGGTTTGCTGGCAGTGTTGTAAATAGTAAGAGAGAAAGAGCGCATTAATTATGAGGTACAGACTGTTAAGTTCAAAGGGAATTAAGAGAGCAGCGTGGGCTAAACTAATAGCAGTTACGAGAGTATGTGGAGGTTCTGGTTGTGAATCCATCTCTGCTTTGCTTCTGTATAATCTAGTAATGGGGAGGGGAGAAAGCTCTTATTCTTCATTAAAATAGTAATAATTGATTAGAACCGCAAATATTTTTATCTTGACTCATTTTTATAAAGTGATTTCAGATTTGGAAAGCAGGGAGTGATTACCATAGTTTCAGAAGTTACTCATTACCTTTTAAAGATGGACTCCAGAAATTTGCCTTGAAATTAAAAAGATGTAGATTATTAAAAACTCTTCAAGAAGTGGTTTATTGCAAAAGACCCAGGAATGTTTATTAAAATTGTCTTTAAAAATTGTCCAGTGTTTCACTTTTATAGCATCAACCACTTATTAAATCAGTGTAGAGTATGTTAAGAGAATCTTGCTGTCCATTAGGTTTACATACATGAAAATCCTATTATATGTAATAATTCATTTTTGTTCAGCATTTCTTGAGCAATTACTGGGATAGAATTACAGACATGCTCTCTAACCTCAAAAAGTGCTCAGTCGTTGGGTCTTTCTAAAATTTTGTGGTGTTTTGTGGTTGGTTTTATTTTTGGTGCTAGCCTCTCTGTTTGAGCCTTCACACTCTTACGTGAATTACTTCTCTTCCTCACCTCTAGTCTTATCGTTATGTCAGTTCTTTCCACCACTCCTAGAGCAGTTTTCTAGTCTAATCGTGAATTTACCCAGATTTAAGTCTTTCAGTGGCTCCCTATTGTCCATGATAAAGTCGAAGCTCATTTGCATGACATTTGAAGTCCTTTATGATTTGGCTCCATCAAGAGTGTTTCTAATCTGGTTCTGCTTTCCTCTCCTCACTCGCTTAATACAGCCAAATGGAACTTCTTGCCATTTCCCAAACAAATGGTCTTTCTTTTTCTTGGGCCTTTGCATGGCTGTTTCTTCTGTCCAGAATGCCCTTCTCCTTCGTTTCCTCCTTCTCATGGTCTGGTACCTACCTTTTAAGGTCAGGTTTGCATGTCACTTCCAGGAAAACTATCCTGTTTGCCCTAGAAAATGATTCCTTGTACTATGTTTCCATAATATACATGGGCTCTATAATGTACATTGTTTTACAATGATTAGATCAATCCCTCCTTCTGTACTCTAGCTCCTTGAGGGCCGAGAATGACTGCTTTTATTATTTTTAAATTTCAGAATTCATGGTCTGTAGCCTACTGTTTTTACTCTAGGTGCCGTTAAATCTCTTTAGAGAGACTGAGAGGTGTGTAGGCACATTTTGTTTCCGTCTCCCAAATTGAGAGTTATTTCTTCCTAATCCTAAAGATGAAAAACAATGAATGCTCAGGTGCCATGTGAGTCTCAACTGTTCTACCTACATTGTCAGTCATTTAGAGTATTGTTCTTAGATCTTGAACACCCCAGATCAGACCCTGGAGTGCCATGTGATGGCAAGGCTACACTGCTCTTGAATACTGATCTGTTGAGACAGCCTGCTTCCATGGCAGGCTGGCCAGATGACTTACTGTGATGTTTACTGCTTGTAGAATTTCTATACCTTTAAAGATATTTTACCATTTGTATACAGAAGTGATCATGCATCCTAGCCCCTGAATGCTTTAAAGTACAATTCTTGAGCCTCTTTGTCAACGGAGACGTAGTATAATTGTATTAATAAGAAATCTAATACTCTAAAATCTTACTTGATTGAACCTCCTTTTAGGTAAGAACTCAGGGCCCTATCCTCACAGCAAGTGGCAAAAATCCTGTAATGGAGCTCAATGAAAAAAGAAGAGGTCTTAAGTATGAACTCATCTCGGAGACTGGTGGAAGCCATGACAAACGCTTTGTAATGGAGGTGTGTACCTAGATACAAGCCAACCTTATTTTTCCCCTCAAAGACATAGGATATCCTCAGCTTATATATAAAAAAGCTTTAGACTGAGTCAAATCTCATGGTGCTGTTTGACTTTTGGTGTTTTCTGTGTTGTGACACTTTTAAATTAAAACTACGTAGAGGAATTGCATGGGATAATTGCAGAGTGTTGTTCTTGATTTTAGGTAGAAGTAGATGGACAGAAATTCAGAGGTGCAGGTCCAAATAAGAAAGTGGCAAAGGCAAGTGCAGCTTTAGCTGCCCTGGAGAAGCTGTTTTCTGGACCCAATGCAGCAAATAATAAGAAAAAGAAGATTATCCCTCAGGTATGAGTTAAGCATTAAACCTTTGAAAGATATTACCAGAATTAAATTTCCTTTCCTGTCTTTGTGGCACTTCAGGTTTTTCTAAAGTTACTTCTTTTTCTTGGATTTGGCAACCCTTGCTTTGGGTTTGATCATGAATAATAGAAATATGATTAGTGGTTCTCTGTTCTGTGGTCTTTTAGGCAAATTATTAAATAGAGACTATTAGCATTATTTGGGGGATTTAGGTCATTCTTGAAGAGGTAGAGTGTTGGAGGGTTGGGACTTTAATGAGATACTAGCATTTGTTTAGTTTAGGGAAGCTGCCAAGAGTATTTGGGGCTTACTCTCATCAGAGTCTGCAGGTGCTCTTCCATTTCCTTTCCAGTTTTGTCCTTTTGCATTATTTATTTTGGGTTTTCCTTTGAGGGCGTCACAGTAGAACTTGACCCTTTGTTGCTTCTGTTCATTACTGACATTGGAAATGTCAGAGCTGCTAAAGGCCCAGGATTGTAACAAGGGTTGCAGTAAGAAAAGATGGCCTCCTAATTGCACGCTTTTGAATAACAGATTCTTCTATCCATTCATTTATGTATTCAAAAATATTTTCTAGACATATACCATGTGCACGATTGTGAGGGAAAAGGAGATACGTTAACTATAAGACACATTCTCTCCCTCGTGGAGAATACTGGTATAATAATGTCTGAATATATTATGTGATAGGAACAAGTCAAGTAAAAATGTTTAGACTAATAGAAGGAAGCTTAGATTATTTAAGATTCTGTGTTAAATATGCATATGCAAAGTCCATTATAAGAGGTTAGAATAGCTCTCATTTTATAGATGAGGAAATGAGGCTTGAGCACATTAAGATACCGCTTGTAGTAACATAGCTAATTGATGGTAAGGGTTCCCTTTGAAACCTGGTTCTTCATCTTCCAAAGACCATTGGCATGCTCCTATTGTATATTATATCCACCTTAGAAATTTGTGTTAATTTAAACTTCTTGTATTTACTATAATAAACACTGCTTATATTCTAGACTTCAAAATATAAACAAAGAAAACGAACTTTTACTGAGATGAAATACAAATAAAGCGTTTAAATTGCAGTGGTACACATGTAGAGAGAGGATAAGTGGATTTTCTTTTTTTAAAATCTTCCTAGAATATGTTCTAAATTAGTGGAAGGATAATTGTTACCTTGTTTGTTTTGGTGTGTTTTTCTCATGCGTTACATCTTGTATATGGGTCAGTTAATTTTAGTGTTTAAAAAAGCCTGTGCTATGTGCAGATACTTACTAGGTAGTTAGGTTTGGTTCTAGGAGACATGAGCTTGCTTTGTGTGGAGTCACTCTGCTGCTGCCAGACTACTACTTTCTGACTGCATTTGACTAAGCTGTGTTTTAAAAAAAAATGCCCGCATGAAGTTCACTCATTTTTAGAAATTTTCCATACTAAAAGCTATAGAACTCACATGTTCAATGTGCTTGACAGCCAAGAAGCAGTCTATTTTGGTTGGATTTTTTTCAGCCAAAAGGAAAAAATGGCTGTTCTCTGTGCACGATACATTTGACCTTGAAACTGTCTTCTACCCAGTTACAGAGGCTATCCTAGGATTCTTTCAGTGAGAGATAAATGTGTATATGCACTGACTATTTAAGCTGTCTGAGATGCTGTTGACTTGATCGTACAATGCCTTTGAGGCTCTGCACCTCCTTCCCTGCAGCTTGGTTATAGCAGGGAGTATTAGCAGTTTTATGAGCTTGAGTTTTTATAGCATCTTTATATTAAAAAGTAAATATAATATGTAATTTAAAACTAGATATTTTCTTATTTCTTAAATTTTCAGTTTTGGAAAAGAATGTTCTAGCAGCCCTGTGTACCGTTACTCTTTGTCCTTATCTGTTCTACTTTTCAGAGCTTTGTATCTATTTTCTCAGTTGCTCTTTCTACTCTGAAGTAAGGAAAACAAAATGGGTATCATAATTGTCATTTTGCAATTATTGGGGAGACTCCCATAGAGATTATGTGACTTTACCAGAGTCCCATAGCATTTTAGGGCAAGAAGAGACTTCAGAGGTGATTCACACACACACACACACACACACAGACACACACACATACACACAGAATTGCATGACCTTCCTGAGGTCTCAGTTACTTACATCAGGAAGTGGCATCCACACCTTTGGTCTTCCTGTCTTAGTTCCTTTTTTTTTTTTTTTTTTTAAACCCCATTCAGGTTCACAGCTAACTCCAGGTGGTTTGTTGTGCTATTTTTTTGTTTGCTGGGGGAGAATTCAGTAAATTTTGAACCTAGGTATCAAGTGTCTGTAATTGCTTTAGTCAGGCCTAAAATGACTTTGGATGTAATTTGACTGCTGAAATTTGTGTGCAGAAAACGAACTCTTTCTGGGTAACCCTCAAGTGAAAGGAAGAATTTATTTGCATACTTCTGTGTGCCAGCTCTTCTCCAGAACAACTCTGTAAGATAGATGTCATTTTCATTTTACAGATTATAAACTGAAGGTTCAAGGTCATAGACGACTAATCTCATGTACAGGCTCAAGTTTCTCATGGAGGTTATACATTACAAAGTTGATGAGATGATCTTATTTCTCTCAGTAATGAAATGTGTTGTTTTTAACAGGCAAAGGGTGTTGTGAATACAGCTGTGTCCGCAGCAGTCCAAGCTGTTCGGGGCAGAGGAAGAGGAACTCTAACAAGGGGAGCTTTTGTTGGGGCCACAGCTGCTCCTGGCTACATAGCTCCAGGTACAGTGCACCCTGGGAGACATCTGCCTCCTTTTCTGGGCCAGAGTTCCAAGAACAGCTTCTCCTTTATTTTCCAGGGTTATACAGGGTTTCTGGAAACATAATATGGGTATAGGATGGGTGTGCACCGAATTTCAAAAGAAGAGAATCTACAGAATGTTACAGGTTTTCTCCTGGAATCTGCTGAGTGACTAGAGGCTTTCTGGAGGGAGGTGACAGATGAGGAGTATTGCGCTTGGTTGAGGGGACATATTTTGACAATGAGATATGAGCTCAAAGATATGCCACAGATTGGGAGTTTGGATACCTGAGCAGAGTGTATTCGGTGGGGACATAGATGACAGATTGGGTATCACAGGTGAGAAAAATGGCTGGTAAGAGCTACTTAATTGGGGTGAAGCCTGGCGATGTTAGCATTTCTTTAACTCTATGTTGGGGAACCATCAGGGGCTAAAGAAGTACAAAAAGAGGAAAGGGGGAACTTACTTATCTAGAGCTGAGTATACACTAGATACTTTCATATAAATGATTTCACTTAATTGTTTTTAATCTTCACAGTGTTTCCTCAAGTAGAAATATTTTCCATTTTTCTGGGTGAGGAAACTAAGTTTTAGGGAGGTAAGGCAACTAGCTCAGTGTGAGACGTCTTGTAAACAGCAGAGCAAAGATTTGAATGTCAGTGTTTCTAATTCCAAAGTTTATATTCTTTCCATTTCACCACATGGCTTGAGGAAGATGGGAAAAGATGCGCTCTGCTTGCCTTCTCTTCTGATCCTTGTATCATCTCAGCAGTAGCTGTACCTCTGTCTCATGAAAATCAAATTCTCTGTAATATTGCAAGTATGGAACTTTGAACTTGACAACTAAACCACTAGTAGTTGTTGATCAAGATGAAATGGTCATAAAGATTGGGTCTTATCCTGTCATTATTTTTTTGCATAACACTCTTAAGAAGTTCACTTAGGTTGTTTTTTTTTTTTTTTTTTCTAAGAAAAACTTAGAATAGGCTTTTTGGGAAGTTCTGTGGATGATGTGGCTTTGGAATTAAGCTTCTAGAAGTTGATCCCAGTAGGGGCATAGCTCAAAGATGTGTCATATAAACAATGTGTACTCTTATTCAAATATTGTGTGCCTGCTTTGACACACAGCAGACATGGATTTTGTTCTCCTGCAGTGTTTGGTCTAAAGGTGAGACATACTAATGGAATACTCACAACTGACTGAGTTGCTGTGATGAAGGAGAGGGGCACGATGCTGTGAGGGAACGTGACAGAGAAACCTGGTCTAGTCTGTCGGGGACTCAAAGGTTTCCCTGAAGATGTGACACTTGAACTGAGCTTTGAAGAATGAGTAGGGGTTAACTCAGAGAAGATTGGGACAGAAGAACACCTCACACAGAGGGAATAGCACATCCGCACCCTATGGTGCTGGTAGGAGGGAACTTGGCTCATTTGAAGAATTAGGAGGAGGCCAACATGTCTGTAGTGTGGAGAGCACTGGGTGTGGGTGAAGGGGGAGGGGGTGGGGGGAATTTGGGCTAAAGTGGGTGCTCAGTCCTGTCCTGGAGGCTGTGGTTTGGATTTTGGTCTTAGCACCTAAGTACGGGGGACGTCGTGAAGGGTTCTAAGAGGAGTAAGGAGATAAGACTTTCAGACTTTATTTGTAAAGATCACTCTCTGTAGCATGAAGAATGGCTTGTAAGGATAGAAGTCGGCATGCCAAGACAAAGTAGAAGGTTTTTGTAAGCTCAGAGACTAGACTAGAGCCCTTGGAGGGATCTCCAGGGAGTGTAGGGAAGTAGATGGGGGTCATGAAGTGAGCAGATGGAAGAACTTCAGAAGCAGAATTGATGGATTGAATGTGGAGAACGAAACAGAGTGAGGTTTCAGGTCCCTCCCAGGATCTTATGCTGGAGGAAGTAGGTTGGATGGCGGCACCATTGAAGGAGACAGAGAGTGCTGAAAGACAGTGTAAGAGGGTGGTTACAGTTTGGTATTTTTTGTGTGTCCAAAATTAAGACATTTTTCTGTGCATCTCACTATTTCTATGGAAATTTATTTATTTATTTATTTTTGCCTCATTTCATGTCTTATTTAAAGGAAGCAGCTTTCATTAAACAGTAGTAGGCAGGTTACTGAGGTGAACTCTCTTGCCTTTGGTGACGTGCTCGTCCAGTTTTGTCCAGCTGCTGGGCCATGGGACGTTTCCCTCACGCCCGAGGGGTCAGCAGCCATCAGCTAGTGGCAGTGATTGTGAGAGGAATCCTGCTGTCTGCCTCTCTGCTCTGTAGTAGCTTCTCTCTTACATCATTGCACTGACCTCTGTGAAAGGCCTGTCTTCTGAAGCTTTTAAAAAGGAAGTTCTTTTATAGCCTAGAGAAGATTCAGATTAGGTCAGTTTGGATTATGAATAGGCTATATGCCATTTGCAGAGTGTATTTTGTGCAGCAGGGAGTGTAGTAAGTATTTTTACATATGTTATTTAATTACATTCCTCTGCCATCAGTTTCTGCAGAAGACTGAGGCTCAGAGAGGTTAAATAGCAGGTGCAATTCAGAGTCACCTTAGTGAGATGTGAAGTCAGGATTAGAACCCCAGTGGCCTCATGAGTGGCCAGCTTAGTTGTTATAGTTTCATCTCTTTAAGGAGGTTTTAGTAAAACGTTTGAAACTGTAGCCTTAGCCAACCAGCTACCTTTTCCTGGAATAGATTTGATATACAGCCTTCTTTTTTAAGCATTAATCTTTTTTTTTTTTTTTTTGGCTTCTGATAATTTTCCTACTGTATATTTCCTACTGCTTATTTCAGCTGCCTTGTGTCCTCTTGAAATATATGATTTAGTGAGCACTAAAGACTAAGTTGTACAACCCACAGTTTTATATGACTTAAGTATAGACTAAAAAGTGAAAAACTTTATCTCTAAGAAAATGTTTCAGTTAGTCCCCAAAAGCAATTTACTTATTCAACATATATTTGAATGTTTTATCTCAAACAAGAGATTTAGATCTGAGCATTCAAAGATGACCAACACTTAGCGTCTGCCCCTGTGAATGCTCGGGGTCACATGGGGTAGGAACAGACACTTGAGAAAGTACCGTGTGATATGATGCAAGCTGTGACATGGGGTGGGCAAAGTGAACGGCAAGCCTGGGGGACTTTACAGAGGAGGTGATAGATACCTAAAGGATGAGTTGCAGTTGGTCAGCTAGAGAAGAAGGAAAAAAAAAATTCTAGCGGCAGAAATGATTATAGAAAAAGGGGCTGTAAAGGAAAAAAGCTTGATTTGTTTTGGGTACAATGTGAAGGGCCCATGTAGATTTTGTGCCCTTGTTCTATTTTAGAAACCAGTTTTTCCTAGAGATTTACCCAAGTGATTTAGTAGTTATATGTTTTAAAGTCATTTTACTGAAAGATTAAAGATTGTCATTTCTATTAACATAGTATTTCTAATCCCTTTAAAACTATAAAGTAGCTTGGAGGGTTTCCCATTTTATAGATGAAAGTGGCAACTCAGAGGTTACATATCTAAGGACATATGAGAAACTAGTGCCAGAACTAAATGGTTCAAAAACTTTTGTGTTCTTTGTACTTTATTGATAATATGAGCCTTCTTCATAGGCACCAGATGCTAATGGCAATTTTAACAACATTTACTGAGAGACCCTGTGCTGGGGCCCAGAATTCGGATTTCAACAAGACATGGACCTTGCCCTCGAGCCCACAGCCTGATCTGTGCGCCCTCTTCAGTGGCAGTTGAGGCTTTAGCCTGCTCTGTCACTGCTTTCTGAAAAAAAGACTTGGAAATTCCTATTTTCCAACTGTGAGAAATTGGTAACTTGAGTGGTTCTAAGTATTCTTTTGTTGAACAAATTAAATGTGTGAGTGGTTACTATATGCCAGACATTCTGCTAGGTTCAAGTGTTGCAAAGATGTATAAGACTTGAGTCTCTGCCATTCTAGGGGGGAACACAGACAAAGGGTTGATAATTATAATACAATGTGGTAAGTGTAGTGAGAAAGAAACAGGATATTCTGGTAGGTCAGGAGAGCTTGGTAGGCCGTAGTAAAAAGCTTCCACTCTGCATAGGCATGGAGGAATCTCGGTGGACTCGGGCCATTCTGGGAAGGGTTCTGGTTGAGCCAGCACCTGGAAGGAGCCCTTGGGGCCCAAGGCGCCGGGCCGGGTGGTCCTTGTGAATCGGGCTGGCGCTGACTCTGCCCTTTTTCCTGGACTGATGTGCTTTCTCCTTCTTTGCACCAGGCTATGGAACACCATATGGTTACAGCACAGCTGCCCCTGCCTATGGTATGTACACCGTCTTACTGATTTCTCCTCTTAAGCCACTCTGCACAGCAGTCCAAAGCGCAGTTTGTATCTAGGGTTTCTTTAAATGAATTGGAGGATCTCAGACCTACTTATTCTAGTGACCCAACTTAAATTCCCGTTGAAAATGCCACAACCTTGTGGTTCTTGGTTTGGTTGGAGTTGCTCTTCTCTCTGCTTTGCCTGATTGAAGGACTGCTTGTTCTAATTGCCTGTTTCTGACCATATTGAAATTAAATATTTTAAGTAGTTCTTCTTACAGCCAACTTATACTCCATTCAAAGGCTACTGAAGGGCCATACTCAGTTTCTAGCCTGGCTGCCTGCCAGTTATAGAGCTACATTTAAGTTTCTGGTTTGTGAACTCTAGGTGATTTGAGTTAGAGATAGGAAGTGCTCACTTCAAATTCATAGCTGTCATCCTTTTTCATGAATTTTTCTGTAGAGGTGTAGTGAACAGGTCCTAGAGGGTGATGAGGGGGTATCTGCAGCAGTTACTGAAGTGCTTACTGCAGAAGGTCTGTGTAGTACAGTGAGAAAATCATAGGAATAGCTCCTCTCCCTCCAAAAATAAAAAACAAAGGCAGATGCGGAAATGAACCTCAGTGGCCCTTTGGATAACTTTTGAATGAGGTTTATGTGGCAATGGAGGCAGTAGGTTTGGAGTCAGTGATATGCTCTCTTAGGCATTTTTCCTAACTCGGGTGCTGTGTGGTATAGAGTTGGCCATCTATAGGATGTTTGTCGTTGAGAGAAAAAAGAGCGCGAGTGTGTGTGCACACATGTGAGAGAATGCATGTGAGTGTAAGAGTGGGCGGGTGCACACGTGTGTGTGCAGCAGTGCGACCCCAGGCTGGGTGTGTGTGCACACAGAAGAGAAGGCCCTGGACTGTGTTGCTACTTGTGGCGTTAGTCCTCCACACGAGCCTCAGACCTTCCATTATGCTTTTTCTCTTCATGCATCAGCTTTCCCATTTTTGTTTGGATGAAAATTATGGGTCTTTAAGACACTGCTAAACTGAAGCTTCATCTGATTTCCTAGCTGTAGAAATAAGTAGAAAGTGAACAGTTTGACCGCTTTCCCCATTAAGATAGATAATTTACATCCTAGAAAGATGTGGAGAAGCTGGAAGGCTCAGACGTTTGGGGTGAGTTTCCTCTAAGGCTGAGAGCAGAGTCTGGAGTTTCTTCCTTAACTGAATGTCTCCACTGACACATTCAGGATTGGCCAGGGCCTCCCCATCCAAGAATATGCTATCACTTAGAGTTCCTTCTGAATTCAGGCTCTCTAGCTCCTTTTGATTTGGCAATTTGCTTTTACCATTCAGCCAACTTCTGGATACCCTGACCACCTCATCCTTCCTGTGAATCAGGTCTGGTCAGTTTATCCAAATACATTTTGACTCACTAGACTCATTGTAATATGTCTTGTGTGAGAGCCAAAGCGTCTGCCTCCTAGGGCAGGTCCTGAAGTCCGTGTCTTTCTTTTAGACATAGTAAGTCCCATGTTCTTTAGTACAGGTTTGCTACAGCTTAATTTTTTTCTTTAAAACACTTGTATATCTAGGCTCTAAGGCACATTCACGTTTTTCCTGTCTTTTTAGTTTTTCTCTCTTGTTCTTCCCTCTCTAACATTATGCTCTCACCCCACGGCCTCTGAGCCCCCCTTCAGAAGGCTCCCATGCGCCATATAACTGACTTCCAAAGCTGGTGAAATGTAATGCCCCCATTTTTCACATAAAAGATTTGGTTTTTAAATGTTACTGTGATGCCAACCTACTAAAACGATGCTTTCTTTTGGCTGTAAGGTAAATATGTCTTTTGGCCTTTGTAAAGCTGTTGCATGTGGGGTAACTTCCCTCTGATCATCTGGTGCCCTCGAGTACCTGCTGTTGCTGCTTTGTGATTTCTCCAGAGCTTAAATATTAGAATAGAAATAAGGATCAGATTTCAAATCATGCTTGAGTATGCAGAAGTTTGTGAGGCCACAAGAACTCATTAATTACAAAATTAAGCAAGTAATTAATCTTTCCAGATTTGCCATGCCAATATTGGCAGTAGCCAAGGTAAACAACTGGTCACGGCTCCAGTTGGAACTGTCTTTCTGGGGATCTGAGGCCTGCACAGAAAGCTGTGCTGTGAATCTTGACCGTCCCTGTTTCTCCTGTAATATGTGATGTGCCAAATTGAGAGTCACTTCAGAATATTAATCAATAGCATTGCTTTTGAGCTTTATAATTCATGACAGTTCACTCAGATGAAATCCCTTTTTGAATATCCTTCTTCCTATGATGTAGCCATCTTAATTTTGAGTGGAAAATATTAAGAGTAACTTCAAAGTTTGTGGGCCTCTTCCATAATGGTACATGTTGACTGACTAATCTGGAAAAGGTTAATGATAATTACTGTAAGATTCTTTTTTTTTTTTAACCTGAAATTTTTATTGGATTATTAAACTTATTTGGAGTCCTCTCCGTTTCTTTTCTCTGTAGGTTTACCCAAGAGAATGGTTCTGTTACCCGTTATGAAATTCCCAACATATCCTGTTCCCCACTACTCATTCTTTTAGCAAATGACAGAAGCTAATTCCTATTGAACAATACAGTACATACAGAATGTTAGAGAAAAAGCCTTTTTATCCTGCTTTCTTTGAACACATACTTGATCAAAATTATTTGTAAAGAACATCTTTCCTACTTTTTGATTTTAACAAACGCAAATTTAGTTCTCTAAAACTTGAAAACAAACAAACAAAAAGAAACTAGTTCTGTGAAACGGTACCTCATTTCCGGAAAATAACTTATACCAGCCCTTCTGTTCTAGGGAAATAAGTCTAGCAGTTCAAAGTTTAAGTTTTAAGAGGAGTATCAGATTATGTAAAATTAAATTCGTGAAGGATGTATAGAGTCTCAAACACTGATCACAAATAAACTGCTTTGTTGTAACACAGAGTACTGCCTGGTTCCTGATGCAGTCACTGATGCTTAGCTGATTGATATGTATTTGCCCCAGGGCACGTTAATTCGGGCTGTAGTTATTTTTTTTTAATACAATAGAGACTTTTCATTTAAACTTTAACTTTGTAAATATTGAAGTGTGTAATTAAAGCCAATAAAATATGGGTTTGAATATTGTTTTAGCTTATTATTTTTGATATGTTTTGGTATCAAATTATAAAGAATTGAAAACTAATAATAACTTAGCCCTAGAAACCCATTCATTTGTAACCAAACTGATAAAACAAAGCAAAGGCAATTGTTAGTTTGAGCCACAGTCTATTTACTTTGTAAGCCCTTTGTACTCCTGCTGTACGAGGGCATCCCCATGATAAAGGTTTACTCTGTTATCTGAGCATTGCTTATTAAAATGATGGCACTACCCAGAGATGGGGAAGGAGGAATGTGATTATTTTAGTTTCCGAATTTCCAAGTTTTAAAAAATAATAAATTAATTGATCAATCACCCTCTCTTGTTCTTGTGGCCTTCTTCACTCTGTAAGATACTGTGTTCACTCCCTGGCTTTTTTCATGCAGAGAGAAGATTAGCGATTTTTCTGGGATTCTTTGAAGGGTCTCTTATCCTCTTCAATTACATCAGAATCTAAAGCAGCAACAGGGTCCCCATAAAAACTTGCTCTTCGATTGTCCCAGTTCTTGTTGAGTGCTGCTGTGAAAAGTGACAGGTTTCAGCCATGGGTCAGCATTTATTTTTTAAGACACCTGATTAAGCTGGTGAAAAATGATCAGTTGGTAACATTGTGTTGTTCTGTAAAGGGTGCAGACCTAAGTCTTCCACTTGCATTCTCACCTTGTTTGGAAGCCTATGATGTTACTAGAAGGTAATGGTTTTATTAAGGTACTCGCCCCCATGAAGGCAACAGTGTGGTCCCATGTTGATATTTACAAGTTCTGTGTCTTAAAAATGTCTGTTTTTAGTATGAATTAGCTTTCCTCGTCTTTCTTCATTTCTGGTTTTTGGAGCTGAACAGTACCCGTCGCTGAGAATGGGCTTCACAAAATACGGCAAATTTATGTACCAGATTTCTTTGGGACCGCTAAATGAGAATGAAACAGATCGTTTAAAACAAATGTTAGTGTTACTTATCAGAAATAAAATTTTTACACCATGCTTGTTACTGCTGCTCCTTGACCTTTTGTCTTTATTAGTGGTGGGTGATACTTTAATAAAACCTCATCACTTGCTGGAAGTAGCTGTGAACTTACCATTCTCATCCTGTGCATTAGTGGCTAGACGTACACAAGAGGGCCCATCTCAGCTGGGAGTTTTCATGTTTCATTGATTCGTTTTGCTGACCTATGGATGAAACAGAGCCATCACTGAGAAGAAAAAGCATGGCTGGTAGTGTCCATTTTTTATTAATTAAATATTTACAAACAGTCCTCTTTGTTTTTGGAATACTATTAATTGGCAGCTGCAGCTGTATTGTTATTTGAAATTGATTGTCAAATTTGCATTCCAAGTTGGAATCTCTTTGGAGATTTCTCTTTAGAAAATTCTTTTGAAGTAGCTGACTCAGCTTCATAACTCAACCCTTCTATAATGGTGAAAATGGAGCTGTGCTGTTTTCCAACATGATGGCAGTCATTTCAAATGGTTTCTACCAAGTCTTTTTTTTTTTTTTTTTTTTTGTTGTTGTTTGTTGGAAGTTACTAACCATGTTGTAAACCTGCCCAGTTGCTGCAAACTTTTACATTTCTCTGCTTTACTTAAAATAATTGAGCTGTCAGTCCTTTGTTAGAAGTGGTAACCATGCAAGTTCAACTGTTTAAATCTTGTAATGAATTAAGTGTCCTCCCCCTACCCCCACCCCCTTTACCCTTCCCACCCCTTCATTTTGTAATGAAAATTCCACTTACAGCTGAAAGAGCAGAGAAATATAAATGAAGCTTTTGGCTTCACCAAATTCTGTGAAATTAACATAAAGTTTTGCTTCTCTGCTCTTTTCTCCACTGTAGGTGGTTTTTTCATTGACAGCCCCTATTGCCAGCCTCTGAGCGTCGCACCATTTATTATTCACTTGGGCCCTCAAGATTTCTTCTCTGACTTCTAGAACCATCAGGTTGTCTGGCTTGAAATGGCAATTTCTATGTCTTAGTCTTAAGAGCAATGTGACCCCCTGAGGCTTTCCAGCTTTCAGACACAGCACTCTGACACCTCCTTTTGGAAAGCAGTGAATGAGCATTTTAAAGAAGAGCAATACTTTATTCAGAGCCACGGTGTCTGTTTGAAAACTTTTCCTTTGGAAACCTAGCAATATCTGGATATACTTAGCCCCTCCTAGCCTAGTCTCTCGTCGGGGAGTCTACAAACCAATGTAGAACTTAGAATTAGTGTATGAGCTGTGCTATCTTCTGACAGTTTTTAAACTTTTTTAGCACATAAACTGAATAGTTGCATTCCTGACTGCGTCAGTTAGCGCTATTATAATTCCTCAGAGATAGGGGTCCTCCTTGAAGCCATATTCTTTGCATGGGGGCTGGCACCCAGCCAGGGAGGTGGCCTGCAGCCATGTTTCTTGAGGCTGTGGGAGCACCCCATCTCTTGTGCAAGGTAATTGGTCCAATAGATTCCCAACATACCTCATGCTGACTAGATGCAGTGCATGGTGCGGGGAAGCCAGGGCTCCTGGAGTCGTTTGTAGTCTCTCTCAAATTGTTAACCTGGGGAACAAACCACTGATAGATTTTGCTGGTATTAGCCTTTTCTTCTTTTTTAAAATTTGGGTGAATGTTTGAAAATCATGAATCAGTCATTCACCATTATTAATTGAAGAGCTGGGAATACCTCGTTAATGTATTTTTAAAACTGGTGTTGGATCCTCTGTGTATTTCAGGTTAATACTTTTAAGCAGTTTTCAGCACGTTTATCTCACTTTATTCTCGTTCTCCTTGGACCTTCGTAGCCATATCACTTGTATAAAATAGGCTGAGATATAGTGACTGTAAGCTGTGGTCTCAGTATACAAAGGTAAGCGCTTTTATTTTCTGATTAAAGAGAAAATTAAAAATCGATGAACACAACATGCATATATGACAATCATATATGATGTATTTGATCTCTTAGGTCTTATCTCATCACATTACTTTAACATTTTTAATGATCTAAATGTGAAATAGTTATTTTCAGCATTTTGTTTTTAATACCCTTATAATTACTTTCTCTTTGAGAGACATTTCACTTTTGAGTTAAGTGTGTGTATGTGTATAGAAACTTGTAACGTATATGCGAATTACACACACTTACCTGTTTAAATAAAAGAATTTGGTGGTGGGAAGTGTTCACCTAAGAAGATTTTTACGTCAGGGCAAAAAGTGCTGGAATTTCATAAGCAGCAAGATTGGTAACAGTGCCGGTAGGACCCATTTATATGTAGCTGTTACATAAGCTGAGGATCCAAGTGCCAATTTCTCAAGGAGAGAGACTTCTCTGAGAAATGAGTATCTCTGATCTGTGTTGTATGCCCTAATACAACAGCAGCAAGAAGCCATAAAAAAAAAAAAGCAATAGCAAATGAAAAAAACCAAACTATTAAGGTAACTATGGAAAAATATAAAATTGACTGAGTTAAGCTAAGTATTTGCAGAATCAATTATGGCAAGACTCAGAATGGTAAATACCTGGTGTGCAGAGACCAAATAGATGTAAGGCAATTCATCTTTCTTTTCCAGATTAGATAGATGATTTATTTCCCACCTGATTCAACCGTCATGGAGTTCATTTAAAAGATGTGAGGGTTAGGCCAAATATTTTTAAAAGGATTTGCTTCTTCGTTACGTGTATTCATTCCATAAATGCATTTCATATGTGTTAGATGTTCTGTGCTAAGGTTGTACTTGATATATATATATATATATAGATAGATAGATTGATTAAAATGAAGTTTATGTTTTATATTTGTCTCTAAGTAGTAGTTTTCTTTTTATTGCTAACTTTGAAGGTTGCTGGAACAACTTTTTTCCCATACAGAATCTGTATGTACATTGAATGTGGCTTCGGCATCTATAAAAGGCTGAGTGAGGTCTAGTTGACTAGTACCAAGTACATTCCAGTCCTGATCAAACAGCCAAGTGCCCCTTACGGGACAGGTTCTTCTCTAGCAAAACAGGCTCCGCCCAGTGGAAACCTTTTAAGTCGGAGAGTCTCCTTGTTGGTGGAATTGGGCCTATTGTAAATATCCTAGGTTGGGAGCCAAATAATGCATTAGCAGTGTCAGAAGATAATTTACGTAGTTAATAGTTTATTTATAAATTATTTAATAATATGGGCCCCCTGACATCACTGAAAATGGGCATCATTTGGAAATTCACTCATTTTAAATTTCCCTGGCAGTTTTGAGAGCCTAAAACCAACTCTGGTTTATGTTCATGGACCTCTATCCACATAAGTGCAGTGAATGAAATGAATAACAAAGAGCCCAGTCCTTTAAAACTAGTTTTTATAGTGTAGCAAAGAACAAAAGTGGTTAATTTAAACACTGACCACATTTTTTGATGACGAGTGAGGGAAATTTTACTCTTATAATCAATCATTCATTATCATTTCCCTGTTTCTTGGGTTTCATTAATAACTGCACTGGAGGTAAATCTTCAGTAGTGAGTTACAGGAGTGAACTAAGGAGATCTGCCCCCTTTCCCCCAACCCCAACAGTTAGATTTCTAGCAATCTAGAGCCCTAAAAATCAGGGACATTGAGAGCAGTTAAAGCTGAAGACAGCCTGCTCTGTGAGTGGTCTTCCTGCAACTTCCATTCAGCGTATGCCAGTGCCTCCCTGGTGGTGCTGGGATGGGGGTGGTCCCTCTGAAGTCACCCAGAACAAGAAAGGTTCTGTTGTATTCAGACTCCTACTCTGAAACCATCTGAGGCCATGCCATCCATTGACCAGAGATTTCTCAGTGTTACTAGGAGGCCGGGAAGGGAGATGGGTGGTAAGTGAACCTGCAGAGCCAGGAAGCTGTCTACCACTGAGGTGAGTTCAATATTGACGTGTTTCTCTCTAGCAGTTACTTACAGAGCACAGAGCTAGTACTTCTTATGTAAGTTCCTTCCTTTCCCAATAGCATCTTCCAGAAAGTCTGTTTTAAGTCAAGAATTGAAGTTGACTTAGTTGTAAGAATAGATATCCTTTCCCACATTATCATTTTAGGTAAGAGCTAACAGCTTCCATTGATGCTTGAAGCAGTGATCTTTGGAGATTTTTTTAAAATAGCAGCATAATGCAAATTAGGTTATGTAAGCTTTATAGCACAGCTAGAAATAGGGATTAGAAACCATGTGGGACTCTGGGCCAGAGTACATTTCTCTCCCTCCAGCAAATTCTTGTGGGGCCTAGGAATTAGATTCTGAGTTAATACACAGAGTGCTTTGAATAGGACCTGGTACAGAGTAAGTGCTCAGTAAATGCTGACCGTTCTTACTGTGGTTGGCTGAGGTGACAAAATTCGTGTGGGAGGCTGCGCTGTGCCGGCCTGTAGTGGAGAAGCAGGTGCGTGGCCTGCTGGGGGGCGGGGGGAGCGGCGTGGGTTCTTTAGTGTTGGCAGGTTTGGGATACTCCAGGCTTTGGGAGAGGACTCCAGCAACTTCGGGTCAGTCGGGAGGTACAAAGCAAACACTGGATGAGACCTGGTGTGGGAGGCTGCTGCAGATCCGTGCTGGACGAAGATGCTCATGTTTCTGTGTGGTAGTTAATCATCGGGCAGTCTGTTGCCAGGGGTTCGTAATACTTGCTTTGGGATTTAGGTGTGCTTGGAACTTCAAAGGGGCTGAGCTTATCAACCTGCTGATTCTAAGTTTCCTGCCAGTGCATTAGTAAGAAAAGAGTGTGTGTTTGATTACAGCTAGCCCCAGAATCTGACATTCAGAGCTCACCATTTATTTGGCAGGTAGAACGCAAGTTACTATAAATCACAGAAAAGAAAGAGGAGACCGGGTGGCATGCTTAGAAGGCTGTTGACTTGGATGCTTCTCTCTTCTAGTTTGCTGCAACACCTTGGGAAAAAAAAAATCTGTAGTTAACACCACTCGAGGCCTCCCTCTTGCCTGTTAATCTTAGAAAAAAACATACCTGTCTATCCATCCCTCTCTCTGTCCATATACCCATTTATCTATCTGGACACAGTTGGGAAGTTGCTTTTCAGCAAAAAGAAAAATGAGGAGATGGTTGGTCTGAATAAAGGGTGAGCATCTTCCTGTCTGTCTCTGGCTCGCACGTGTCTACGTGGACCTCCGGAACCTCTGGAGAAAAGTGTGCGGCCGCATTCCTCTCTGCTGGTAGAGGTGAGCTGAGTGGGGAATACAGATCGAGTTCTGTGATGCTCTAAGGTTATAAAAACTGTGTAGACAGGACTGAGTGTTACTTTTAAAGGCAAATAAGGTAGAGTTGCATTATAGTCAAGAGGCGCTTCTTCAATCCAGGATATATGTGTGTCAGTGATGTCCTGGCAGACGTGACCCCATTCCTCAGCTGTAGCCATCTGGGTGGAATTCTTGCCTCAGTAACGATCGAGGGTTCTTTTGTTTGTTTTGCCTTGATCAGTCAGTTGTTAACACCTTAATTACCTGGTCCTTCTAAGGAGGGTCTTAGGGTCTTTCTTGGCAGAACTTTGCTATTTCTGCAAACTATGCTGTCTCTGCTGGTGGGTAGTGTGGAGACTGCCACCATCTGCCCAGGCAGTTTAAGAGTCAGATTAGCATATCCTCGCTGGAGATGCGGTCCTGAGTCATTTTTGCTGCTTACGGCCCCCAGGAGGTAACGGGATTAGCCTGCTGCAGTGAGGGCATTCTCTTTGCGCTGCCTAGGAGCCTAGTCTCTCTCTGCTTTGTTGCAGTTTCTTCTACCTTGATCCTTTTGTGTGGTTTGGAAGAACAGTCTCTGCATTCACATGTCAGCTGAATGTCCCAGGTAGCTAACAGTGGCCTTCAGTTTAGGTCATTTTGGGCTGTGGGCAGCAGTGGATGGAAGAAAGGAGAGCGGGAAGAAAGATGCTAAAATTGGTACCTTGTGTGTGCCAGGCACTTGGACGTTTTTCTTATTTCTCAGCCTTTTTGAAGGTGGTATTATTCTTATTTTACAGATGAAAAAACTGAGGCTCAGAGTTAAGTGCTAGAGTCAAGAATGAAATCCAGCTCTGTCCAGTGCCAGAGCCTTTTTCTGCTGTACCAGCTATGGATTAGAAGTCTGGAAAGAAGGTGAGGAAGCACATCGGGGGACAGGAAGGTGGTGTGTGGGCAGTGAGGCAAGGCCGAATGGAGCCTAAAAAGGGCCTGAACACAAGCCAGGGGCCTCACTGTCGCAGGATCTTTGGAGCTCACCGACTCAAACCCATCCCAGGCTCCCGTGCTAGAATCTAGGCTTGGCTTGAGGTCATTTTAGACCAGATATCCTGGCCTAAAATAGGGCTGTTTTCTTTTAGAGCCGTTGGAAAAGATTAACAAACTGGAAAGATAGACTGGAGGGCTGAGGTGTGGCTGTATAAACAGAGGAAGCTTTTGCATTTGAAGCTTGTTTTTCTGTTTGAATATCAATGAGAAATTGAGGTGTGCGTTTTCATTTAGCTAATGCTTTCTGAGTACACGCTATCTGGCCTGAGATTGGCGATGGGGATGTCTTAAAAGATTTGAGCCAAACTCTGAAGGAGAGCTGGTGAGGCTGGGCTCATTGGGTCAAAGGAAGAGGGGTGGCCCAGGGTTGGGGTGTGAGTGCAGAGAGATGGCCCTGGGCAAGTGCTGCGCAGAGATGGGGGTGAGGGGCAGATTGCAGTGGCCTGTTCTGCTTGCCAGGAGTGTCCCCTGGACTCGGCTTCACGGAAGGCTGGGGTCCCCTCACCAGCTCCTCGGCAGACTGGGGCTGGCTGGGTCTCTGCTTAGGGTTAGGTGGCTGTGGAGGTGGATGCAGAATCCTCTTCAGGGAAAGATCTTCTTCCCTAACCCACGTCACCACCAGCCTTGGCAGTTGCCGTTTTTCTGAGCCACCTGCCAGAATCCTGGGGCGGAACAGGAAGAAGGAACCTCTTGTAAACCCAGGTTGTAGGAGTTCTTGAGCCGCGGCTTGCGGAGGGAATGGCACCTGCGTGTGTAGCGTGCCAGCAGAGCTCTCTCCGGGCCGTGACTGTGTTCCCTGCCCTGATGGTCCCACTCAGAGAAGCTGCAGCACAGGGGTGGTTGTTACCACTGCACAGACAAGAAAATTGAAGCCAAGAGGCCTCTGCAAACCACCAGCTTATTTGTGGTAAAACACTGTGGCTCCTGATAAGTGAGTTTTTAATCACACAGGAGAAATGGCATTTCTCCTGTTTTTAGAGTTAACAGAAGCCCTTTCTTAGGGATGAGATTTGAGCTCCTCCACAACTGTGGGATCTAGAAATTTTCTCCTTTTACAGATGAGGAAATAGAGGCTTAGACAAGATGACTTGCCCAAAATTACACAGCTAGTCCGTGGCTGAGCCCACCCCTCCTGCTGGCGCTGTGCTCACCACTGCTGGTTGGTGTTGACAGTCTAGGCTGCTGCTATCCTGTTTCCTAAAACTGTCTGGCAAGTTTCCTCTCCTCTTTACGAGGCATTCGTTCTACTTACCTTTCTTCCAGACTTCTGGGATGTGTCCTGTGTGGTTTGAGACAAAACACGCAGAAAGCCACCCCCTCCCCCCGTGGGAAAAAAGAAACCAGACTTCGGGCTCATCCTTCTCCCGCTAACCTGGCTCCTGGGCAAGGTTACCGACTGGCCAGCCTTGGGCCAGGTGGCCTGTTTGTTGTTTTCTTTGCCAGCTGCACAGTTGGGTCTGTTTCCACAGACCATCTTTTTGTGCTGTAACTGAACCCTGTAATAAAATGCAAACCAGTAACTGCCATCGGAGAGATCCCCAGGCGTTGTATGGAGGGAAGGGATGTGCTGTTTCCGCTGAGCTTCATCCACGTTTTGGTTGTCAGCTGTCATGTTTCTGGCTAGGCCTTCCTTGTGTGCTCCAACTAAAGGGGTCGCCCTCACAGTTGCCTTCCCGGAGCGCTGGTGCCAGGGTCTCACTGGGCCCTTCCACGATGTAGACGGTCTCAGAAGATGCTCAGCTCTCTGACGTCCTTCAGGCAAGGTTGGAGGCTGTATTATGGGAGGTATGGTGGCCATCATCCTGGAGGGGATCACTCCTTCCACATCATCTGGAAGGTGGCACCTGAGGAACTCAGGAAAGCTGAAAGCACCTCAAGATGGGATAGGTTAAGGCTGCTGAAGGACAGACCTGGAGAGATCATGGACCTTTCCATCAGCTGTTCTTTTGGGGTTTTTTTTGTTTTTTTTTTTTGCGGTACGCGGGCCTCTCACTGTTGTGGCCTCTCCAGTTGCGGAGCACAGGCTCCGGACGTGCAGGCTCAGCGGCCATGGCTCACGGGCCCAGCCGCTCCGCGGCATGTGAGATCTTCCCAGACCGGGGCACGAACCCGTGTCCCCTGCATCGGCAGGCGGACTCTCAACGACCGTGCCACCAGGGAAGCCCTCCATCAGCTGTTTTAAAGGGTTGTATTTACTTGTCGTATGTGGTTCTAGAAGGGGAAAGATAGTTACGGTAAAGCCAGTTGGGCAGTTTGAGCTAAAGTGTGCCTCCCATGAGGTGTGGTGAGAAGTGGGCCGCATGTTACCAGGAGTGCTTAGGCAGGAAGCCAGCTGTTTGCATACTGCAGAGGAAGGTCTTCTATGGGGTGTCAGTTTGCACAGAATGCTGATGTGGTTGGTGACACTGTCAAGACCGCTTCTCCCCTCTTGGGCACATGGATTTATTGGAAACATTCACTGTCACCTCCTACTACTAACCAGGCTGTGCTGGGGGAGGAGCACTTGAGGAAAACGTCAGGATTTTCAGCTTAGAAGGTGAAACCCCTGACCAAGAAGGAGCCCAGGAAGCGGGAGGGGACTGCTCGGGGCCTTGAGCAGAACAAGAGCCATCTTCTGTGCTTGGGAGAAGGGCTCCCACTCAGTCCAGGAGCAGAGCCAGGCCTGCGAAGAGACTTAAGAGCTGCGTGACTTAGAGAGTGAGAGGGGCTCCAGCAGATGTGGCCATGGCTTCCGCAGAGCCTGGCATCCAGCTGGCTGGGAGGTCTCAAGGAGGGGCGTCTGGTGTGCGCAGAAAGGCACAGCTTCTCAGGACAGCGTGGAGGTGCTTGTTAATGGGAACCTGGGAACTGGGATGGTTAGGAGGGTGAAGTAGCAGATGGCATGTGTAGTTCGGGGCCACTTCGTGAAAGGCCTTGGAGGGCTTACATCTTCCAGAACGGTGAGAGAATTCTGGAGGATCGGTTTGGACAGCTGGATGGGGAAGGACCGAAGGAAGGAGTCAGAAGCTGTTGCAGGTGCCCGGATGAAGGAGGCTGGCTGAGGGCGTCAGAGGCAGGAATGGCATCTCTTCATAGTCCAGGCTTCTTGCCTGGGCCCAGCAGGAGGTTATGGGGCCAGGGAACCACAGGAACCCCACGTGCAGCCAGGGAACTGGGGGCCACTGTTCAGTAGGTGCCTGGGACCAAGACAGGAAAGGGGGGTGGTGGCGGGGAGAGGCGTTGCAGTGTAGCAAGGGCCATCTCCATTGGCCAGGAAGCGGGGATTCGGTGGGCCTGACTTTCTCGTGGGTGCGGGGGCTCTGAGCCCCCTTCGTGTGCTCTCTGGGAAGCGTCTCCTTTGGCAAAGGACAGAGAGGTTTATGGGCCGGTCAGTCAGAATCTTACCCTTTCCCTGCATTTCTGCTCTGCTGAGTTTGCCAGTCAAAGGGAGTGGCAGGTACTGGATATTCGTTGGTACAGAGGCTTCTGCTTTTAAAAAAAGTAATGTTTTGGCTTCTTTACCTGGGCAAGGGCTGGAGTTCATTGGATTCAGCATTTGTGGAGCAGGGTCTTTAGCCGGGGGAAGGTACGCACTTGCTCCACAGAGTGCTACAGGGAAGGGAAAAAGGCGCAATTGTAAGATTACTAGAGAATTTGCTTTGGGCCTCAGTTTTGTGTCTGTCCTGCCACCGCTGGCTCGTTCTGCACAGGTGGGCAGGGAGACCCGAGGAGGAGTCGGGGTAGGTTTCTGCACTTGTGTTTCTATACCTCTGTTGGGGACGGGGGCTAAAAAGGCGGTGGTGGTTTTGAGCCTTTAGGGTTCACTGAGACACTGATTGCATCGGCCTTTGGGGTGACCAGGTGTCTCTAACTACAAGCGGCCTTGTTTGTTTAGCCCAGTGGGCCACAGAAAAATCACCTTTTTGCGTGTCACCGTGTGGAAGTTGATGGGAACGCTGCCTTAGGCCTGGTGTCGACAAACTTTCTGGAAAGGTCCAGGGAGTAACTCTTCCAGGCTTGTGGCCCATTCGCTCTGTCACAGCTGCTGAGCTCTGCCGTTCCAGCAGCACCCACGCAGCCAGAGGCAGAAGGTAGACAGACAGGCGTGGCTGCAGGCCACACTTCGCCAATCCCTGCCTTGGACTGTGGCGGTTACTCACCCTCTGGCTCAATCATGACTGGAAGCTTCCTCCCGTCTGCTGCCTGGACCCATCTGTCTTCCCACGAAGGCTTCCTGCGCATCTGTTAGGTGTGCAGCTCTTGCCCAGAAGGACCTCAGATTTTGAGTGAGAGGTGGGCCCTTTCGGGGCAGCGGGTGCTGCAGAGCGAAATACAGAACGGGGCTCAGGGAGAGAAGGCTGAGGGTGAACCCGGAGAGCCGGAGGGAGGGAGGGAGGCAGCTCCGGAGAGGAGGACGGCTGGGGCCCAGCCTGTGAATAAAGGGCGCTGGGGAGCCAGTGGGAGGTTGTGCTCAGGAAGGTGAAGTGATCACAGATGCACTTTGGAAAGATCCTCTGGTTGGGGAAGACCACGTCTGTGGTTACAAGTAGTATCTTTCAGTTTAATCTGGTCTCTTTTGCCCAGAGTCTAGTTACTGTTGGTACCCGAGTGGGAAGGAGTGACCCCCAAGTTGAGTAGCTTTCCTGGCCGCCGGCTGTAGGGGGCCAGTGAGTGGCACAGTTTTTGACACGGCAGAGCTTGACATGGTCCGCTGCCTTCGGGCTTCTTCTGTCTCATGTTTAATTTTGGATTGGGGCCTTGGTGTATGAGGGTGAAAAATGCTAGGGATGGGCTTCCCCTCACTTCAGAATGGAGCTGGTGCCTGTAGACCGGGGCAAGATGCCCAGGCCGGAGCAGGTGCTGTGCAGGTACATCCCGACGCTCTAGGCCGGGACTGAGGTCGGGCTGGGGGAGACTGCAGGTCGGACGCGGCGCCGGCCCCAAGGTGCTCCGTGTAGTTGGGGCGAGGAAGAGACTCTCTATAGTGCTTTCTACTCTCCACAGCATTTCCCCTCAGAGATGTTTCTAGGCAGGTGAAGGGAGCTTCTGTTGACTGAGCACCGTGAGGTGAGGTTCCAGGGGCACGAGCTGCCAGAGCGCTCCCTTGACGTGGACAGAAGCCTGGAGGGTGTTGGCTTCACGAGCCCATGAAGAGGCTGCGCAGATGCCGTTTCCTTGAAACCCGCACGGGCCCGTAAGAGTGGGTGAGGATCAGGGGCAGCTCGAGGAGGGAAGGCGCTTGCCCGAGGCCCCACGGCGGGGGCGTGTGGCGGTGCTGACCCCGGGGGGCCTCCCCGCACGGCTCTGGCAGCGCCGCACCGTGGACCAGCTTCGTGTGGCTGTGGATCCCCTGGGGACTGAGCCAGCAGGTGAGGGCTTTGGTGCTGCCCTGAGCCGTTGGGCAGACGTGGGCAGGGCCTCAGGCAGGTGGGTGGTGGGCTGCCTGAGGGCACTGCTGCTGCCTGCTCTGAGTGAGGGCACAGCTGGTCGTTGCTGAGGTCGGGAGAGGGTCGTGGAAGGAAGAGTCGCGGAGAAGCCACGGCTCCAGGGCACGCGGGCTGCTGCCGTGGGGCTCCTCAGGCTCCGGGGGCGGTGCTCTCAGCATGGCAGCAGGCACATAACTTCCCATCTCTAAGGGGCACAGCCCGGGTCTTCCAGAGGTGTTTCTGGGGTCCTGGAACGGCAAAGACAGAGGCAAGCCTGGCCCAGCCAGATGTGCCGCCAGCTGTGGTCTTTCGTCGGGCAGCTCAGCCTGTGCTGCGGCTCTGGCCTCACAGGGAGGCTTGTGTCTGGGGCACCCTAGACCCTCGTGGAGCTCAAGCCTGGCCCCTGCGCCATCCTGGCCCACGGCCATAAGCTAGATGCCATCTGTCTCACTTTCCTGCTTGGGGAAACAGATGATGGTCTGAAAGTTCTTTTTTTGATTCTAACCTAGATATTTCTGCTGTTCTGGGAAGACTTTTTAAAATTTTTGTTCGTGAAGATGAACCATGGATAAGGGTAGGAGTTTAGATAGCTAAGAGGACTGTCTTCTCCACTTGTAGTTCCTAATCAAGGAAGCAGCACCTTCCTTGCCCAGCCTCTTCCCCCACTCCCTTCCGCCGGCGTGACGGGCTTAAGCTGCGGTTAAGCTGGCGCTCCTTTCCTTTCCTTGACGTGTCCGTGCCGCTCTGTGAGCCTCCTCGACTCTTCCCCCCCAGTGGCTCCCTCGGCTGCGGCCCTGACGCCCAGGCTGTGATGATGGCCCACACGAGGCACGGTGTGGGGTTTAGTCAGATTCCTGAAACACCTCTTCTCTCACCTGCCAGGCTGGCAGTGCTGGTGTTTGATGCGTCCCTTTCCCTGACCATGGCAGTGTCTCCTGCTCAGGCCAGCCCTGTGCGGTCAGGTGGGGTTCACACTGCACCCCTACTTTGCAGAGGGGACACTGAGTACCGCTTGTCCCCTCGTTCACTTACTGTGGTGGCTTCTCAGACAACAGGCATCCTCAGGGCTCCTGACCAGGGGCCTTAATTTCCGCATCTCCCGGGAATCACGGGTGGCTCTGCGTGTCTTGTGAGCTGTCGCCAGCCTCCACACGGACTTCCTTTCCCAGGGGCTTGAGGCGGCAAAGGGAATGCTTGGTCAAGGTGGGACACCTCCTCTGCTTCTGTCCTTCTTGATGTCTTCTAATGAGTCATGAGCCACCTGCGTTGGGCAGACTTCATTTACTTCAGCTCTTAGCAGTGTGGATCCTCTTTTCCCCAAAGTATCTGTCAACTCATTCAGGCCTCTGACTAGGGACCATCTTGGCCTGTTGTGCTGAACCTCTGGTCTAAGTGGCTGGCTGGGGCCCAGTCACACCTTCAGGAAAAGGCAGGTCTCCTGAGGGAGCCCTAATCAGGGCCAGGGCACTTCCAGGGACAGTGAGGCAGGAGGACCAGGGAAGGGGCTGGCCTGGGGCCCGGCTCTGCCTGTTAAGCCCCACAGTGCAGGCACCCGGGTCTCCCTGCCGCGTAGGATTCCCGGAGAGCGGCCTCTGAGACTCGCTTCTCACCCATTCCGAGCAGAACTCACTGTCTGGGAAGGAGACAGGAGGCAGCCAGTCTAGACCTGAAGCCCTGAGCTGTTCAAGAAGGGGCTTCCCTCACAAAGGAGGAAGGGGTCGTGCTCAGTCGTAGCCCTTCCTTGGCCCCAGGATGGGGGTTCAGGAGGCAAGGAGAAGGCTGCGTTTAGTTGTGGGTAGAAAACCTTTCCCAGTTTCCTGCACAGTTACACACGTGACATCGGACTCCTGGCTATATACAGCTTGCTCTCTCTCTGGTCTGGTGATGGCCAAGGTAGTTTTTAAGAAATCTATTTAAAATACCTATCTGTATCTATTTACTGTTTTTTCTGGATACACAAGTGTACATAGTATAATTACAGTGCAGAGTCCCTGGCAATAACGTCATGTTGTGTATTATGTTAAAAAAAATAACATTGGAGAACGCGACCACCCTGGACTGTCCTCCCTCTCTGGGGCAGTGATTACACGTAGGACTCCGAACTTTCAACCTGCGGCGTGGTTGAAGCAGCAGCCTGCACGTGTGGACTGTCACCAGTGCCTCACCCAGAGACGCCTGGCCTTCACCCAAAGGGACTCTGCACCCCGACTCCCACAGGAAGCGCCCACACTGCGGCTCCTGCGCACTGACTGTGTTGGACTCTGCCATAGACTGACCCTCTTGTCTGGCTGCTGCAGCTTGTCTGTAATGCCCTGACATGTTGCATTTTCCCCATTTGGATGAATAAAAATAAAAGCTTCTGTCTTCAACAGCAAGGGGCTGCACTGTTCTGTGCAGGACGGACTGACTCTGGCTTTGACTGATGAAAGGGTCAAGTGCAGAACCCCTTTCCTGGCCCTGACTCTCCAGCTCAGCACATGTGGAAGAATCTTCCCTTCATGCAGAGGGCCAGGCCTCATTCCTATTCCTGTTTGCCATCTCTCTCTGCTAATGGTGCCAAATGTTTACTCAACCTGAACCTTTGACCCGGGCCCCTGGTGCAGCGAGTGGTGTGAGTGCCGCCGCCTCAGCTCAGCTCAGCTCAGCGTTCACCGGGTGCCCCTCACACACCTGCCTTCCTCCTAGTCCTGACCCCTGACCCCTGTCCCCAGAGCTGGCAGATATTACACATCGGGACACTAAGGCTCAAAGATAAAGGGACTTGCCCGAGGGAGTAGGACTTCGAAATGGCAGCAGCAATTTGAAAACAAAGCCAAAGCTCTTCCTACTGCTCCCCCTGTGAGGTTCCTGCAGTCGACCGACCCCAGTAATTCCAAGACTACAGTAAGGTCTCTGCCCGCCCCAGGAAGAAGGACAAAGGCGGCCCACGCAGGGGGTCTTGGAGGGAGCCAGGCCGGGCCTGTCGCTGCCCTCCAGGTAAGTGGACGAAGGCACTGGGTGTGTTGTAACTCAGGGCCGCCTTCGCTCTGCACACTGTCCTCTGGGCTTTACAACCACAGCGCACTGATGGAAAGAAGAGCTAGCCAGGCCGGCCCGCTGCTGCTTCCTCCCAGGGGCCCCACTCCCACCCTCTGGCCCGTGACTGGCACAGGGAACAGCAAGAGGAGTTGAAAACGGGGTGTGGAGGGAGGAGCACTGTTTTCCTTGCTTTGGGGCCCTGGAAGAGAAGGTGGAGGTGGTGGTACCTGGTACAAAGCATTGACATCCCAGATCTCGTCATCACGGGCCTTTCACCTTCACTTTCAAATCTGGGGATAACGTCACTTAACTCACAGGGGTGTTGCGACAACTGGAGGGAGAACACAGGGGAAGGGTCAGGAGCTTAACAGTAGCTCAGCAACCCGTGTGAGACCGAGATGGGCACCGAAGCCACGGCACACACACAACTTGGGAGGGTGAAGTGACCTATCCACGTGACGTGAGCATCCAAGGTCACGGCCCAGCCTTGAACTCAGGGTTTTTGGCCCAGGTACGCTGCTTGTAGTGAAGTGCTGTGAGAGTTTACACCCACCTACTGCCCACGTGGTCATCTTAAAGCAGCTGCCCTGCTGGTCACTGGAAGTTAGTTAGAGATGGGGATTAACGTCCTAGCCTTGTGGTCTGGGCCAGGAACCGCTCTATGGGCCCGATTTCTTCGCCTATAAAAGTGGGGGAAGGGCAGGGAAACGGAGTGCTCGGTCCTCTTGTTCTGGGAGTGAGCACCTCAGCCATTCTGAGCTCACTTGTCTCAGCCCCCAAATGAAGCTTAGGAGAAGATCTGCATCCCAAGGTCAGAATCAGGCATCTCTCTGAGCAAGTGAAGCACTACAGACAGCCTTTTAAACCCCCATCAGCCAGATGAAGAAACAGGCTCTGAGAGGCCAAATGACTCTCCTCTCTTGTCACCTACCTACTCCCCCTGCATAGATGTCTTGGTTTTCACAACTGCTGGGTCAGTTCAGAGCTGAGAGCGGTGTTCTGGACTAAGTTTTATTAGCTCCCATGGAGTTCTCTTTCCTTCACTCCTCTCGTGGTTCACTCCTGCCCCTGGGACTTGGGGTTCAGAACAGACAGGGCGGCAGATGCCTCTTGCCTTTCATTCTGAGCTGCCTCCTTCCTCCTGAGAGATCATGACCAGGCCGTGCAGATCCGCTCAGGTTCAACAGGGCCTGCTAGATGGTCTACTCAGCCTGTCACGTAGAAATACGTGACAGGCTGAGCAGGCTTCTTGAAATCTACACTCACCTGCTTCTGCTTCCCACCCTCCTGCCTCTCAACCCACTTGGGTCTGGCCCCTCCGCTGCACCCCACCCACCTCTGCTCTCCTTCCTTCCTGAGCGCCAGCAGATTCCCAGTCACCAAGCCCATGAGCCTTCGTCCAGTCCCGCCCTCTCCCGAGGCGGAGCTTGCTTCTCTCCGGATGTCCCGGAGTCACTTTAGGCCCCGTGTGCCAAGGCTGACTGGCTATGGGCGCCTTTCTCCTGGCAGGGCACAGCTGCTGGGATGAGGATTTCTGCAGAATCCCTACACTCCGGAACACTGGGACCCTGGGGACTGGAAAAGCCCGGAGCAGGCTGGCCCATCTGGACTCTGGCCCTTGTTGGCCAGGAACGTGGATCCCAGAAATATGCCTTCTAGTCTGTGAGCGGCAAAGGGATCCCAACTGTGCTCCGGAGTCCCTGTCCTGGTCTCTGCAGAGCATCTGTCATGGCCGGGCCCCTTGCTAGGCACCTGCCCTGATTCAGTTCAGCGGAGAGAAGATGGGGCAGGGCTCACTCACCACCTTCCCTTCTTCATGGCCTGCATCTCAGCCCGCTTCCATCCAAAGGCTGGGTGTAGGGGGTCCTGGAGGGCAGGTCAAGCAAGGAGGGGACCGTCGGGTTGGGGAAGCACTGCTCTTCTTCCTGCTGCAGAGAAGGGGGCGAGGTGGTAAAGGACGGCCAAGGGTCTGGGAGCCTCGTTCCTATGGTGCCGCGGTGTGGGATGACCAGCAGGGAACAGAAAGGAGCTCTCGGAAAGAGGTACCTGCTGGCCATGCCACCACTTCCCTTGAAAGTTCCAGCAGAGCATAACTGGACCTCGGGTACTCGGCCTTTCTGCTCTTCAGCCATTTCCCCTGCACATTCACATTTTGGGCCTGCAATTCCCTCTCCCATCTCTGCCTGGTGAGATGCTTTTGTCTTTCAAGGTCTTACCACACACACCCTTACCTCCTATAAGACTTCCCTAACCCTCAAATACACAGGTCATGTCTCACTTTATTTCTCCAAGACAGGCAATGCTCACGATGAAGGCACAGGCCTCCCAGGGGACAAAGCCTGTGTCTTCTCTCACCCCATGGGCCTGGAGCACATTAGCTGCTCATTAAGTGTCTGAATGGATGAACGGGGAGGCGCTGCCCAGTGCTCAAGTACACCTATTTGCCAGCCCAGAGGGTGGTCTTCTCTGACTGCCCGTGGGAGGGAGGCAAGAGCACACCAAACTGGTTGTTACAAAGCAATGCTGTTTGTACCAAAATATTTAATGAATATGCCGTTAAAATAAAGCCAACAAAAGAAATAGTAATACAATTTTACTGGTTTATATTTCAATTCATAAAGTTGACACACTGAAACTACCCTAGCACAATGTCCACGCACCTAGTTTTAGATGGGCTTACAGCTGTTTTGGTAACTGAACAAGAAAGACACAGAAAGCGGTGGAGGGGATGGTTTGGGGGTCAGGGGTTGCCGCTTGTTACCTCCCTGATCACAGATGACCTCAGCAAGCGTTAATACAGCCAACAGGAAAAGAGATACAAAACAACCCAGGTGTCTTTATGTACAAACCAGTGCCTCTTGTAACCAGCGACCTCCACACTGCACGCAGAGAAGACGACAAAGTCATCTGCGAGACAGCCTGTCAGCATATCACTATATAAATTAAAAGTCTAAAGTTATTTTGTTTATAAAAAAGGTGCTAAAACCTCTATTCCATAGTTCTGAAGTGAGAACTTGCAGCCCATCTGAACAGCGAGGTTTGCACCCAGCCTCACTCCGGGGAGGGCCCCGGCAGGCAGGGACACAGGCCAGCCGGACGGGGGCCTCTTGGCATGTGTGTCCTGCACATCCTCACATTTACACACACACATACATACACACACACACCTCAGAGTCTTTCTCACTTGTACAAGCTGTTGTGCAAAAACACTAGAACCTTGAAGTGAGGGAGCTCTTCACAGCTCTCGCGACAGCAGGGTGGAGAGCAGAGCCCGACAAACCTTGAGTGAAATTAAGTGCCCAAAATAACCACATAATTAAGTTGTGCAGATCAGTCCTAGTCTGGGATTTAAACACTGTCAATTGGGTGCATTGGGAAAAGATATTTATATATACACACACACACGACACATTAAGCAAAATAAGGTTTGTCCACGTTATGATTAATCCAGTCTCAACAGTCAGTCAAGTCACCCACCCCAGCACTGGGGAGTCATTTGGCAGCTAACACTAAAAACAACAGGAACTATGAGAGTTGCATAGAATTGATCAGAAACATGTGAATAATGCCAAACCAAAAACCTGTGCATCGTAGAGTTAGTTTAACAAAACTAGGTGGCTTCACCTACAACCATGAAACCCTCCTATTTAAAACAAAGTGCTTCTCCATGTCTACCTGGAGGACCCTCTGCTGGCACTGGAGCAGATAATTATTTGAGCTACCGATCCCCTGCCCCACCTCCCCCAATATATAATAATATGTGTATTTTAAAAAAAAAGATTAAAGGTTTAGAAAAAAACCAAAGGCCTGAAGGATCCCCAGACTCTGATAATGTCACTCAGCCGCTGGGCTGGGTGAGGAGCTGACCTAACCGGGAAGAGGCCCGGAGGTCACACGGAGGAGTGGCTTTCTGGAACGTCCAGGGTGGCAGGCCAGCCGGCAGGCCTGTTAGTATCAGGAGTGAGGAGGGCCTTACCGCACAGGCTGCCTGCTTCATGAGCTCTGGTCCAACAACCTACCCACATGCTTCTATGGATCTGACTTAGGTACATTCTGGTCCTGGGACATGTCACAGAATCACACATCTGGCCAAAGAAGGCAACAAAAGGTGTCATGTTTTCTGAAGGTGTCTGGAGGCAGCAGCTGCTCTCAGCAAGTCTCTTTCCCTTGAACCCCGGTTGCCGTCTTTATGGAGCTCAGTGTTCGGTTAAACCACGTCTTCTTGGCCGCCTGTACCTCGTTGAGGGCAAGGCCTAAATGGTGCTCCAAGTCCTGGAAGAAGAGCGACGTACGTGAGGATGCTGGTCTCCAGTGCTAATGACACTGCCTCCCCAGAGCCGAGCCAAGAATTCAGTCTATTTCCTCTCGAGAGGGCTCTGGAAATTCCCCCAGTTCTCAAAGTGGCATAGAAAGATCTGGAGTGCCTAAAGCTCTGGGAGATTTCCTAGTTAAGACCTCCTCATTTCTTGCCTCGTCTACTTATTAAAACGGCCTCCTACCTGAACGTCTCCCTCTCCGTCCACCCACTGCATACCAGGAGACAGACCGAATGTTCTACCTAAGAATGCAACATTAATTTCCGGCAAGAGCCTTTCAAGCCTAGACTCCCTAGCAAGACGTCCGAGATGCTTCACAATCTGGGCAGAGACTCTTCCAGCTTGGCACCCACTTCCACCCCTACTTCCTAAAGGCCCTTCCAGGCAGGCCCTCTCCTCCCTCTGTGCTGCTGGACACACCATGCCCTCCACCAGGAAGGCTCACTGTTCTGTCTTTTCTCCAGCAGCAACCTCTGCTCACTCTCGGACTACAGCCCAGATACTGTCCTTGGTGAGGCCTCTCCTCGCCACCTTGGACGGTCACGGAGGCCACGTGCTAGCTGTGCAGCCCCAACAGTGAGAACCGGGCCTGGGCGAAGTAGACGCCCAGGTACCGTGTGTGATACGAAGACCAGGGCTTAAGCTTTAGTCCTGAACTTGGTTCCTTCTGCAAACTGTGCCTGGTGCCTACCTTGTGCTCAGCATCAGGCCTGATGGAACTAGCCATGCAGTGTAACGATGAACAAAACAAGCCCCAGTTTCTCCATAAGGAAAGGAGGCCCAGATAAATTAGGTAATACGTCCAAAGTCACAAAGCTGGGTAAGTGACGGGAGCGGGGGCACAAAAGCCTGTATTTGTGAAGCCCTCAGATATCGTGCTGAGCCCTTCCCGTGCATTATCTTTTTTAGTCCTCAAAGCAGACTATCAGAGTGACCCCTCATCACCTCCACTGGCAGAGGAGGAACCTGAAGTGAAAGGAGGTTACCACTAACCCAAGGTCAAAGAGTTTGGTGGTGCAGCTGTGATTTCAAATCATGCATTCTCTGCTCCACCAGAAAGATTCCAAGTTTGATGGATAATTCTCATTATGAGAAAGTCCAATCGTTAGGACAGGCTAAATGCTAATTAAACATCCACTAGTAAATAGCAAGTAATGGGCTTCTTCCCATGAGGATTATGGTAGAAGTTTAAAAGGGAAAAAAACCCCAAACCATGAAGATCATTTCTGGGGTTTCTAGCCCACACCAGGGAAATCCTGCCCCCGTGCAGGTCTGGGTCCCGCCGCCCCAGGGGCAGAGGGCTGGCCGGGGGCACAGAGGCAGCTGTTACCTGGATCTTACACTCAGCTTCCACCAGCTGCAGCTTGGTTTGTGCCAGTTCCAGTTCCATCTCTCTCAGCTGGTTCTTGAGTGTTTCCTTCTCCTCATCTGTGTCCTCATCCAAAACTTCCTTAGCTGAGCTGATGCCCTTTATGCGCCCTTCTTTGTTGAAAAATTCCCGGCAGCGCTCACAGTCATCCACATTTTGCTGAAATTGAATGTCAGATGTGAAGAGACAAAGAAGACATGAAGGTGTGAGCATCTCCTTTCTGGGGAGCCAAGAGATGGCTTCTCTGCCGAGCACTACAGCTTCTGAAAAACTGTGTTCTCTCTGTAAACTGGCAGATGACCTACTGGAAAAGTCACCTGGTGTTATACACCAAAAGCAACACAAATATTCTTATGTCTTGATCCAGTCATCTCACTTCTAGGAACCTTGGCTAAAAAAATGAAAAAGCGGGCTTCCCTGGTGGTGCAGTGGTTGAGAGTCCGCCTGCTGATGCAGGGGACGCAGGTTCATGCCCCGGTCCGGGAAGATCCCACATGCCGCAGAGCGGCTGGGCCCGTGAGCCATGGCTGGTGAGCCTGCGTGTCCGGAGCCTGTGCTCCACAACGGGAGAGGCCACAACAGTGAGAGGCCCACGTACTGCAAAAAAACCCAAAAAAACCAAACAAACAACAAACAAAAAAAAAATGAAAAAGCAGTGACTAGATACAGATTTACATACAAGGAATTTCACTGCAGAATTAGAGACACAAAAAAGGGGTGGGGAGATAAATTATCCAGCTACTGGGAAAAATTAAATAGGATGTGCTATATTTATACAAAGAAGTACACAGCCTCAGAAAAGTTTTTGAGGAATTTTTTGTAACATGGTAAAAATGTTTAAATGCTGGGTAAACTAGGACACAAAAATGTCTTTAAAGTATAGCTACAAGGATATACCACATTTCATGAAAATAAGATGGCAATGACTGTAAGAAAACATCATTTCGTTTTCCTCTAAGAAAATATTCTGCCAATTAAACCACAAAAAGCCATGAGTTATAAAATATGTCCCAATTTCAGATGTAAATGTGAAAAAAATGCCTTAGAGTGAATGAAATTTTCTATGTTAGAACAAAGACTGAAAGAATACACGCCAAAGTGTTAATGATGATGTTGTCTGTGGGTAATAAGATTATAAGGGTTTTTTTTCCTCCTTTACTCTTATTTTCCAAATTTTCTGCAATGAACATTATTATTAGTTTTAGCATCAGAAAATAAATTTTGTTTAAAAAATAGGTACTGCTGGTTAAACACTACTTATAATGGAGGCCAGGTATCATCTTGCTCCAGGTAAAATGCTGGTTTGTGCAGACATGGCCATGGACTCCCCCACGTTTCTGTCCAGAGTTGTAAACATGTTAGTAAAGTATCTTTCAGTAAATTACTCATCTCAGTAAAATCTGACAAGTATTCTAATAATAAAGAAAGAAAGCACCAAGTTACAAAACCCCTCAAATTGGCAAGCAAACATTAAAAACTCAGGTTCTCACTGTATCTGGGCCCATTACAGCAAGAGGAATTGAGCTCAGAAGGCGAGTGTCCCCCTGCTACAGAACAATGTGGGGAGTGACCTGGCCTCTGCGCCCCACCCTCAAGCACAGCCTGTCACCTGCAGGACTCTTCCACCTCAGCAGGGTGCTGCAGTAATCACAGACAACACCTGAAGTCCTGGGGCTCTTGTGTTTTGTTTTGTCTTTTTACAAGAGAAGTTAGCACGGAGGAGGACGTTACACAAATTTGTAAGGAAGAGGGACACTTGTATTTTGAGATCTAATGCCAGAGCTCTTCTGGTCTTATCTGTATCCCCTGCCTAGAGGAAAGAGGCAGAATATCAGTTGTCAGTTGTAGCCACCTTGTCAGGTACTCATCAGCTTCCCTCATTTTTGGAATCAAAGCAGAATACCCGGGGACTTCCCTGGTGGTGCAGTAGTTAAGAATCCGCCTGCCAACGCAGGGGACATGGGTTCGAGCTCTGGTCCGGGAAGATCCCACATGCCACGGAGCAACTAAGCCTGTGCACCACAACTATTGAGGCTGCACGCCACAACTGCTGAAGCCCGCGCACCCGGAGCCTCTGCTCGGCAGCAAGAGACGCCACTGCAACGAGAAGCCCGCACACCACGACGAAGAGTAGCCCCTGCCCGCCGCAACTAGAGAAAGCCCACGCACAGCAACGAAGACCCAGTGCAGCCCAAAATAAATAAATACATAAATAAATTTATTTTAAAAAAAAAGATAGTATTGTTACTAATAGTGGTAGGTTATTTAAAAAAAAAAAAAAGCAGAATACTCCCTCCCCAAATTTTTTGTGCTGAATATAGCCATAAAATGAACTAGGTGGTATAAAATGTCTTTGATAAAGGAAGACTTACCCGAATTTTTTCAATTTCCACTTTATTAGCAGTCTGCTGCTTCTCTAATCTTTCACTCAACTGAGAACAAATCTGAAGAAACAAACATAATAGAAAATGACAATCTCTTCAGCAATGTCATAATCCGCACAACTTGGGCTTGGGATGAGCTCTGCAGTGGAAGCTGGACTATGGAGTGGAACTGGGACAGCACTGAGCAGGAGCGGGTGTCAGACGACAGGTGGGCAGAGGTGCCTCTGGCTCTCCCACCCCCGCATCCACTGGCCTAGGACATGCAGGGACCTATCAGTGCCACGCTCGATGGCCAATGTTTACAGACACTGCCAGACTCAGGAGCCAGCACGAGATCCCAGTACAGAAAGAAATAAGACCAATTCAGTTACGTTCTCAAAATGCAACCCGCTGGGGAGAGAGGTGGTTCTACGTCATGAGTCTGAAGTGCTCCCAAGAACTCGGGGGCTTCCATGTATTAAGTGCCTGCTTATGTGAGGGAACTATGCCAGGTACTCCACAAAGATAATCTCATGGACTCCTCACAACAGTTCTCCGCGTGAGCGATGATTTCCCTTATTTTACAGTTGAAAAGCAGTGCGGTAACTTGTCCAGTGAAGCGAAGGGACTCGTCAGTGCAAGTCGCCGAGCAGGGATGCGTGTGGGTGTGGAGAAGACATCTTGTGCAGGCAAGCAGGGCTTCCAGAGAACACGGCCCAATTCCAGGGTGCACGGACCCACCTGCTTGTAGTCACCGATGATAGAACTGTTTTTTTTAATCTCAGATTCTGCCTTGTCGAGTTCCCGACGGCACATTTCTTTTAACTGCGTACATTAAGAAAAGCAAAAGTGAATGTTAAGGGAAATACAAGCGAAGCTCTGGCACTCCGCGCTTAGCGCTGGGCTTTCCCCAAAGTGCCTGACCTACTGGAGGTAACTCCCCTCCCTTCTTCCTCACTCTCAGCACTACTAACCCTACTCTTTTTTTTTTTTTTTTTTCTGGTACGCAGGCCTCTCACTGCTGTGGCCTCTCCCGTTGCGGAGCACAGGCTCCGCGGCCATGGCTCACGGGCCCAGCCGCTCCGTGGCATGTGGGATCTTCCCGGACCGGGGCACGAACCCATGTCCCCTGCATCGGCAGGCGGACTCTCAACCACTGTGCCACCAGGGAAGCCCATTAACCCTACTCTTGATGCTAGGAGAGAACAGTCAAAACTTCTGAACTTTCAGCTTGCGGCTTTTGCTGAAGTTCCTCCCTGTCAGTGCAGCCCTACCTGGGATCCTGAGCTGAGAGGTAACACAAAGCAAATGCAGAGGAAGAGCTAACAGGAGGACTGCTGCTCCTTCAGTGCCTCATGGATTATGTGGGAGGCGCCCCGCCATCTCTCACCTCAGGCAGCCTGACTGAGACGAGAAGGTGGATGGTGAAGGAGAGCCCGCCTGCTCTGGGGCATGCAGCACCCAAAGCTCTTCCAATCGCTGTGAGTCTGCGCCCAGGGGCTATGCTCAGGACAAGCCTTCCAGAGTTTGCTCTGTGGGGGAGATGTCGGTGGACAGGTAGGGGAAGAGCCAGACATTATGTGATGTCTGCCTTCCTTTTGCAGAAATGCTAACCCTCTTGTCACACTCAGATGCTGACACACAGGAATTTCTCCTGCCCCAGTGAAGGATGGGCTTTGCCCCACTGTCACCCCCTACATTTTAATTATTAAGAACCATTATGCTTTTCACAGTAAATACAAAAGGCCTTTGGAGAGAAACTGAAGCCAGCTGTCTCTGGGTTCTCCAGTGCCAACAGGAAGCCACCAGTGAACTCCCAGCTCTCAAGCATTTGCAAGACACAGAGGAATGTGGGAGGGGCAAAGCTCCCCTCACCTGAGCAGACTCTTCTTCCAGCCGTCTTTTCTCTTCCTCTGCATCAATCAATTTCTGTTTGGTCATAAGCAGCTCCTTATTCAGTGCATCTGCCTTTTCCTCAGCCTGAAACATTTAAGAGGTGCTGTTACAGAACAAGAAGTGAGAACTGAAAGGGATTTGAATTACCCAGAACAATCCAATTTTAAGATGATAAGGAAACTGTGATCCAGAGAGGGGACGTGATATGCCCAAGGTCACGCTGAGACTACACTCACACACAAGTGTCTGGCCCCGTCTCCTGCCCAGAGGCAGTGCGGGGCAGTAGCTAGGAGCTCGCCTTTGTCAGACAGCCTGGTCTTGACTCCCATTGCTCCCTGACTGTGTGCCACTTGGACAAGTCATTGAGAACTTCTCTGAGCTTCACGATCTTCAGCTGAGAGATAAGGCATGGAATGGACTCAGCACAGTGCCTAGCATATAGTAAACACTCAACAAAAGGTAGGTGTCATTATCATTAATAGTAATAATAAATTCTGGTTTTCTTCTTCCAAACTCTCAGTATTTGCTCTGCTTAATCAAATAAGTTCTGCATTTTGCTCTCCCTGTCACCTGACAAAGGAAGGCACCCCTTTGCTAGCACTCTCCTTTTATTATCTGAAATGGCCATCTTCCACCCCAGTTTTTTTCTAAAGCATGCAAAGGTCTGGTGGGCAGACCTTTGGGTCCAAGTGAAAATGATACACCTGTACCTGACAAATACAGTCCCTGACACTGGAGAGTCCAAGGATAACTGAAGAATGAGAGACTGTAGCATGTTAGAAGGCAGTCAAGGAAAGGAGGTGGAAACTCCTAGTTACAGAGTGCTAGATATAGAGGGTCTTTGCCAGCTCCTTATATCCAACCTCCTTTGACAATGGATGGTGGTTTCCCTGAAATTAAAGAGCATTTCAGATGTCACCTAGCTAAAGTGGTATAGCTGAGCCCCTCTGCTTTCTACTACACCACATCTTCTGACGTACTTTCTTTGGGAGGCATAGGTTCCAGGCGGCTGGGGCCTTAAATGGAGAACTGAGAATGGCATGATATGCAAAAGGCCATCAGTTACTTGCATATGCGTGCAATTAAATGGGGTCCTGGAGTTAAGGCCTGTCCTTTCTGGTGAGTGGCTTATAATCACCTCTAGTTCAAACCCCAGTAGCAATCAAAATGGAAATAAGAATCAAACAAAAGAGGAAATAACAAAGAAGAATAAAGTCCTGTCAAAAGATTCTGTTTTACTTTAATCAACAGAACATCCTGTTACCTCTCCCTTCTCTCCCCTGGACCCAGTTAACATCTTCTGAACAGTACTTTGGAACCTGTAGCACACACTTATATTCTCTCAGTTAGTCACCATCACTCCCATGGTAGATAAGACTGATTCTAAGAAGTACGGGACAGCCAGGTCATGGACTCAAGAGTCTTCCTGGCCCATCCTGATTACCCAGCTTAGAAAAAAATTTAGATGGGGAAGTGATTTCCCCAAGCTTGCACAATGCATGTAGCAGAGCTGGAATCCGAAACCAGGTCTCTCAACATTAAGCCCAGCATTTGTGCCATCACTCCAAGAGCTGACTCTCAAGGCTGTGTCAATAGGAAGGTGCACACAGGCCACTGGACTGACCAGCCAGGGTCCTCTTATGGCACCACACTTGCTGCACAGTCATTCTACTTACATAAGCACATAAGGAGGGAACATGTGGCGATAAACACAAGTCCAGACTTCCGCTTCTGGTCATAAAGGACTAACCAGGACCAGATTTACCCTCTCACTGTAAACAAAACACTGGACGAAATACATAAAACTACTGTTTGCTGACACTAAAAACAAATGCAGAATTGTGGTTCCTGGGAGAAAGGAAACAAGCAAGGTCCTACTACCATTCTGGCTTTCTGCCTAGAGGCACTTCTGGACCAAGGAGCAGGGTGAGGAGTTCCAAACAGAGCATATGCCTCAAAGGGTTCAGGAGGCAGAGATAGGGGGTCAGAGATGCTGAGGTGGCTGGAACCTGTGGAGTAGAGCTCTGGAGATCTGAGCGCTCCAGAACTGCGAATAAGGCAGTAAAGGAGATAAAATGAAATCATGAAAATACCCAATTAAACCAAAGAAGGCAGAAAAGGGGAAAAAAGAAAGAAAAAGCAAATACAACAAATGGAGAACAAACAGCAAGTGGTAGAGTTAAATATACCATATAAATAATTACATTAAATGTAACTGGTCTAAACATTCCAATTAAAAGAAGGAGATTATCAGACTAAATTTCAAAAAGCAAGATCCAACTATATGCTGGCTACAAAACCCCATTTTAAATATAAAGACACAGATATGTTAAAAGTAAAAGTATGGAAAAGGATATACCATGAAATACCATGAAAGTCGGAATGGCTATATTAACATCAGACGAAGTAGATCTCAGAACAAAGAGTATTAACCACGGACAAAGAGGGACATTTCATAACAATAAAAGAGTCACTCCAGAAGGCAGTAAATCTGAAATGCATTCATAAATTCAAATTACAGGAAAACAAAAACTGACATAACTGAAAGGAGAAATAGATAAGTGCACAGAGTTACAGATTTCCTCACTGTTCTCTCAGTAAGTGATAGAACAAATAAAGAGAAAGGCAGTAAATCCGTGGAAGTCAATCAACTTGACAGAAGTGACATGACAGAACGCCCCACCGACAACAACAGGACACACAAACTCTCCAAGAGCACGTGGCACATTCACCCATCAGACAATATGGAAAGCCCTAAAATAAGCATAAGTATGTTTTAAAAGCAATAAAATCAGAAAAAATATGTACCCTGATGACAACTGAATTAAATCAGAAATCAACAACAGAAAAATTTCGGGGACAAATCCCTAATAGTTAAAAATTAAACAACACACTACTAATTAACTCAGAGATCAAAGAAGCAATCACAAGAAGTGAATGAAAATAAAAACACGACACATCAGAATGTGTGAGATGTAGCTGAAATAGTGCTTCAGGGAGATTTATAACTTTAAATGCTTATTTTAGAAAAGATGAAAGGTCCAAATCAATGACTAAGCTTCTTCTTTAAGTAGCCAGAAAAAGAGCAAATTAAACCAAAAGAAAAGTAGGAAATAATAAAAAGCAGAAATCAATAAAAGAAAAAGAAATCAACAAAACCAAAAGCTTGGTTTTAAAGAGATCAACACAATTGATAAACTTCTAGTTAGCAGACTGATTAAGGAAAAAAGGGAAAAGACACAAATTACCCATATCAGTAACAAAAGAGAGAAGACTTCAACAAATCCATCCTATAAACATTAAAAGAATAAGGGAATATCAACGACTCTGTGCCTATGTATTTGACAACTAAGATGAAATGGATAAATCACTTGAAAGGCACAAAGTATAAAAATGTACACATGAAGAATTAGAAAATTTGAATAGCTCCATATCTGAAATCATAATTAAATAATTTCCTGCTGGACTTCCCTGGTGGCACAGTGGTTAAGAATCCGCCTGCCAATGCAGGGAACACGGCCTCAATCCCTGGTCTGGGAAGATCCCACATGCTGCAGAGCAACTAAGCCCGTGCGCCACAACTACTGAAGCCCGTGCCTAGAGCCCGTGCTCCGCAACAAGAGAAGCCTCCGCAACAAGAGAAGCCACCACAACGAGAAGCCTGTGCACTGCAATGAAGAGTAGCCTCCGCTCGCCACAACTAGAGAAAGCCTGCGCGCAGCAACGAAGACCCAACGCAGCAAGAAAAAAAAAAAATTTTTTTTCTTGCTAAGAAAACTCCAGGCCCACGTGGTTTCATTAGGGAATTAAAGATTTAATCAAGGAACAATCCCACAAAAAGTCCTTAAAAAATAGGAGGGAACAATTCCCAGTTCATTTTAGAAGGCTAGCATTTCCCTGATATCAAAACCAGACAAAAACATTAAAGAAACTCCAGACAAATATTCCTTAGCAACACAAAAATCTTTAATACAAATAAAAATCTTAAAAGAAAAAAGAAACCCCACGTTTCCTAGGAATGCAATGTTTGTGTACACTGAAAAATCAGTTTGTCTACACTTCACTGTACTAAGAGAATTAGGAAAAATAGCAAATAATCACCTCAACAGATGCAGGAAGATCATTTGATCAAATTCAACACCCATTCATGACAACTCTCAGCAAACAGGAAGAAAGGAGAACTTCCTCAGCCTGATCTATGGAAAACCTACAGCTAACTGGAACAAGGTGATGAGGTCCACTCTCACCATCCAATATTGTTCCGAAGGTCCCAGTCAGTGCAGGAAGGCAAGGGAAAAAAGACAGAATGACTTGAAAAGAAGTAAAACTGTCTTTATTCAGAGATGATATGATTGTGTATGTGGAAAATCCTAAAAAATAAACAAAAAAGCTACAAGAATAGTGATTTAGCAAGGTCACAGGATACAAGGTCATGTAATCAACTGTATTTCTAGAGACTAGCAATAAATAATTGGAAAATGCAATTAAGAAAAAATTACCCTTGGGACTTCCCTGGTGGCACGGTGGTTAAGAATCTACCTGCCAATTCAAGGGACACGGGTTCGATCCCTGGTCTGGGAAGATCCCACATGCCATGGAGCAACTAAGCCTGTGCGCCACAACTACTGAGCCTGTGCTCTAGAGCCTGCAAGCCACAACTACTGGGCCCGCGTGTCACAACTACTGAAGCACATGCACCTAGAGCCCGTGATCTGCAACAATGAGAAGACTGCACACTGCAGTGAAGAGTACCCCTTGCTCGCCACAACTAGAAGAAAGCCCACACGCAGCAACGAAGACCCAATGACACAGCCAAAAATAAATAAATTTATTTAAAAAAAGAAAGAAAAAATTACCCTTAATAACAGATTAAAATATGTGCAAATCTTGTAAACTGAAAACTAAGAAAACAATGCTGAAATTGAAAAAGACCTAAATAAATGAAAATTGTAACATATTCATGGATTGGAAGGTTCAATCACTGCTCAGATGTTAATATACTCCCCAAGCTAATTTACAGATTCAATACAACCCCACTCAAAATCCCAGAAGGCTTTTATTTCTAGAAGTTGACAAACTGATTCTAGTATTTATATAGAAATGCAAATTACTTACAATAGCCAAATTATTTTTTAAAAAGAACAACAAAATTGGAGGACTCCCATGACCTGAGTAATTATGACAGTGTGGTATTGGCATTAATGATAGATGTATACATCAATGGAGGAGATACAGAATCGAGGAGACCCATACATACAGGTCAATTGATTTTTTTTTTTTTTTTTTGCGGTACGCGGGCCTCTCACTGTTGTGGCCTCTCCCGTTGCGGAACACGGGCTCCGGACATGCAGGCTCAGCGGCCATGGCTCACGGGACCAGCCACTCCACGGCATGTGGGATCTTCCCGGACCGGGGCACGAACCCGCGTCCCCTGCATCAGCAGGTGGACTCTCAACCACTGCGCCACCAGGGAAGCCCAGGTCAATTGATTTTTGATAAAGAGACCAAAGTAATTCAGTGGGGAAAGTTTAGCCACCTGCTCAAGTTCAGAGAACTAGAATGCAGTGGAGCCAGAATTCAAATCCCAGGAGTTGAGCTCCTGAGTCTGTTTCCATCACTCCCACATTACACTGTCTCAATGCAGAGAGCAACCATGCCAGAGGGGACTCAGGTGGGGTCCTATCAGCCCTGTGCCAGGTACCTTCCACAGGTTCCCTCTCAGCCTTTAGCACCAATGCCTTAATGTCAGGTCCACGCATTACTCCCATTTCATAGAGGAGAAAGCTTGGATGGAGTCACCTAGGGACTCAGTAGCTGACCGGGGATCTCTCCATAGCTGCTTTGTGACAAGTAACAGAAATGACAGGTGAGGAATAACAAAAGTGATAATAAAATCAGTTGGAAATACAAAGAGGGTTCTGGAAATTCTATAAGCCACATATGAGAGCTTTTCTCTGGGATGCAGAAAGGGAAGAGTGAAAGGGCATGATGAAGTTCTTTCAGAAATCTAAGTCCCTGAAGCCAAAACACGCTGAGAGGACCCCACAGCCCTCACTTCAGAACCTCTGATTTTCTGTGATGATTCAAAAGATACGAGAGAAGACTAACTTGGAAAGGGACTCAACGTTTAGTGTGAAAAGGTCTGTTTTCTCAGCACCGTCGATGGCTGGACGATGGGACCCCAGTTTGCTATTCCTGAGCCCTAGTGGCAACAGGGTTCCTGCTCCTCTGAGCCAAGTTAAGAGCGGCAGGCCAGCTGGACTGCAGTCTAAGGGCTCTGCCACTAACAGTGTGACTGTGTAAGACATTTAACCTCTTTTGGCCTCATCAGTGAAATGGGGATCGTAACTGTATCCTTTACACAAGGGTTGTTTGGAGGATTTGACAGTAAGTACACAGCACGTGGAGCAGTGTCTAGAACTCTGTAAGTGCTTAAGAAATGTTCTGTTAGGTGTCAGTATATTTTTGATGTAGTTATGACATCAAACCATAGCTTCTTGTTCCATATTTATTTTGGAGACAGTGTGGCATTACAGAAAAAGCCTGGGTGTTTCAATTAGATGCACCTGGGTTACATTCCTGGCTTAGCTTCTTCCTGGGTGCCTTCCTCTCTCTTGAGTCTCAAGTTTCTTTATTGTTAAAAAATCCTTATCCATAAATGGGGCTCATGTTACAAGGCTGAGGTAAGGATAAGAGATATTAGAGTTTAACAAAGTGCTTCTGACTGTGCCTGTCACATACATCATCATAGAGTAAATGGGAATTCATCTTATTTTTACTATTTCTCACTTCTGATACCAGAAATGTAACCTAGCTCTTTGACTACTGTGCCAGGCAAAGACAACTTAAAAAAAGGCTTACCCTCTTTAGAGGCAGGCTTCAAGAACCTAAGAAGTATATTTTCCACCCTAAACTAGTAGAGCATCAATGTTACTTCTGGTCCCATCAGACTGGCAAATGCAACAGCTCAAACTAAAAATCTGCCTGGAATTTTATCTTAAGTTGCCTCTTAATATAATTTCATTGTAGAATACAAAGCTCTAGTACAGGACCCATTTTCTTTTCTTTTTCACTTCCTTTCTGCATGACCTACAGCTGCTAGAAGAGCCATCACAGGTGCACACTGTGATTTTTGCTTCAGCAATTACCCTGCTCAGTGTACACCCTCCTCCCTCCGCTCACTTGGCAGAAATGCCTGAACAGTGAGGGAATGATTCTCATAGTGTTTCTACAAAGAAGATCAGAGGGTATGCTGGGAACCTGCACCACAGGGAGGAAACTCCAACCTAAGGAGACTGTGGTAAACCAAAAAGCAACAGGATCTCCAGGTTCTGGTTACTGAGGGCTAATGGCCTTGCAACACCCTCCCTGGAAAAACTGGAAAAAGGAGTCTTCCCAGTTACCTGCAGCTACTTATAGCTGACAATCAGACAAAGAGAGTGAAACAACACTGCCTGTGCCTAATTCCTGCACTTTCATACACACCAAATCACGTAATTCTCACTATACTCTTGGACACAGCTATTATTCCACCTCCCCACACTTCACCCTGCTTGAAAGTAGAGTAGCTGATGGTAGAATCCAGACCTGTTCAAAATTTTACTCCATTATTCTATTTCTAAAGAGAAGTAATAAGAACCAGTAGATACTGCCATCTCTCTTTCTCTTCATCTGCGATGTGACTCACTTGGAGAATCTAATGAAAGCAAAGACTGTCAGAGAAATACAGTAGTACACAATATTTTCATACATGTTGGTGGCTGTCAAGGACCTTGTGAAGTTCACAGGTCCTAAGGGGTTCAATATATTATGTTAAGTCCCCTGTAAAGCCTCAATAGCCTAAGCCTATCTCCAGAGCCTCAGGAAAATCAACAAGCAGAAAAGTAATCTTAGGAGCCTGAAGGGAAACGTAAGTCAGGTGCTGCCAAACTTTGTCCAAGCGCCAAAGCCAGCCTGCCACCTATTCTCGTAAATAAAGTTTTACTGGAACACAGCCATGTGCATTCGTTTATTTATTGTGTAGGCACCAATGGCAGAGTTACATAGTTGCAACAGAGACCATGTGGCCCACAAAGCCTAAAATATTTACTATCTGTCCCTTTACAGAAAACATTCGCCAACCTCGACCTAAACCATGAATGAGAGAGTGCACTATGGGAAGCCTGTAGTATAGAAATTGGACAAACACCCTGCCAGGAATGCCATCATCTCAAACCTTTTAAGATTAGGAGAAGCAAAGAAAAACAGAATATCTGCCAACAGAAATTCCTGATGAAATTGCAAGCTGCGGAGGCACTGAGCTTTATTACAACTGGCAATGCTTATCCAACAGGCACGTGATGTGCAGGATGACAAAATCTGTTCTTGTCTTAGGGGTAAGTTAAGGAAATTATAGTGATTAAATGCTACTGCCAATTGCAATAACATAAGAATAGCCAGAAACACCTTTCAATCAATGTCTGGAAAGGCGTTCAGGGTTTGCTGTATAATGAGAGAAGAATGCGGTAAGGAGGCCTTAATGAGATCATGGATGATCCTGAAGGAGAGGAGGGAACAGTACTGACAAGAGCAAGGTGGATCATAAGAGGGAAACACTAGAACAACAAACACTAAAATTCCAGGATTTCACTTGATTAAGGGAGAAGTGTTTCAATATAATCATCCCTTCAGACAAGTCAGACTTACGTTATCCAGGTCCTTTCGCAGTGCAATCTTACTGGTCACCAGCTCATGGGCTAAGTCATCATTTTCCTGTTCCAACCTCATGTTAGCTTCTTGTAGACGCCTATTCTCCCGCTGATGGGTAAAAAGAAACCAGTTACAGACATAAAAATCAGATGGTAATGACAACTTCTCAGGTTAACCCCCAAAACTAACTGCTGAGTCCTACGGGAATCACGGGAGATGTGGCTGGTCCTAACGTGCTGCCAGTCAACAACTGCTTACTTTCTATCTCCACAGAGAAATACTGAAATTCAAGTGACTGTCAAGCAGCTACTTCTTATTAACTGTGACAAAAGCCCACCGAACTGTAACAAACTAGGCTGCTAGTCTGAAGCAAAACAAATCTTACTTTCTCATTTGCAAACTCAAACTGAAACTGGACCCTAGAAATAGTGAAACTAAATTTTAAAAAGAACTCACTAAAGCTAGTTACAGGCACAATTATGTAAAATGAAAGGCTGAAAACACTTCACATCACCTAGGCCGTAAACAAACCTCAAATCGCTCGATGGGGTCTTCTTGTTGGGCCTGCTGTTCCCTCATGGTGTGATATTCTTTTTCATATTTTTTCAACTTCTTCTGACTAATCTGTAGGATAAAGCACAGCACAAATTAAAAAGTATCAGAGGGGCTTCCCTGGTGGCGCAGTGGTTGAGAGTCCGCCTGCCGATGCAGGGGACACGGGTTCGTGCCCCGGTCCGGGAGGATCCCACATGCCGCGGAGCTGCTAGGCCCGTGAGCCATGGCCCCTGAGCCTGCGCGTCCAGAGCCTGTGCTCCACAACGGGAGAGGCCACAACAGTGGGAGGCCCGCGTACCGCCAAAAAAAAAAAAGGATCAGCAACGGGTGGGTGCTTTCAGGGCTTGCCCTGAAGACCAAGACCTCTGCTGACCTGGGCATCCCAAGTTACTATGAAAGTGGTGTTTCCTGCACATGAGCCCAGGACCTAAAATTCTTACTCAATGACTACCATCATGTCCATGGGTCTGCTGGGGATAACTGGTTGCTGAAGTTTTTACCAGTAGTCAGAATGAGCACCCAACAGATAACCCCTCCTACCTGAGCTCTAGGTCTGACTGTCCATCTTCCTCCTCCACCTCATGGGCCACTTCTTTAGCACATACCAGCACTGCTGCAGGTGCTTTCATTCTGTGACCTCATGACAGCTCTACAAGGTACGGCATTAGTATCCTCATTTTAGAGGCAAGTGAACTGAGATATAAGGAAGTTACGTGACTTGACCAAAGTCACTCAGTTAGCGACCAGCAGGTTCAGGATCTGAGCCCAGGCCGCGAGGCATCATCCAAAGTTCAAGCTGTAGCTACCTCACTGTCCTACCATCTACCACTTTCCTTTCAACTAGCACCTTCTGTGCTGCCTGTAAACAGGCACAGTTCTCTCTGCCCTTAAACACACAGTTCTGCTGAGCGTTCTATTTAGCTGCTCTTCCATCCCATTAAACTACTGTCTTCTTTCTCTCAAGCTTTTTTTTACCAACCACTACAAACTACTACACTGCTGACTCACAAATCTGACTTTTAGCCTCCAGTTCCTAGGAATCACAGAGCTAGTCTAGTCCAACTTCCTTAGTTTACAGAAGAAAATACTGAGCCATAGAAAGGGGATGGGACAGGCCCAAGTTTTTGGCAGGCTGATGTCAGCATCTCCAATCCCTGCTCCATTCTTCCCTTTCTGTCTTACTCGAGCTGCCTGGTGTTCCTCTCCAACTGATTCTGTGGACACCTGGCCCTGTCGGGCCGTTTACAGGCCTGCCTCAATTAGAGTTTGCTCCTGGAGTTTGGCCGCTGCCCGAGGGGAGGCAGCTAGGAGCCGTGCAGCACTATGCCCCGGCTGCAGTCTATAGAAAGATGCCCACTAAACACCTGGGGTGAGGCCACAAGCTGGAAACGGACATCCCTAAACCTAGATCTTCTGCGGTTTAAGGCCAATGCTGGGGTGAATGTTTATCGTGCGTGTAAGTGATTCACAAAGCACTTAAATAGAACAACTTTGTGATCAGTAAATTTATAAACAATCCTAACAGATCAATAGCAGAGGAACAGAAACTAAATGAGGCTTGTGGGCAGCAAACATTTCCTCCCAGTACTCTCTGCTGTCAGTCTGTATAAATGACAAGGAAGGGCAGGGATACAAGGCTCCCCTCGTGCTTTATAAAAAAGAGAACTGACACCAAATCCTACAAAACATTCTCACAAATCTTCAGGATTCTTCAACTTGTCATTCTCATGCTGGGGTAAGGAAGAATTAACATTTTTCTCATAAACATACATTTTAAAAGGCTAATTACAAAGTGATTTTTTCTACCTTTCATTAGCCTTTATTATAAATGTCTCATTCTCAGAGCAAAAGGGTTGATTCTCCCTCACACTGTAAGAGCAGTTAGTGTGTAATAAGTGCCCCAGACATGCCAGGCCCTTCACACATGTCACCTCATTTGGTTCTTTCAGTTCTGTGATAGGATATGGGCATTTCTTTGTGTTTCCTATGCTTCCACATTTTCTACATTGAGCATGAATTACATTTATAATTAAGCTAACAAAGTGAACGCTGTTTAAAAACAATTCTCATACCCTGGGCTTCTCTGAGACAAAGCTCTGCTCACTTCTCTACGCAGAGCTTGCTGGTCCAGAGTTCTGACTTCTTTCCCAGCTGAGACTTGCCTTCCCAACTCTCAGCCTCACTTCTCGGTCTCTCTCTTCTTCCCTCTCTTTCCCTTGAATGCCTTACCCCACCCCCTCCAACCCCATTACAAACAAAAAATAAACAAACATAACACTGCTTATAATGGGTTCATAGCTGATCCTGACTTCCGGAGCATGTGGCTGCATACCAGAGTCAACTAGTTCAGGTTGCCTCTGAGGCAGAGACCCTGTGAAAAAGACTGATGCCTGAATGAGGAACGAGAGGTATCAGCAGCAAAAGCAGCAATTCAAGTGTCCTTATGAGGCAGCACCCAGGAAAGACCAGCACCTCTCAGCCCGCCTGTCCCATTATCAGTGCCTTCTCCAGGTCAGAACTGCGTCTCACTCACTGTTGTCCCCTGCGCATGCACAGAGAGCGCCCAGAAATGCTTGCTAAATTAATGAGAAGGGAACCCACACCACCACCCGCCCCGCCCCTTTGCATCAACCTGTCTTCTACATGGAAATGGCATCCAAAGCGAACGTACACTGCAAGCCTGGTCCCTCTGCCTGTGCAACCCTGTGCCTGGATCACTCCGCTTCACCTTTCAGATCAGAGCTCCACATCACTTTTTTTTTTGTTTTTTTTTTTGGCTGCATTGGGTCTTCGTTGCTTGTTCCTGGCAGGCTTTCTCTAGTTGCAGTGATCGGCGGCTGCTCTTCACTGTGGTGCGCAGGCTTCTCATTGCAGTGGCTTCTCTTTTTGTGGAGCACGGGCTCTAGGTGTGCAGGCTTCAGTAGTTGTGGCACGTGTGCTTCAGTACTTGTGGCTCGCGGGCTCTAAAGTGCAGGCTCAGTAGTTGTGGCGCACGGGCTTAGCTGCTCCGCGGCAATGTGGGATCTTCCCAGACCAGGAATCAAACCTGTGTCTCCTGCATTGGCAGGTGGATTCTTAACCACTGCACCACCAGGGAAGTCCCTCCACATCACTTCTTAGTGAACCCTTCCCTGACAGTCTCTTCCCCCTATCAGGCTTGGTCTTTCATTATATATTCTCATAGCGTCAAGCCAAATCCTCCATGGCAGCTGTCCAAGTTCATAATTATTTATTTATGTGCTTACTTGATTAACTGTCTTCCCACTAGGAAACAGGCCACATCTGTTTTGCTTACCACCATACCTCTAGCGCCCAGCTCAATGCCTGGAACATAATCGGAACAGTCAGCTGTTGAACAAATCAAAGTCAAAGGCCTTCCTTTTAACCCAATAAGGATGCAAGCAGGGACATTTATTGATCCAATAGTTGAGCCCCACTATGTGCAGTGTTCTTTGCTAAGCATTAATGATACGAAGATGTACACAGATCAGGATATGCAAACTCCACAAGGGCAGGAACTCTTTATGCACTGTGAAATTCCTAATACCTGGCACACAGTAAGCATGAAAATACTTAATGAAGAGACATAGTCCCCACGGTTCATTTTGCCTGTCTCTTACTTCTACCACGAAAATTTTAACTGAATTCAAGAAGAAGAGAAGCTATGGAATCAGCCGCAGATCTCTGAATCACACCCACACCCGCTGTTGGCTGACTCCTATCAGAAGGCTGTGGAAATCACGGCTTCACACACAGAGGTATTTTTGCCTTCAAAGACGATTAAATTTGAAATCTGTTCTGTTTAAATACACTTTCAAGGAGGAAAAAATTCTAATAATTTCCTGGGTTAAGGCTGAGTTTGTAATTTAGGTAAAACCAATTTTATACCTCATTGCAATTAGTACAAGGTTCTTAACACTGTTTGAGACAGTACCACTTTGAATGTCCCCTGAGAGCCATGGTTCCCACAAAAAAAGCACAGAAGCTAACCCCCACCCCACCCCCAGCAATTCAACATTCTACACACCATTTCAGAGGGCTCATGGGCTCCCTGAGGCCCATCCATAGTCCCAGGTTAAGAAACCCTGAATTAGAGAGAAGGCGGAGACTTGGAACATGCCAGTTTGATATTTTGGTAGAGGTAAAAATTAGTCTAAAACACCTTTCCTTTGGTCACTCACTTATCATGAATCTGTCACAGGAATTGGATAAGGTTCTCTCTTAAAACATGTGCTACTTGCCCTGGGAAAGCTGGCCCCCGATCAGGCCGTGGAACAGGCAGGGATGTCGTGGCCCACACTGATGGAGAAAGAATGAGAGTGGCTGCTGACCTTGGTGGGAGTGAGGTAGTACCGTCGGCCAGTAAGAACTTGGACAGACCAAGGCTTGAGTCCTGGCTCTGCAGATGACTTACTGTGTGACTGAGGGCAAGCTGCCTTATCTCAGCCTCAGGGTCCTCATCTGTGAAAATCCCAACAGTCCTTATGAGAACTACTGTTATGAGGATCACATGATATAAAACACATAAAGAGCTAAGAAGAGTACCTGGCTGGCACACAGTGAAGTCTTTTTAATAAAGGGTGGCTGTAACATTATTATTATCTGCTTTTCTTCTCTGAACATGTGCTGCAAACAATGAGCCATTTAAACAAAGTCCATTTAACACAGAAGAGTAGGAAACAGGCTGCTGATAGGAAATATTAGGAGTTGATTCTGAAGTTTGGTTTAAAGTCCCTGCAAGGGGCTTCCCTGGTGGAGCAGTGGTTAAGAATCGCCTGTCAATGCAGGGGACACGGGTTCAATCCCTGGTCCGGGAAGATCCCACATGCTGCGGAGCAACTAAGCCCGTGTGCCACAACTACTGAGCCTGAGCTCTAGAGCCCACGAGCCACAACTACTGAGCCCACGAGCCACAACTACTGAAGCCCATGCACCTAGATCCCGTGCTCCGCAACAAGAGAAGCCACCGCAGTGAGAAGCCCGCGCACCGCAACAAAGAGTAACCCCCTCTTGCCGCAACTAGAGAAAGCCCGCGTGCAGCAACGAAGACCCAATGCAGCCAAAAATAAATAAATAAATTTTTTAAATAAATAAAAAATAAATAAAGTTCCTGCAAAAGTCAAGAATCCCTGCTGGGCTGGACTCACAGAAAGTCCAGTGCAGGTGGGAGGTTGAATGTTAGTAGCTCTGCGTGTCAGGATTGGAGTTATGTTGTGTGGGTGAGTGTGTGGGTAGGAAGAGGTCTGGCACATTAAGGAGATCCTGACCCCAAAGTCCTCGTTGCTAAATAAAGAAATCTGACACAAGTCCATGGTTCTTTTTCAGTTAGTGATTACAAGAACCTGAGATTTACATAAAAGTTTCAAGATAACAAGCTACCTCTACATCTACTATTTTCTTTAATCATCAAAACGACTTTCTGAGATGCGTACAGCAGGGATTATCACCCTCATTGTACTGGGGAACTGAGACCTCGCTAGGTAAAGTGACTTGTCTAAAGTAAAGGACCCAGACTGTTCAGCAGCAATGCCAGCACAAGAATGCAAGTCTGGGGTGATTCTTGTTTTTTACCCATCTCTGTAGCATGCCCAGTACTGAGCACAGTATATTCTTGGCATAGAAAGCAATCTACAAATGCTTGTTGACTTGAACTGACTTAAGGAAAGCAGATACCTGGGCAGAGGAGATCAAAACAGCCTGGGCCAAAAGAGCACTGGTGTGTGAAGGATGATGATAATATCATCAGAAGAGCAGCCACTACTTTAAAGGCATTGTCTTATTTCTCTCTCTACAACCCTGCTGTGCTAACCTACCTTAGTTCACAAAGCAGAGGCAGAGCCAGCTTGAGAGCCAAGGTTTGTGGGACTCCACTTGAAACAAATCAACATTCTATTTGATTTCTCAGCCTTTTTATTTAATTTATTCAAACAGTTCAGGCTCACACTCCCTCAAAGATAACTAAATAGAATTAGGCATCCTTGTTCTACCATCAGAGTATTTTTCTAAAATGCAAGAAGCAAATTATTAGCAGACGAATCACATGCAGATAAGGACCAAGGGAGAGGAACTCATTAAAATAAAACAAGAAGGTAGTGAACACTGCTACCCTTGCAACAACCAGCAAACTTTAGGGTTCAATGCAGAGAGAGAACCCACTCAGAAGCTTCCTCATGAAATCCAATTCTAAAAGGTAGGAACACGTAAAGATATCTTGTAAAACTAGCCAGGTCTAGTTATAAGGAAAATGGAACTCAGCTACAGTGTACAAAAGGTAAGTTTCAACACTGACATAGAGACTGAGTTACCCATCATTATATGATAAATATCACCAAAAGTGGACCAATAGAAGTAGCTCTTGTCTCATTCATTCAATCCCTCAGGTACAGTAAAGCACAATGATGATAAGCATTGACTTTAAAGTCTGAAATTCCTGGGATCTAATCTCAATTCCATCCCTGACTTTGTGCCCTTTGGGAGTTTTCTTCAATTCTCTAACCCTCAGTACACACATCCATAAAATGACCTCATATGGTCACTCTAAGGATAAATTCACTATGTGTAGACACTATACAAGCTTCTGTGAACATATCAAGAAAAAAGACTGATGAAGTCACTACAAACACAGAAGTTAAAACCCAAACCCACACTAACTACACAAATGGTTTGAGCGGAGAATGAAGTTCAAACTAGTGCTGCTTTTAGGCTCATGAATAAAAACATGCCCTGAGGGCAAATATCCCCAAATGCCAAAGAGTTTTCTGTTTCTCCAAATAGCAAACGGTCAGGATTACATTAATTGACAGATATTACTATTTGGTTTTTGTAATAATATCTTTTCTTACAGGTAGTTTGAAGCCTAGCATATTCACTTTATGTTTGACATAACAAATTCCAATGAAGCCATGGTTCAGAAATTCCATTTCACATCAGGCAGGATTCTACAGCCAAAGGGTCAAGTATTCAGATTTGATCTAAGAAACCCACTGAGCCATCTCTTTTAGCATAGTTCCTGCTGCTTCTAAACCAGCCTCACGTATCAGACTTGTTCTCAAAATTCCTGTATAGACACACAAAGAAACAGTTGCTCTCACATATTTCTTGAGTCAAAACTTAAAAGACCTAATTATTTTTTTCCCATTTCCCTCCACTAAAGATGATGCATGGCACAGTTATGGGTATGAAAGGGCTGTGGAGCTCCTAGGACCATTCCCGATCTCCTGAACAATCTATTTAAAGTGAAATTCCTTTTAGATCTTATATCACAAGTGGAAACAACTTTTCCATCTCAGGTCACTGACCCATGGAGGGAGAGAAATTCAACAGACGGCTATATGAGTTTTGATGTATGTATGTATGTTGTTAAATTTTAGATTAAGAGCAGGGGTCTAAAACTCTGTAAGAAATAAAAAAAAAAATTCGGTCCCATAATAAATTAAGGAGAAGAAGGGGAGAAGTAAAAGGGAAGAAAGGAGAGAGAGGAAAAAAAAGGAGAGGCAAGTAAAGACAGATACTGGGAGAGATTGATGGAGAAAAGGAAGACGCAGGCACCGAGAGGACAGTGGACCTTTCTGGGCAACAGACCCACCTTGTGGCCATTGCAGATACTGCTGCACCAAACTTGGTTCCTGCCGCCTTCTGAAATAAGAGGCCATGCAACAGGGCGGAAAGCCTTGGGAGCACGCAGTCAGAAGGCCTGAGTTCCAACAGGGCTTTTGTCACTGCCCAGTCAGTATCAGCCGGGTAAGTCACTTGGCTTCTATAAGCCTCAGTTTCCATACTTGATTTGCCCTTTGCACCTCACAGGGTACTGTGAGGAACAAATGAGATTCTTATAAAATCTGTACAAATACTGGAAATTACAACACTGTAACTGCTAAAACACAACAAAAGACAACAACAAGAATAGGTATCTGTTTCCTGGACTGGCATGTGAGGTAAAGCATTCCCTATTCCCACCTTAATTAGGAAGTACAACTGAGAAAACTGAGTCACAACTTTTTTTTTAATTAAAAAATAATGGAGTGGGATTGAATGAGTTACAAGGCCAATGTTCCTTTCTAAATTCTACACCAAGAAATTCAGAAGCGAGTTTCCAAAGCATTCACCTAGCAGGAATCCCCTTTTCCATGGCTAGAGGGTCTCCAAACAACCAGAAGATACTATGCACTCTCTGTGCTGACTGAGGCCCTCCTCCATCATGCAGTCTACGTAATGCAGGGCTCATAACTGAGCTTGCCAATGATTTCTCTTATTTTTGAGCTGACAAATTATCACTGTGACTGAAGTCCTTTGCCAATAATTGGCTCAACTATTGCCTATATCGCCTTTAATATTTTTTGGTGTTAAGTATAGCTGCCAGAGTGAAACTAATCATCACTAACTAAACTGTACACACCATATCCCACCTTTTAACAGAAAAAGCTCACTCTCTCATGTCCTGGTGAATCTGTAGGCTTTCCGTGATGAGTCAATTTCAAGAAAAATTACTATTTTTCTCACCTGAAACCATGTGCAAGTAGGGGAAATCATCCAAAGTGTACCCTAGCCATGCAGGGCTCTCCAAGACCAAAAGGAATTACGTATCTAAGCAAATAATAACGTGTGCTGTGCGGCCTTGTCTACCTTAATTCTTTGGAAGCAAAGGCAAGGAAAAAGACATTAGACACCTCCCATCTGGACTTTGGAAATAAAGAATCCATTTATTATTAAAGTGTTTCAAGCTAATGAAAACCCAAAAGGTAAACCTTTAGCTAGAAGCTATTTTTAAGCCTTGCCCAAATCCATGTTAACTCTTCTTTGTAAAACACTTGGAAGAAGCTCAACAGAATATTCATTTATTCACTCATTCAACCAATATTTACATGTCAGATCCTGTTCTTGTGCTGGGAATTCAGCAATAAACAAACGAGATAAAGTCCCCTCTGTCACAGGCTTAATTCCAGCATGGGGACAGGGGGCACGCAGATAATAGTCAAACATATAAAATAATGTTAAGTATCAATAAGTGACATGAAGAAAATATGACAGGATGAGGAGATAGGGTGTAAAGAGTTGGGGGGAGCTGCTACTTTAGACACTGTAATCAGAGAAGTCCTCTCTGATGACATGATCATTGAGCCTAAGACTGAATGAGGTGAGGGTGAAGCCATGTGGACAGCAAGGAGAACAACATTACAGGCAGAGAGACCAGCCAGTACAAAGGCCTGCGGAGGGAACATGCTCAGCATGTCTGAGAACAGCAAGGAGGCCAGGGTGTCTGAAGTGGAAAAGTGTAAGGGGGAAAAGTAGTAGTAGTTGAAATCACACTGTCAGAGGTGAGATGGTGCCAGGCCTTGCATGCCAAGGCAAGAACCTGAGTTTTATTCTGAGATAAGAAGCCATTAGTGTTTTAAGCAAGAGAGAGATGAGATCAAAAAGAGTCTGGGAGGAAATCACTGTGGAAACAGAAGGACCAAGGAATCGACTGCAATATTCCAGAAGAGAAGTGATGAGATGGTTAGACTTGGGCATTGGTGATGAAAGGGTTGAGAAGTGATCAGATTCAGGATATATTTTGATGATAGGGCTTGGATGTGGAATATGAAGATGTTAAGTGTGAAAGAAAGAATAGAAGAGGATGGTATCAAGTTTTCAGGCCTGAGCAATGAGGTCCCACAAACTGGAGATGGGGACACTGAGGAAGAAGCAGGTTTTGGAGGGGAAGAAATCATAAGTAAGAGTCAGCATCCTTCGGTATGCTAAACCAGGTTGGGACAGAAAGCAACTCCAAGAAGCTCAGAGCTCATTTGGCTGTGTGCTGTGTGCAAACCCATCACTGGTGTAAATGTTACTGAAAAGAGTTTGTTTCTGCTTGAAAAACCAGGGAGGAAATAATCATAGTAGTAGCCATTATTTCTTAAACCCTTACTAATTATCAGGCACTAAGGTAAGCACTGTACAATCCTCACACGTAAAAACACTTAATCACAGTACCTAGCACATGGTAAAATATCATTAAATGTTATCCATAATACTTGTGAAGGATGTAACATTTTACATTGAACGATAACTTTAATGATTATTTTAATTTCTAGAAGTTCTATTTCCTTTCCCTCCCCCCCAAATCCCCCATTCACTTTATATCATGATTCCTATTTTTTATCAGGCTAATACGTAGTTTTTGTATTCCTGCTTTTACAAACAGGGTGGCCATTCTGAAGTCCTAACTTTATGCAGAGATTTCAGTTTCATTTTGGGGCCTCCAGAAGGCCCCAAATCATGTCTTGTCTTCGTGAGTAGTAAAATCCTAATACCTACCTCTGGTTCTATATTCCCTTGGAATGCTCTTTTATTATCACACACAATACTCTGAGCCACTTTGTTTAAGGCACCTGGGTATTTCTCTTTTTTCTTTCAAGTTCATCCAGGTATTTAAACATTTCTTGGATTATACTTTATTTAGCATCTCCAAATGTTTAAAGAAGGGTAGCCTGAGTTAGCTCAGTCTGACATATAACCAGAACCAGAAATCCAATATTACTTTACAGATGAGGAAATTGTGCCTTAAATAGGTGAAATAACTTTGAATTCAGATCTCTCTCTAATTCCCAGTCCGTACTCTAATTCAGTAGATAGTGAAGCTTCTCTCCTACCACATCTGCCCCTGACACACTGATCACAATTCTACCCTCTGGAGACACACTGAGTAAATATGACAGTCAGTCTTTTATGCACCCTATAAGCATCTCAATACAGCTATTTATTCTGTCTCCCATTTGCCTCCACCTCTCAAATTCCAAACTAAACTCCCTCAATTACTTTTTCTTCTTTAAAAACAAAACTTTTATAACATGAACACAAGGAGATTCTTCTTTTTTTTTAACCTTAAAAAAATGATACAAATCATAAATGCTTCACTGGAAGTGATAAATAGTGAATAAGTTTCCTTCATGTATTACTACTTTCATTTTAGGGAATTTCTGACCATAACAACAAATACTGAAAGTTAAAGGACAGCACAGTAGAAATCATGAAACCTGATATTTAATTCATAGGCTGTAATATATATGAAAATATTTAGAAAATTATACAATACAAAAGAAAACATTATTATTAATGTACTATAAATGTTGACAATTTGATCAGGAAGAGTGAGACATTAACAAAGGAATCTAAATTAATGCAAAACTGATTTTACCTTCATGTTGCAAGCTAATTCCATCAGTTTTTTTGCATTTTCTTCTGAGCGATATCTCTTAGGAAGCTGAACCCTGAAGAACTTCAGCGCACCTTCAAAGTCTGTCAATAGTAAGTCATCTTTGGAAGTCTTGAAGAAAGAAGAAAATACAACCATGTACAGAAAAAGTTTTCTGCTATGAAGGTGCCCAAGAAGGATTTTATAATCCCAGCACCTTTATAATCCCCAGAAGATACTTTGTAGCCTTTGCAGAGCTACTTGCACATATCCACTGTCAGGGACAATGCTAGAGCATAGTGGCTGTTCAGAATGAGATTAAGACCAAGATATTGCAAGTGCTGAACAAGGAATACCAGATAACCCAGCTTACAAATAAATGTGTACTGTACCTTTAATAATCCAAGGGCGACGTTAAAAATAACACTTATTCCCTAAAAGAAAACACAGAAAACATTTTCAGTGCTTATATATGGATTATTAAAAGCTGTTTGTCTTCAGAATACCCCACAATTTTTAGATAAACTGTAAACACTTAAGGAATGAATCTTGAAAATATCTTGGGGAAAAAAATTACAGGGCAACCACTGAAAAACCACTTAAGGTAGACCCAGTCTCCCATTTTTTTGAGAGAAGAGCTTTTCTAGAGCTATTCTCGCAATTCAAGAATGCTTTTCAAAGTATTCTATGCTTCCGAACTAAAACATTAGAGTCATAAAATTGTGATCTCTCAGGAAGTAACTCCTGGTGGCTCTTCCTGTATTCTATACTGCTCACTCCAAGTACAACAATCACTCTGTCCATGAGCCCTAGGACCCAGAACTGAATCTGCTCAGGGTTCCCTCTAATCTGCCTTTCTTAATCTAATCATTCTAGGAGTAGTGGGGCAAAGGACAGCTCAGGTGAGGCCCTAAAATCTGCTGACAGTGTTAAACTTTTAAAGTTTCTGGGCCTCAAGTTCCATAACAAATAGTCTCCCAATGGTTTTCTGAACTAATTAGTTGAAAAGTTTATGTAGGTTACTTAGCATGCCACCAGGCCCACAGTAACTACTTAACGAATGGTTGTTTATAATAGTGAAAAACTAGACAAAGGTTTGAGATTAGGAATTGGTTACATAAATTATGATATATCCAAAGAATGGGATACTTGGCATTAATTAAGAATAATGGGGCTGGGCTTCCCTGGTGGCGCAGTGGTTGAGAGTCCGCCTGCCGATGCAGGGGATGTGGGTTCGTGCCCCGGTCCGGGAAGATCCCACATGCCGCAGAGCGGCTGGGCCCGTGAGCCATGGCCGCTGAGCCTGCATGTCCGGAGCCTGTGCTCCACTACGGGAGAGGCCACAAGAGTGAGAGGCCCGCATACCGCAAAAAAAAAAATAATAATAATAATAATAATGGGGCTTCCCTGGTGGTGCAGTGGTTGAGAATCTGCCTGCTAATGCAAGGGACATGGGTTCGTGCCCTGGTCTGGGAGGATCCCCCATGCCGCGGAGCAACTAGGCCCGTGAGCCACAACTACTGAGCCTGCGCGTCTGGAGCCTGTGCTCCGCAACAAGAGAGGCCGCAATAGTGAGAGGCCCGCGCGCTGCGATAAAGAGTGGCCCCTGCTTGCCACAGCTAGAGAAAGCCCTTGCACAGAAACAAAGACCCAACACAGCAAAAATAAAATAATTAATAAACTCCTACCCCCAACATCTTCTTTAAAAAAAAAAAAAAGAATAATGGTATATCTGAAATGCTGTTTCTTATAATGTTTCAAGCTAGATAGAAGATACAAATTTCTTAATGGATTTTTATACGTTTTGAATATGGGATAATTAAAAATAAGGATGGTATACATGTGGAGGTGTCTGTCTATAGATAGTCAAGTATATGAGATAAAAAGAGGTTACCAGATAGCATATATAGCATAATCGTATTTTTATGTATTTTTATATAGATATAAAACCATAATATACATTATTACATAATATTCCATATGAAAAAAACTGTTCCACATAGAAACTACACATACACATATATGAAAAGGCAGAAAGAATATACACCAAAATGTTAAAAGTAGTTTCCCTCTAGACTGGGATTAGAAGTATTTTTAAATCTTTTTGCTTACAGTTTCTATAACAAACATGTATTATTTTTGAAATTAGTTTTTTCTTCTTAGGCACACACACACCCTAAAACCCAAAACTAAGCTGAGGCAAAGATTGTTATTTACTATAATATCTATTTTCTTTCAGTAATAGACCCCCAAGTTTTAGCAAATTCCTAGTCAGCTTAAATAAAAAAAAAACTCCCCTTAGAAGCTAGGTATGGTCAGGTACCTAACTTTTGGTCAATAAGAGGTTAAGAAGAAATGCAGGTGGAAATTCCAGGAAATGTCTTTTAAAAGAGGGGATGCAACCTCCCCGAACCCCTAAACCCCCTAGCTTAAATATAGAGACACAGTGGCTGGAGCTCTAACCAGCCATACGGAACAGAGTTGCACTCTGAGGAAGGTAGGTTACTGCCAACCTTCTGATTTCTTTTACATGGGAAAGAAAAATAAACCTCTACTTTATTTAGTCACTGTTATTTTGGATTTCTTCAATGCAGCCAAACCTAACTAATACAAATGTGCTTTTTTTTTAGCAGAGAGCACCTTTGACAAAACATGATTATTAGCATCAGCCCAAGGAAGAGGAACTTAAACCTGGATTTTCCAGCAATGAAATAAAATAACTGAGAAGAACAAATTCTGTTTTAACAGAGGTGACACAGGAAGGACACTACAAACAAAAGCCAAAGTGTGATACGTACCTCACATAAAAGCAGGTCGATGATATGGAAGACCATGTAGAGAGGGAATTTTGCAGTGAAGAGCGTAAGAAACCACTGGGAGGCATACATGTGTGCTTCAAGGCTTATATCCAGGAAGTGGTTGTACAAGTCAGGAATGTATTCCTGAAATAGCAAACTAATTAGTCTTGGGCACATATGCAGCTGTTGAACTCTCACTCAGGAGGTTCATAAATCTGCCAGAAATAGGCCAAAAAAGTCACATATTTGTGTTTTTCTAAAAACTGCCAAAGTGCTGAGAAGAACACTTATCATCTGGTATTAAACTGGCACTCAGCTCTCGTTTCCAGTCCACAAAGTAGCTCTGAAGAGGAATCCCCAAATGGTGACAAATATTTGGAAGGACAGTTTTTCTTTCCAAGTTATGAAATGTTTGGGAAAGTTTGTTTCACTTTTGTTATAAGATTTCTAACCAGTCAGCTTCAGAGCCTTGGTGAATATTTCTTGACTGAGTTTGCTGTGTTAAAGGCTCCTACAGTCATCTGATCTTTTGGGTGTTTATGAGATTGAAAACCCGGCTCACACCCGTCGGGTTAACACCGTATTAATCGTGGCATCATCGTTACATAGAGAGAAATGAAAAACCTAAAACCTGTCCTTAACCCTGGAGGGCTAGAAATCACCCCTGCTCCTTGGCACCATTTCATCAATCCCGCTCTTCCCAGTCTTGCATTCCTACTGGCAAATGCAAAGCTGGATTCTCTACTTACCTGCATGAGGCGCTCCAACTGGTAAAATTTGCAATGCAAATCTTCAAAGTTTTGCTTGAAAAGTTCCCTGAGACCATAGTCAAACATGATCTTGACCAGAACACTGAATGCCTGTTCCTCAGGCATCTGTAACAGACAGGCAAAGAGGGAAGGGGTGGGGGATCAAAAACATATACAGAAGTTTCCTCAGTATATTAAATTTATCCTTCAACTCTCCTATCTGAATACTAGGAAATTTAGTGATATGCAGTAACTCAGATCTCAGCTGTGTTTTGTAACATTCATTCATTCAACCAAGAAATATTTAACAATGCCTACTCTATGTCATACACCGTTCCTGTTCTTGAGGAGCCTCTCATACAACCAGTATACAATAGCTGTAAAATGCCTACTTAGAAAGACCAGTGGGAACACAAGAACAAGAAAGCCTGGGTCTTCCTGAGGGAGCCAGGAACAGGCTTCATCGGGAGGGCAGGACTTGAACTGAGTAGGAACAGGTCTATACTCGAGTATATGTTTCATCTTTCCCAAATCATAAGACCTTTGTTAAATCATTTTACCTCCTTAACTGTTATTTCATTTTAGTAAAAATGTTTTTCTTCCTCACTGTTACTAAAAACATGGTTAGTTACAGAAGAATTTTATGTATTCTAAGGTTTGAAGAAATGTTTAAAGTATTACAGTAACGCCTGCAGTAATACTTAAAATAGTACAAAAACCTCCTTTACTTCACTTCTATTTACAGATGTTACTCACTTATACATCTTCCACAGCTTTATGGAAAAATATCTCCTTGAGAACCGGGCAAAATGTCTAGTTTTCAAAATAGAAAAAGAGCACTGGAAATATTATTTAAGGCATGACATGACTGTAGCAAGCCTTCCAAATGTCAAGAAGGTGGGTGGGCTTCTGTCGAACAAGATGATGGAGGTGGGCTGAGCAAAGAAATAACTGGGAATAAAGCAGAGCTAAAGAGCAAATCAGACTAAGTAATAATGAGAAAAGGATAGAAAATTATTGTTGGAAAGGTAAGGGCATTTGGGGCAAAGGACCAGGCCTTTGAGGTCTTTACCATGGCAGGCAACTTCACTCTTCCACTCACTGAGGGAGAGACTTGGTCTGCCCAGAATGGCATTTCTGATGTTAGGTAGCACACCTGCCCTTACTCTGAAACAAGCACTTATTTTAACACGATGGCAAGCAGCATAGAGTTCAAACCAAGACACTGGGGATTTCATCGGGAAACTCATTTTAAAAGGGTTGTGACATTTAAATGGGGATAAATGTCCTTGCACGAAAATTGAGAACAAAGACGAACCACATAGACTTGTGAGACTCTGAGATATAAAGTCTGATTAAAACAACAAAACAAAAACTTAAAACTTGACTTCTTGAGGATGTGTTAATTAGCTTGTGAGAATCATTTCACAATGTATAGTATATCAAATCATCACATTATACACCTTATATATACACACACACAATTTTTGTCAATTATGATGTAAACAAAGCTGGGGGGAAAAAAAAAACTTGACTTCTTTATCAGTGTCATAGCTTTATCGCATTTTTGCGTGCCTATCAATACCAACAAGCTAGGCTCACAGTAAGAAGATGCAAAGTGGTTTTGTTTTACTTGTATTACAACCTACACAAAATGGCTTAAACCTCTTCAAAAGCTTCCTGTTCTTAGAGAAACAAAATCTAGACTGCGTGGCCTGGTCTCCACAGCCCTCCTCCAAGCTAGTCTTGTGGACCTCCCTAGCTCCCTCCCCCTATTCCCCATGGCTCGTGATGCTCCTGTCACACTGCCTTTCTTTCAGTTCCTTCCAGATGCCAAGTTTTCCCCATTTCAGGACTTCTATATACTGTACTATTCTCTTTACCAGGACTGCTCTACTCTCCACTCTCTTGTTTTCAAAACAGTTTTATTATTTTCATAACAATGTTAAAAAAAGTTAAATGATACAGTAAAGTACAAAAGAGAATGGATATCCCTTCTCATTTTTCAGGGTTCACCTTAAAGGTTAGCTTCCCAGAGAAGCGTGTAATCGAAATGAGGCTCCCTTGTTATAATCTTGCATCAAACTTTTCACTATACCTTCACAGCGCCACTGAAAGTAACAATGATATACTTGTGTGACTTTTTTTGCCTACAGCTAGTCAGCTTCACTAGCTCTGCATCCACAAGGACCGGGGCCACACTATATTATTCACTCCTGATCACTAGCACAGTTCAGACCATGACAGGTGCTCAAAAACTCTCTGCTAACATCACCTGTGTGGTATTTTTGCCAAGCATTTTAACCTGAATCATGGGAAAATGATCAGCCAAATCAAGAATCTGGGATGTTTTACAAGACAATCTGCTTTAATTTTTCAAAACTGTCAATGGCATGGAACATACAAAAAAGGCAAAGGGAATAGTTCAGATTAAAAGAATAAAATGAAATGACAACCAAATGCAATGCCTGATTCTTCACTGATCTTGATTAGAAAAAAAAGCTGTAAGGACTTTACTGAGTAAACAGGGAAAACTGAATGTGGACTGTGGGTAAGACACTGTGAATCAGTGTCGAATTTCTGAGATATGACTGTGATATTCTGGTTAGGTCCTTAGGAGATACATGCACAAGTATTTAGGAGTGGAGTATCTTGATGTCTGCTACTTATTTTCCAAAGATAATTTCAAAAAATTTCTTTTCCATTAAAAAAAAAGTGTGTGTGTGTGTGTGTGTGTGTGTGTGTGTGTGTGTGTGTGTGTGTGTGTGAGAAAAAGAAGAAAAGAGAGAGAGATGCAGAGAAAGCAGTGTGGAAGAATACTGATATATCAGGTCAAGAGTATATCAGTGTTCACCTTAACATTTTTTCAATTTTGCTGTGGATTTTAAAAAATATCAGTAAGATGGAGGGTAAAGGTCTTTGCTGAATGAATGAACAAATGAATAAAATGGTGCTAAAGCAACCCAACTTCTCTGCCTCCCTTCCACCCCAATACATAAATCTCAAAACAAAGACTGATGACAGCAGCTACTTTAGAGAAGATAAAATGTCCCCAAAGGGTTCAATCAAGACTAAAGTCTATCCAATCACCCTAGTAATAAAAAAAAGTCTACCCTTGTACCAATTTTCAACACTGTCATTTATTTTTTACCATGTTTCTCTCCCATGATGACACTGTACTAATTTAAGGAAAAGGTTTCCAGATATAGGAGTTAACCTTCATACGCTAAAGCCTGGCCAAAGGAAATTAAAAACCATGATCAAGTCTAAGGCTAGTATAAGCTGAGGCAGGACATGTGTAAGTCATACATAGAGACCTAATTACTCACATGGAGAAGCAGAACAGCAGCAAGAAATGACTGGCCCTGGCAATAGCCAATTTCTTCATCATACACAGAATAAGCCTGGGGGGGGGGAAAAACACACGAGGTGTAAATGAATGTAGTCACTCTTGAGTCATAGTTGCCTTATAGGAACTTGAACACGGGAACCTCGAAGATGCTACCCACACTCCACTGTGGCATTCTGATGGGCAGTGAATGATGCAAACATTTCTCTTCAATTCCAATTTTTCTTTATTATAAATAACGCTGTCACCACGCCACTTCCTGTAGCCAAGGAGTGGTAAGGTTAAGCAAAAACCATTTTAGCATTAAAAAAAAAAGTTGTCATTCCGCCTGTCTTTGCTCATGCTTTTCCCTCTTCTCTGTCTGAAAAATGTGTTCTTCACTGAGGCTCCAAACATATTCCATTCCCCCAGGATTCTCTCTCTCCTCGGTACTTCTATGGTACTTGTTACAAATGTATGGTTATTATAGCACTTACCACACTGCATTTTAAATGTCCATCTTCTCTACTAGACTGTGAACTTCTTAGAGGCTGGGGTGATGTCCTATTCAACCTAGCCAGCACCTCAACACATATAGCAGGCACTCACTAAACACTGTTATTGCTATTCATTTTTCTTTCTGGGAAAAAAAATCTTTTGGCAAAGATGCCAAAATACAATCCTTTCCACAATGCCAGTGATAACTTTTCTGATAAGAGGGATTACTCTGAAACCATTTGTGGGTTCTTTGGAATTTTCATTCGTATTTTCCTTGGCAGCAGATGATTACAACTCATCTCTTCTGAACGTTATCATTAACAGAATATTGACATCAAATAGTCCTGTGGGTTACTCTTTGGTTCTGTAGTTGTTCTTCAGAGTCTTGTTCTTATGGTTAATATTTACAGTTCTCATGTAAGTTGTGGGGGGAAAGGGGAATTCCGATAGATTCAGGACGCTATTCCCTGTTTGACAAATTTATTTCTGATGAAACTCTCTTTATTCTCCATTTTTTTCCCCAAGGTTCTTCTGTGTCCCAAGAAAGCAACTTAGAAATGGGTATATTTAAATTTCAGATCACTCAGCAAAATGTGATGCCAACGTTTATTAGATGACAAGTTAATATACACATGGGATTTTATCATTAGCTTTTGGTGAAACTATAGCTTTAAAAATATATACATATATATGTTTTACACAGCAGGCACTCACCAATCACTGTTTATGTTTTTATATATAACCATGCTTTCATAAATTCAGGTAGAATTCAATATAATCTCATTATATCCCCCATTTTGTCAAAGCTTATCTGATGAGAGGGCTACAGAACGAGAAACACATATGCTTTTCCAAAGACAAGAAGCACAGAGGGATTTAGAAATGATATTTTGTAATTTAATGAGACCACTTTCTACCTATCAAATCAGTAAAAATTAACGAGTTAATACCCATTTTGTTAAGACTGTTAAAAACTAGTAGTAATATATGCCAACACAGCTCTGTGGAATGCAGTTTGACAAAACTGATGAAGGTACCAATCGACAGTCGATTAGTCAAAAAAGAATAGAGGCCTCACAGTTAGATAGAGTTGGGCTGAAATCTCACAATTGCTAATGTCTCGGTCTGGCTCTTAGGCCCAGTGCTTATATTCCTTATTTGTAAGATAAGAATAATCACAGTATTTATATAATAGAGCTGATAAATTATTCTCAGTCCTCTCAAGTAAAGTGCTCAGCACATGGCTTACTCAATTATGTACTAAGATAAAAATGTACTGAATTTCTATAGGTAGAGAATGAGGGGAGCATTTTTCAGGCTCATAGAAAAGCTAGAAGGAATGCTTTATATTTCAAACATTTCCCGAAAGTTTGAAAGTACTTTCATGTACATAATACATTCGGGAAACGTTTGAAATATAAGGTTCGTGGGGGCTGTAATGAAATATGGGGAAGAAAAGGCATTTCATTAATTCATCAACATTTAATGAGCACCTTCTATAATATGGCGTGCACTGTGCAAGTGCTATAGATGCTAACATATGTAAGAAATGATTCTTGCCCTTGAGAACTTCACAGTTCAGTTGGGAAGTTTGACAAGTAAATCAACCAGAGTACAGTGAGAAGTTCAATGTGACTGAAGCATAAAATATTTAGGGAGTAAGCCTGGATATATTATAAAATGCCTTTACTACTAAGCTAATGAATCTAGGACCAGGAAATTAACTAAGGAATTTTTATTTCATTCTGTGGGTTAGACAAAGCACTAAAGGTTTTAGTAGGTCTAGTGGAGGCCACTAAAATGATCCAATTCTAGGGTCAACACAGAGAAAATAATAAATAGTCTAGAACCCAAAGGCAGGGAGACTAATGCAAGGCGGCTTTTGTAAAAAAGTGCCAGCAACGTATCATAGTGGCCTGTACCAGGGCAGTGAATAGTGAGGGAAGTACGGCTTAAAGAGACATCAATCATATCAAACTGAACATGGCCAAAGGAAGGAACTAGAAAATAACAGAGAAATGATTGTATCTTCAGCAAGAAAATGGCATGGGGAAAAAAAGGAGGACTGTTTTTAATTAAAAGAGATATAACAACTAACCACAGTATGAATATTGCTGGATCCTGATTCTAACTAAATGTATAAAGACATTTAGGGAAATCTGAATATGGAGTGGCTATTGGATGGTACTGATGGATAATGATGGATGATACAGGTGGATAATGATCTTATTTTTAGAGATGTACAGTGAAGAGTTTAGGATTATGATGTCTGAGGTTTGCTTTAAGTACTTCAGGAAAATTTTTTTAAAAGGACAGATGAAGAAACTGTGGCAATATATTGATAAATATTCAATCTGGACAGGGATATATACAAATTTATTTACACTATTCAACTTTTATGTATGTTTGAAAATTTTCATCATAAAGTGTTTTTTTAAATGAACCCAGTTTTAGACCTGTTTTGTCTGATGTACTCGACAGACTTTTACATGGAGACCAACAAGCAGCTGGAAATTTAGGCCTTGAGTTAATGTAGATTTGGGAACATCTGTGCAGTGGTGATAGCTGAAGCTGTGGGAGTGGAAAGGGTCACCCATGGAGACAGTATAGAGCTACAGGAACCAGTGACTGAACACCTAGGGGAAGGCCTCTGTTTTAGGAGCAGGCAGAGAGAGAGAAAAATCATGAGAGAATGAGCGAAGTAGTTAGAGAAGTGAGAGCTTAACCAGGAGGGTGAGAAGTCAGGAGCAGAGAGAGCTGCAATGAAGATCATCATGAGAGAGAAACAAGAGTGCAGTGGGGTCAGAAGTAAGGATGAGAGTCAGTGAGCACAGGGTTTCTTTCTGGGACATTTTGCAGGAAGGTGAGGGAGAGCTAGATTAAAAGGGTAAAAGAAATCCTACCATTTAATTTTTAATTATATCCTGTTCATTATGAATCTAAAATTGTGTTGTTACTGTTGATTTTACAAAGACTTTTCTCTCATTTTTTTGCATTCTTGAACATCAAATATAAATTACGTTTTGTAGTTATCCTTTGCATAATTTCAAAGAACCAGAATCACCATTTAAAACTGAGTCTTGGACTTCCCTCGTGGCTCAGTGCTTAAGAATCTGCCTGCCACTGCAGGGGACATGGGTTCGAGCCCTCGTCCGGGAGGATCCCACATGCCACAGAGCAACTAAGCCCATGCGTCACAACTACCGAGCCTGCGCTCTAGAACCCGCGAGCCACACTACTGAGCGTGTGTGCCTCAACTACTTGAAGCCCGCGCGCCTAGAACCTGTGCTCTCTCATTGTGGAGAAGCCATGGCAATGAGAAGCCCACATACTGCAGCAAAGAGTGGCTCCCTCTCACCTCAACTAGAGAAAGCCCGTGCACAGCAACAAAGACCCAACACAGACAAAAATTAAAAAAAAAAAAAAAACTGTCTTTTTTTTTTCATATGAAATACCTTGCATATTTTATATAAGGAATCTTGTCCATCTCCTCCTGTGTCCTTAAAGTAGTCATGCGCTGGGAATGTCCGGTTAATATCACGAGTGATAGCACTGTCCTGGGGAGACTCCTGTGCAAACATTAGGAAAGAGAAGGTTTAGTAGTCAATTACGTCCGTACTTGTTTGGGCTTATACAACAAGGTCTTCTCATTTACATGCTTTAAAATGCTGCAGGGACATACTTACACATATGCATGCCCAGAGTTATTGTGTCTTCAGGGAAGCCAAAGCAAAAGCAAATATTAAGGGGAAAAAAAGATGAAAGAAAATCAACCCATTTCACTCTATACACCTCACGTCTATTCCACCCCTGTTGCAAGGAAGTGCAGCTGGTAACCTTTCTATTGTAAGAGGGAAAATGTGATTCAAAATAGATTGCCCCGGGCTTCCCTGGTGGCACAGTGGTTGAGAGTCCGCCTGCCGATGCAGGGGACATGGGTTTGTGCCGCGGTCTGGGAAGATCCCACATGCCGCGGAGCAGCTGGGCCTGTGAGCCACGGCCGCTGAGCCTGCGCCTCCGAGCCTGTGCTCCGCAACGGGAGAGGCCGCAACAGTGAGAGGCCCGCATACCGCAAAAAAAGAAAAAGAAAAAAAAAATAGATTGCCCCCAGGAAAACACTCAACCTAACCTCAAAAGAAGGAGGCAAAGTGCTTCCGTTAGAAAAACTGGGTACAAAAATTGCTGCTTTAATTGATCCTTTGGCACAAAACTCATGTGCCAGGTTCTCAAAGGGAAAAGAGAAATCCCTTGATTGGGGTTTGTCCTAGGGACAAATGGCATAAAAATTCACATAGTGGTCTACTCAATAGGAAACTAGACTATTAAATGCCAAGGAATTCAAACAGGCTATGGGAAAATATTCCTTGCTTTTACCAATGGAGAAAAACTGTTTCCTCTTCTACAATGAGTTACTAAAACTGAACAAATGTCAATAATGTCATAAAATATGTCAAGCATCCAGCTATTTCTAATAGCTTCCCCTTGTTAAATTTTATTTGCTCACTTGGTAAATAACTAGAACACAAAAACATGACCTTCTGTTTTAACAATGCATTGTCTTCATAGCTAAGACAATAGACTTGATTCTCCTTGGTGAGACTACATCATATTCAGCACACCATCCAAGAGCCTGATACTCCTGTTTCAAGTGAAAAATGAGTGATATTCTTTCTTGCCGGGTAATTTCTCTAGCCTTTCAGGTAATCAGGTTCCCAGGGCCATAAATATTTTACAGTTGTGGGATCTGAACTAACTTTACCTTTAAAAAGATTTTTTTTACTGAATAAATTTGACATGTAACATTGTGTAAATTTAAAGTGTACAGCATGTTACTTTTGATACATGTATACCATATTGGAATATGACTGCTATAGCAATATCACATTACACAATTATAGTACATTACTGTCTGTATTTATAATACTGTGCATTAGATCTCTGGCTTATTTACTACTCATTACAAGTCTGTACCCTTAAACACTAGTCTTACCGCCTCAAACTCCATCTCTGGTGAACCATCTTTAAAGCCTATCTTTCTTAACCTGTAAACTATTTAAACCTTCAAAGACATTGCCAAACTGCTTTCCAAAGAGATTGTCAGACTACTAGTTTTTAAATGCACCACTAACAGCAGTTAAGGCAGCTCAGGAACTGTGGTGATCCCTGACAGGACAAAATCCAAGGTGAGACCTAAGACTACAACAGCTATTTGTCTGGCGGCAGCTTCCAGGCTGTAGCACATGGAGAAGGAACTGAAACAGAGCTGGGGATGGGGAGTGCCTCCCTGAGCTGAGAAAAAAGAGAGCAGAATTCAGGGAGGGCAAGGTAGCTAGAATTTATAGCTCAGAGTACTGGAGAGGCAAAGCTGAACAGAAAGAGAGCTGCAGAGCTATGTAGAGGGGTCCCTATGAGTCACAGAATCAGAAAAGAAAAAATGATAAACTGGACTCCATCAAATTAAAAAATTTTAATATTCAAAAACCACTGTTAAAAACATGAAAATGTAAGCCACGACCATGAATTTATAGGATAAATTACCTATAAAATCTATCTGATAATGGAGTTGAATCCAGATATATAACTCTCAAAATAAGACAAACAACTGATTTTAAAAGGGGGGAAATGGTGGTAAAATACTGAATAGATGCTTCATAAAATAAGACACATAGATGGCAAATAAGCACATAAAAAAATTTCAACATCATTAGTTATCAGCAAAACATAAATTAAAACCACAATGAGATTCCTTTACAAGCCCACTAAATGTTAAAATTAAAAGGACCCAATATACCAAGGACTGGCAAAGGGTGAGAAACAGCTGGAACTCTCATACATTGCTGGTGGGAATGTAAAATGGTACAAATACTTTAGAAACAGTTTGGAAGTTTCTTATATATAAAGTTAGACGTACACTTCCCATACAATTCAGTGATTCCACTACTATGTATTTATCCAAGAGAAATGAAAATACAAATATATGCAAATACTTGAACTCAAATGTCCATAGCAGCTTCATTCCTAATAGCCCATACTGGAAACAATGCAGATGTGCTCCAATGGGTAAATGGATAAATAAACTGTGGTATGTGCATACAGTGATGGAATACTACTCAACAATAAAAAGGGAAAAAACCTACTGATATACACCATAAGATATACCTCAAAAGCATTAGACTATGTGAAAGAAGACAGACACAAGAGACTATTTTCTATAATTCCATGTACATGAAATTCTAGAAGAGCAAAATCATAAGTTATATAAAGCAGATCAGTGTTTGGACGAGGCTGCAGCTAAAGGGAGAAGACTGATTTTTTTAAATTTTTTTTTTTTAAGTGTTACGCGGGCTTCTCACTGCTGTGGCCTCTCCCATTGTGGAGCACAGGCTCCGGACGCACAGGCTCAGCGGCCACGGCTCACAGGCCTAGCTGCTCCGCGGCATGTGGGATCCTCCCGGACTGGGGCACGAACCCGTGTCCCCTGCATCGGCAAGCAGACTCTCAACCACTGCACCACCAGGGAAGCCCAAGAGAAGACTGATTTTTAAGAGGTATTAGAGAACTTTCTGAAGTGATGGAATTATTATCCACCATATCTGTGGTGGTAATTAAAACATATTGAGTTGTTCACTTAAAACTGGTGAATTTTACTGTATATAAATTACATCTAAATAAAGGTGATTTTAAAATGGAAAAACAAACAAAAGGGGATACTCATACAATTGAAAAAGAGACCCAGGATGATGCAGGTCCTTTAGATTAAGAATTCCCAGTACTAATTTAGCTATATGTACCTAAATGATGGGAACGATGTCAATCCATCTTTACCTTAAGGCCTTAGAACCAGGGGCGTAGCTTAGAGTCAGACATATCTGGGTTTGAAAGCTGGCTCATCTCTTACTTGGCTAAAAAACTTTAGGTGAGCTTCTTATCTTCTCTGGCTAATAGCATCTACCTTATAAAGTTGTAGTGAGGGTTACAATTAAATGTGTCTATAAATTATAAACATGTAAAGAGATTCCAGTATTATCTGACATGTACGTAAAACACTTGGTAAAAGTGAAAGTGAGCAAAGTCTCCAGCATGGCTGACAGCTGGGGCTGTCCTCTGAACACACACACTCACACATAAGCACACACCCATGCACACAAATGCACATGTGCGTGCATGCGCACACACACACACATGCGCACTGACATACAGAACACTCAACCATATGGTTCCTAGAATATGTATTATTTTTATTTTTGTATATCTTATCTTCCTATAAAGCTATTCATGTAGGGGCAAAAACTGTACTTTAGTTTTGTAACTTCCACAGAGCCTAGCACAATGCATGACACATACTCAGTGCTTGATAAATATATCGAATAAAAGTCCAAAAGCTTCCTTAAGATTGAGTGATGGCAATGCTCATGTGGTCAACAGCTCTCCCTAACTAGAATCTCTAATGCTAATGTTTATTAATTCAAGACTCATGTGAAAGAGGCACTAAACTAAATCAGAAAAGAACCTTATTAATAATTTAAAAGACATTCCAACTAAATACCTGAGAAAACCAAGACTGCTATAATGATTGACTCATTAGTGACTTCCAAATTGTGTCATATGCAGGCAAGAGAAAATAACTGTCATGAGAAATAGAACAAAGGGGCTTCCCTGGTGGTGCAGTGGCTGGGAGTCTGCCTGCCAATGCAGGGGACACGGGTTCGTGCGCCGGTTCGGGAGGATCCCACATGCCGCAAAGCGGCTGGGCCCGTGAGCCATGGCGGCTGAGCCTGCGCGTACAGAGCCTGTGCTCCGCAACGGCAGAGACCACAACAGTGAGAGGCCCCCGTACCGCCAAAAAAAAAAAAAAAAAGAAAAGAAATAGAACAAAGACTTTGAGTCTAGCTCTAAATGCAAAATAAATCAAATCATCCTGCAATTATCAAGAGAAATGACAAGGAAAAGGAGTCTGTATCAAAAACATATGCTATATTATTGTGGGTTAACAATTTTTATTCAGCCTAGGATATGTGAATTCTCTTGAACTCAGTTTTTTAAATTTATTTATTTTTGGCTGTGCCACACGACTTGCGGGATCTTAGTTCCCCAACCAGGGATCGAATCTGGGCCCTGTAGTGAAAGTGCCGAGTCCTCCTAACCTCTGGACCACCAGGGAATTCTCTTGAACTCAGTTTTAATTTTAACCAACACATAGAATGTAAAATAGCAACACAAAGAGAAAACCACAGGCATACTGGGAATTAAGAAATCTTTATTTGAAATAAATCTGTTTCATGAACAGCTCAAACAACAACCGACCATAAATAGTCCCAGCTTCAACTGTGAAACTGCAACATGACAAAAACTTATTGCACCCCTAGAATCATTAAGAGGAAAAATAATAAACTGAACTTAACTAAAATTAAAATTTTTCTGCTTATAAAATATGCCATTAAGAAAAGAAATAGGCAAGCGTTACATATATCTCAAAAGGAACTGTATCTAGAATATATACAGAACTTAAAGAAAGAGACAATTACTAAAATGGACAAAAATTGAGCACTTTATAAAAGAAAATATACAAATGGCAAATAAGCAAATGAAAAGGTAGTTACCAGGACAATGCCAATTAAAACCACAATGAGCTAGCCAGCCAAAGTGTCTACCAAGGAGAATGATTTCTTGTGCAATGATAGGAGGGCTACCACCTGGAACATTCTGCAGAGAGTAATTCAATCAATGGAGATTTGGAAAATCAGAATGATAATTTCAAAGCACTGAAGGAAGATGACCCAAAGCAGCATTAAGTAATTTCTGAAAAGTTCTAGAACTTGAAAACAAAAAGGAGAAAGGGGACTTAAAGCACTAAAACAATGATTAAAATAAATTTCACATTGACAAAACTTTCCAGAAAAGATGGACATTTTATTGATCTATATTTGTAGTTCAGCCATAAGAAATTATTCTGAAAAAGCTGTTAATTCTGTTCTTGAATTATATATCCACTGGAATATTTCCAAAAGAGAATTCAGATTTTTTTAAATGTCAGATGAATTCACTCTAGGAATTTTATGAAACAACAATTAAAGTTCTGAAACATGCTAAGAATGATAGATTCTGGCTTAGGACAAGCATGAAGGTTAGAAAATTATATGAAGAATTGAGAGGAATATGGAAAGCTTCAAAATATTTTATGCCAGTTTTATCAGTCATATTAGACTGATGATAAAGATAACTTGGAAAAGGATATAAAATTATGAGATATATGACTTGGACATTCAAATGCACATAGAATGGGAATATAACAAAAAACTGAAAAAACTCTGTAACTGGTTAGTTCTCATCCATCTGCCATCCCTCAACCATTTGATCATGGGAGTCATCAGATAAGTAAGGGGGAAAATGCCCTTGAGATTAGGTGATTTTGAAAATTCACATGCTGAATTTTTGAAGCCTTCAAGAATGATAATAAATCGAGGAGTTCCATGTGAACCACTTGCTTAAAATATTTGGTCTTAGGAAATATGCTGAAGAACTTGGGAATAAATCCATTTGACTTGCCAGAGGCCAAGCTGTACAAAAATGATCCAAAAATTCTAACAATGATGAATTCAGTAAGTTCCTATCAGAATAATGACATCGTTAAATTTGAAAAGATTCTGAAAACAAATCACAGTAACGTTATGGATGATTCCTTCCTAAGAGAACACAGCAAAGAGCTTTTGTAAAATATCGACACCCAAGTGCTGATAAAATTAAGATTTATACCACAATACATAGTCCTCTTATTTCTAAGGAGTTAAACATAAATGTAGCTGACATAGGGAACCTGCTAGCACAAGGCATATTGGCTGACACTATTCATGGCCAAATTGATTAAGTCAACCAAATACATCCTTTCACCAGACTATAATTAGTAAAATGGCTTAACAGAGAACAAGCTTTTACAAATGTACTTGAGGCAATCATGCAGAGACATAAACCTTAAAAGAACAGGGAATGGCAAAACGACTGTAAGGTGATAGGTCCTGAAAACTACTGAAGTGATGGCAGACGTAGTTCTTTTTTAATCAACTGGCTTTATGTTTTGGTTGCTTCATGTATCGTAAGAAAAACAGCTTTAATCTCCAGAAAAAAACAAAACTGCCATATGATCATGCAGTATTAACATTTTGCAAACTTTTTCTGTTAAGAGCCAGATGGCAGATACTTACTCAATTCTCCCTTTGTAGAGAAAAAGTAGCCATAGACAATATGTAAATAAACAAGCATTTCTGCATTCTAATAAAACTTTATTTTCAAAACAAGAAGCATGCTGGATTTGCTGCAGTTTGCCAAGCCCTTCTCTAAATATACAACACAATAATTTGTCACCAGCAACATGACCAGAGAGAAGATTTTTGTAATGATTTTGAATATACTGACATGTTACTACTGATTAACTTTTTATGTTTTACTTGCAGAAATTCTGTCACAAACAAGCAGCAACAACTTGAAATGTAATTTACCTTTGAACACTTTTTTTCATGTAATAATGAATCTTAAAAATGTTTGCTGCATTTTACAAAAGTCAATTCTTCAAAGTCTGTATATTTCTGTATCTGCAACGTAGTAAAGATTTAAATGAAACCCTGTAATTGTAGTGCCATATTGTCCCTTATAGTTCAAGCAGCAATACAAACAGTATACACAATTCAGAAACTAAACATACACATTGAAACATATTAGACTGGCTAAAATAAAAAGACAATACTAAATGTTGGTGAGGATATGAAACAACTGGAACTCTTAACTGTTGCTAATGGAGATATAAAATGATACATCCACTTTAGTGAATTACATGGCTGTTTCCTGTAAAGTTAAATAGGCATTTACAGAGACCCAGCAATTTCACTCCTAAGTATCACACAGGAGAAAGAAAAACGTGTCCAAAAGAAAACCAAAAATGTACAAAAATGTTAATAACCTTATTTGTAATGGCCAAAAACTAGAAACCCCAAATGTCCATTCATAAAAAAAGAGATAAACAAATTACCATCCATATAATGGAATACATACATACATTGTTGGAAATAATTTCATTAAATACCATACTCTAAAATAATAGCACTTTAAAAATTTATTCACTAAACAAATACTAAGAATTAATACCTCACACTAAAATCCAAATCTTTTTTATTTCCCCTTCCCATACTCCTGTCAAATGGGACTAGTCACTGTTCCCCAAACATAATCCCAAATTAATGATATACCTTACTGCATCTTAACAGGAAAAATCTAACCTTTTATTTTCTTAGTATAATAACAAACCCTTTTTGTTTTCTTATTTTAATAAGACATTTTTGCTTCCTTACAATAATAATACTGGGGAAAATGAGAAAAAAAGATAATTTCACTGTAGCTAATGTTTGATAAGCATATATCTAACTTTCTATATAATTATTTTTATAAAATGAGCTTACATTGTTTTGAAAATTAATTTTACTAACTTACTAGTTTTACTAACTGTAAAATGTTGTGAGCCTTTTTTCCTGTTATCTGACAGTTATCCTACCCTAGCATTTTTAATGCACAGTAACCTGTCACATGTCTATACCATAACTTACTAGGCCAAATCTCTGACTTTGGAAGATTCAGGCTGTTCTACTCCTTTTGCTATAAACAAGGCTGTAAAGTAGAGCCATGATTCTTAAGGGGTAAGAGATTATTTCCACAATCACTCCTTTCCCCCAAAGGCCCAGTGTAACTCTTGTGTTTGGATTTTGACTTACAATGCCAATTTGTCCTCCAGAAAAGTTGTACCAATTTATATACCACACTGGTAGCACCCTCACAGCAGCTGCCCTGCTGTTTTGGAATAGTCACTTACGTACTTGTCCTGGCCTCCTTCTAGTCTGTATATAACTAAGAATTGTACCTAAAGTTGCAAAGAACTACACATAAAGTTTACTGACTCCATCCCATTCTAATTCCAATGCATTGTTTGCTGAACCCACATGCTGACAGATGTAAAAAAAAACAAAAAACAAAAAAAACAGCACTATCATGCATATATTTCCTTGTCCTGTCAGTTGCCATGGCCTAGAAGCAATAACACCCAGTAGCAATGAGCACACCTAGTGCCAGGATCTTGGTTTCTAATACCATTTACTAATAAAAGGAACCAGGCTCCTTATGGAAATGGCTGATTCTAGTGCTGGGGCAGGAAATATACAAGATGATCCTGGAACACCTAGAATTGCCAAAGAGTAAGGAAGAACTTCCCCCCTGACTCACACCACAAAGAAAACAAACCCACAACAATGGGAACATGTCAAAGGGAAACATGAGCCAGAGTTCCCAGTAGCCAAAGCTGGAACAATGTAAGCAACAAAATTAATGAAGTATTACTGGATTATAATCTAAAGTATAAAATAAATATCCATGAATCTATACTTATATAAACAACCAAATAAGTAAATAAATGGGGGGAAAAGAGACAAATCTCCCATGAAGAAGAATTCCAAATAATTTATGAAAACACCCTGCCCTGGGACTTCCCTACTGGTCCAGTGGTTAAGACTCTGTGCTTCTACCACAGGGGGCCACAGGTTCGACCCCTGGCCGAGGAACTAAGATCCTGCATGCCATGCGGCACAGCCAGAAAAGAAACACACACAAAAAAACCACCCTGCCCTTATGGAGGGAGCCCACTCCTGTGTGCGCTGTGCACAGTGTCTTCCTTCTGAAGAGTACAGTATGGTAAGGGGAAAAAAAGAGTAATGACAATGGAGAAATCTGACAAACATGACCATAGCCAGATGATCAACGTCCACACTAATAGTGACAAGTCATGTTGATGGTACATACCCTTGATATGAGGTAATGAAAATGGGAGTTTACCTTTGTGTTATTTTTCCCCTAAACTCATAACCTTATGAGAAAAACATCACACAAATTCCAAATGAGGGACATTCTATAAAATACCTGACCAGTATTCCTTAAAGCTGCCAAAGTCATCAAAAACAAAGAAAGTCTAAGAAACTGAAACACAGTCAAGAGGAGCCTAAGGAGACAGAAGGACTAAATATAACGAAGTATCCTGGATGGGATCTGGAAGAGAAAAAGGACAGTAAGAATAAACAAAGGATATCTAAATAAAACATGGACTTCAGTTGATAATAATACATCAGTATTGGCTCACTAATTGAAACAAACATATCCTACTAAGATTTGCACTTATTAGGCACTCAATAAAATGATGGACTAAATTTGTGGAATAAAACTGGTGAATGCTGTGGGTACAAGCTCAATAGTAATAAAAAGGAGGCTCTGTTGATGTAACTGATTTCTAGATGATTTCTTTCTTGTCCCCAATTCTTATGCTCTTTTTAGTGTATGTAAGAAAGCAATAGTGACGTTTTGTTACTTTCTTAAATTGTAAGGCTTGTCTAAAATAATCTGTGCAAAGAAAAATCTAAGGAAATAACATTTGTGCTGTTTCCTTCTCCCATCTTGGTTTTGAAAGTCGTCCATTAGGTCAAATCACAGTGGTACCACATTCTGTAATTTTTCTGGATGACTATTTTTATACCTTACTGTGAGAATTGGCTCTCTGAGTAACTTCTCAGGATTAACAAGGTACTGGGAACTGACGGAAACCCTCTGAATACACACCCTTTGTAAACTCAAGTTGAAAAATAGAAAGCTAAGAATGGCAGGAAGAAAAAGAAAGTACCCAAACAAAGAAAATGCAGTGGAAGGTTGCCATGAGAAATAATCAGCATAGAGAAGATTATTTCCAAAGTAGCTTGTTGCCTAAAGAAAAAGATCTTCTTAAGACTATCCAAAATGTTATAAATGCTTTGTTAAAAGCCATCATCTAATACTTATGAAAACAAAACAAATACCACCAAAATTCCACTCAAATCCATCATGCTATATCCTCTCTTTACAATATGTTTCACAGAAATAAAGTAATTTTTTGGTTACATTTTGCTCTTTAAAAGCCAGCTACAGATTGTCAGAAGTGATTTTAAAGACTTAGTTTTTTAAATTCCCTAAGAAAGAAACTCAAAAGAAGGAAAATGAAATTGAAGGAATACTATACTATAAAATTAATAAATAAGGACTAAAAACCTTCTGGAGGTAAAATCATTTTTCTTAATTAAACGTAACTCCTGTCATTTGTAATTTAATTTCATGTGTTTTGGAAGTAGCAGAATTGCTTAAGTGCAAAGGTGAAGAATAAGACTTCTAAGCCTACGAAAACAGATGTTCTTGTGTTTGGGCAAGATCAAAATGGGCCTACAAAAACCTGCAAAATCTGGAAATTTCATTTCAATGGGTCATGTTAAATCTAATAGCATTTCTATTAGCACCATTTTAACAGAGTCAAAAAAGGTGATTAAGAAAAACAGTTAACAATTATTTTAGTTAACAATTATTTTGTCGCTTAAAAAATAGCTCTGTCTTTTAAAATCAAATACTGTAGCCATCTTAAGGAATGCCTCACAGGAATTCTGACAAAATAAAAAGAAGGTATGTAAGGTATTCTTAGCCTGAGATTTAATAAACAGATTTAAGGTTTACCATAAATTCTCTGACACTGACTGCAAAGTTTTGTGTGTTATTTTTCTAAGAAGAACATTCTTAGATTTTAACAGATTCACTAGAATGTGAAGCTTCATGAGGGCAGAGATTTCTGTTTTGTTCACATGCATCTCCAGCACCTAGAAGAGTACCTGACAAATGGCAGGAACTCAATAAATACTTTCTGAATAAATGAATTCTCAGGGGATATATGATACATATAAGGTTCAGAGCCACTTACTTCCTATTGACAAACTCACCTTTACAGACTTAAAAATAATTATTTAAGCCATAATAACTAGAGCGAACAAGGATCTGTACTCATTGTTCTAAGCACCTTATATATGGATATATCATATAGCTCTACCTGTGTTAACAACAACCCCCTGAGGTGGGCTCTATTATGTCCCCCATTTGGCAAAAGAGGAAAGAAGTTAAATCACCTGGCAAGCAAAGTGAGGAGCTGGGACTGGAACCCAACTGGTTCAGCTTTCTAGTTCACATTCTTAACCCAAATAAACATACTATAAAAGTGAAGAAATTCTCTTATCAGTAGTGAATGGCATTTATAATTCCTAATATATGAAAAAATGCTTTTGTCTTCTAGACTCTTACAAATAAAATCAACATGATACAGACTTTGAAAATGTGCTTCCTCCTTTTACTCATATGAAGGCTATTCAGTGTTTATGAAAAAGCAGAAATCGCTAAAGCTCTAATTACACAGAGAAATATATGATACTCTTAAACATAAAAACAAAGTGAAAAAAGTCTCAACATGTGGCCCTTTTGTAAATTATTCAAAGAAAAGGCATTTTCCCTAAATGCTAGGTGGCCTCCAACATGTATCCTAATCATTTCAGGTTTTAAAATAAAATATGTAATATTTTAAATTATTATGGTTTTATTCTTTGATTAGGGTTGACCACTTGATAGATGTATTGTTAGACTACAATATCCTGGCCTCTCAAAGAACCGCCTTCATGAAACTGTGCTACTGGCATGTTTTGAGACACTATTTAAAAAAAATTGCCATAGAAATCTTGTATCTCGTGGTGGTGAGGACACCTCCTACCACATTACTCAGTGTCCTTATCAGAAATTCTGTTTCTTCTAAAGCAATATGGCTATTTTTTCCCCCATGGACAATGATTAAATGTCCATTTTTGTTTTGGCCTCCAGAACCCTCACAACCAAATTTGCAGCCCAATCTTAAACAATACAGGAGGTCATGGCCTGTGTATCTGTGTATTATCTTCCTGTTCTATCTCTATTTTCCAAATCTCTTTCTTATTTACATTTTCCTACTTTTCTGAATTGTAAATATTCTAATAAGGTACCTCAATACCTTAGTAATGAAGTACAGTGTATTTGTATAAAACAAATTAAAGCCCTTCAATAGCATTTCATAGTTCAATCAGCAAGAATTCTAGAACTAAGTGTCTGGTTGATGGGCTCATTTCACACTGACAGCGCAAAACATTTCTGCCTTAGATTCAGATTTCAAGAACATAAAAATGTATAGTCATGCAAACATAATTTTACTTGTCCCTATGTAACTAGTACCACTGATCTTCAAATCAGTTTTCTTTCAACTTGCAGTGCTGTTATTCTATACCAATGCAATAGCAGGAATTTTAGTATAAACTGGATTTGTGGGTAGATATTACTTTGTAAATTTATCCTGGTGATTTGCTCTTATAGGCAAAAATCGTAATTCTAGTAAAACTGCCATTGAATAACATTTAATAAAAGACTTTAAAAGCTCGACCAATGGGAGACAAGAAACTAATCTTTAATATTTAAATAAATGAAACACTGTATTCAGCAATTACTACTGTATTCAGTAATTAATGTTTTAAAATTTCCATTCCAAACACATCAAACACAGAACAAACTGTAACTAAATTTCCATAAACATGGAAGTAACTGAAGGCACTGCAGAATCTGGCTACAACTATGTGAAGACTGGAGCTGGACTTCTGACAAAGAATAGAGAAGACGGATTTTAGGTGCTCTACCGAGGTCACACGATGTAATAGAACACAATGTGATAGTTAGAACACTGACTCTAGGGTCAGGCAGTTCTGTGTCTGAAAACTGCCTCCCCTACTTCTAATTGTATGACCTTGGATAAGTCACTTAACTGGTCTGAGCCTTAATATCCCTGGTCTGAGCCTTAATATCCCTATCTGTAAAAGTTATGCAATGGTCACTGCCTTGAAGAGTTTATGAGAAGCAAATTAAATACTGCATGGAAGGCAGGTAGCATAAGGCCTTGCCATCAGTGACAGCTCTTTCCCATCAGACTTGAGATTTATGATGTTGGCCTATTTCCAACCTTGGGAGAGAAGCCAAAGGGCAAAATGTGTACTTGGCAGATTTTCCCATATTTGAAACTTAGTGAACTACTGTGAGGGATCTGCAATTTTAGAGAGTATCCAATTCAGAAAGCCATTGTATCAATTTATTTTAACCAAATAAAACTATAAAGATAAATCAGGTAGCAGAAAAGCTGACACAAAATATAAATGGTACAATGACTGTTTTTTAAAACCTATGAACTGTGCTAACCAAAACATTCTAGGAGCTCAGAATGAAATATCTTTGCTGATTATCTTAAAAAAAAAATCATTTCTCAGGGGCAAAAATCCATTTGGGTTTCTCTATTATCACTGACTCATTTAGTAAAGACCTCTGCTATTTCAAGACAATCAATTAACTATACCAACACCCAATGCTACTAATCCTTCTTTACTCTTTTTTCCCTTCCAGTAAGAAAGCAACTTGCCCCAAACATGCACAACAAAAAGACAACTATATTCTATAATCAATGAACTGCCAAAGAATCTTTTATTGCAGAAAGCAGACTCCAAAAGCAGCCTCCAGAAATGTTTGCCAAATAAGCGCCGCTAACTTTAAAACATTTAGCATGGTTATCAGCTGAACAGTTATATACTTATTATGTTGAGTCTATATACACAATGTAATAGAAAATTAAATGGCTTCTTCAGAAAACACAGCTTTTTAATAAAATAAGGTACGGCTATCACATTGTTTCAATCCAAATATGGCATTATAGTGCCATTCTAAAAATAAATCGAAGTCCCATGTGATATGCAGCCTTTTAGCTATGTTCATTTCCTTTTAGGGCTCAAGTTTCCCACAGGAAAATTATTCAATGTTTGGCAAAACTGTCCCAAATCATGTATAGATAAGGCACAACTGCTAACTACACCGTCAATCTTTTCCTGCTTTGCTATTGTTGATTCTCATTCACAGTACTCCATCATGGAGAGGTCCAAGAAGCAGGAAATACTCAAGAATTTTTATCTGACCAAAGTGAAACAAAAAATGTCATTTTGAGTAAAAAGGTGTTGAGGAGGTAATTTATGAGTCATCTAAATTAGAAGACCCAAAATTATTACATACAAAGTCATATTCCAAATATGTTTCTGATAACTGTGATGAATTCCAAATACTTATTTCAATTGTATTATTTACATTACTGAGCAAAACTACATATCAAATACCCTTATAAAATCTTCTCAAAATCACCCACTCTCATAATACAACACACACACACACACACACACACACACACACACACACAAAATCAAGACCCATTCCCCAAGTGATTTTTTTTTTATTTTTTTTTTTTTTTTTTTTTTTTTTTGCGGTACTCAGCCCTCTCACTGTTGTGGCCTCTCCCGTTGCAGAGCACAGGCTCCGGACGCGCAGGCTCAGCAGCCATGGTTCACGGGCCCAGCCGCTCCGTGGCATGTGGGATCTTCCCGGACCGGGGCACGAACCCATATCCCCTGCATCGGCAGGCGGACTCCCAACCACTGCGCCACCAGGGAAGCCCCCCAAGCTATATTTTTATATAACCAAATCAATCAAATTATGATTTCTAAGAAAATGTTTATGAATGTTTCAGAATGCTTAGCAAATATTCAGTTTTTCTTTAAAAAGCTAGTTTCTTCTGAAAATAACAAGTCTTAAGTCAAAGGTTTAAGTATGCCTGTTAAGTAGCAAAAATACAAAGCAGCTGTAAAATGACTAGTTATATTGAAATGACTTTAAGCTCTATAGTTCTCTTTTATATAGTTAACAAAATAATCTATATGAGAAGCTGTGTTTGAATGCTATTAGTCACAAACATCTCCATCAGTGAACTGCTGAACTGCATTTAGAATTCTGTAAGAGGTCTGCATTCATAAACATATTCACAGACTATAGGTATATGACCTAGGCTTCAATGTTTATTTTAATTATATCTATTTATATAGCTTTCAGGCAAAAATGATATTTCCTAGAGCCCCAATATATAAGAAAATCATGTTTAAGATTTTAATTTTCCTACCAAAGAGCTAATCTTAAGAAACAATTATCAAGAAACAATTATTTAAAGATTTAAAAGTTATCTTATTCTATCATTAATGTATAAAGCTATATAATTAGTTAGATCTTTCTCTATTAACCTAAAAACTTAATGGCACATAGGTATCATACCAACCAAGGTCTGTTAGTATCTATGTGGTAATGGCTTATTAGATAGGTAGTAAGAGCCAACCTGGAATTAAATTCTTTTTATGTTTTTGTATTTAAAATTCCTGGGTAATAGCAACTTTAAAAGGTACTGGATAAGCAATGATCTTCAATTTTATTTAAGCAAAAACTTCACCCTCGGGGCTTCCCTGGTGGCGCAGTGGTTGAGAGTCCGTCTGCCGATGCAGGGGACATGGGTTCGTGCCCCGGTCCGGGAAGATCCCACATGCCGTAGAACAGCTGGGTCCGTAAGCCATGGCCGCTGGGCCTGCGCGTCCGGAGCCTGTGCTCCACAACGGGAGAGGCCACAACAGTGAGACGCCCGCGTACCGCAAAAAAAAACAAAACAACTTCACCCTCCAATCTCACTAGCAGTACAAATAATATAAATACCAACGAAGGCATTCTAGAACCACGCATTTCATGTATTTTTACTTCCCCTTTCTGAGGTGACTGCCACTGATCAAGAAAACTTTCTAACTAATTAAGATTTTTCAAATCTTAATTTGTTTGGTTGAAAGTACCAATGGAAAGACTATTTATTTTATTTCATCCACATCAAAATCTGAACACTTGTTTCTTTTTTTCTGAACCTGCTGGCAATGCACATTTTCTAAGCACTTGACCAATCAAGTGACTGAAAGGCTGAACAATCCTTTGGACTTATTTTGGTGTCATGATTGAGTCTAAGGGAGGTCTAAGGCCGGGATTCTAGTCCCAGTTCTGCAACTAATTTACTTTGTCACTACTCTGGGTCTCCCTTTCCCCATTTGAGAAAGGACTGAACTCTAAGGGATCTTCCAGCTCTGTCACTTTAGGATTTTATATTTATGTTATTCACCTACTCAAAAACCTTAAGTCCATCTACAATTCCTAATTAGAGTCAAATCCCTTAGCCTTTTATTCCAGATCAGGTAGCCCCAATTTATCTTTCTGACCTTACTCCATTACACCTCAAATTGAAACCTCTGGTTCATCCATATTGCCCTATTCACAAGGAAGCTAACAGCACCTGCTAACATGTACTGAATGCTTACTGCAGACCAAGCAACTGTGCTAAGAGCTTTACATGCAATAGCTCATTAATTAAGCCTTACAATACTTGTATGAGATAGTACTATTAGTTAAGGCAACAGAAACTAAGAGGGATAATGAACCTTGTCCTAGGTCTCACAGCTAGTAAGTGTCAGGGCTAGGATTCAAAACTAGGTCTGCCTGCCTCTCAAGCACATACTTTTTATCACTACATATTACATGGATAAAGTATATAAATGGCCCATCTTCACTGAGGCCTTCGAAGCTTAAAACATCCTTTGTCACAGTTTTACTTTTTTCCTAATATAACTCATTTTTAAGGTTCAATTAAAGTGATACCTCTTTACCACTTCAGTCCCAAATTTCCTTTCCATCTCTAACCTATTAAAGCTTACTGTAACCCCCAATGACTAAATATATGTATCTTAATGTCTGAGAATTGTATAGGACTAATAAAGTACATCTAAATATATGTATCTTAGTGTCTGAGAATTGTATAGGACTAATCCTCCTGTGGAACATACAATAAAAGCAGGACAAAATACATAAAACATCAGTAACATGATGAAGTAAGCCATCAAGGCAGAACTTTAGGTTTATGATCCCTGAGAGAAAGAGGCTCACCAAGCCCCTCCACGTTCACCCAGGGCCTTTCCTCTGAGGGTATTTACATCAGGCACTGGAAGTTACTGGGAGATTCTGACTCTGTGTGACAAGGAAATAACAGCAACAGTCTTCTACTGAGCTTCTATGATGCCACCATGCACAATTCTATATACTTAAGATGTGACAGTATCACATTTTCACAATAATCGTAACAAGGGGATAAAATCCCATTTTACAGAGTGGAAAACCAAGGGCCAGAGATTCCAAAATCCATGCTCTTTTCACTATCTTCTTTTTTTATCTCAGAAAAACAGTGATCTAAGAGTATAAAGTAAATACAGTTAACAATGTAAAGAGTTTTACATTAATGCAACATGCATCTGATCTTGAATTGACTCCTATAATATCAGAGTCATCTTCGCTTAAAGATTAGTATCCTTCTGAAGTTCTGACAGATTAAATTATCTAATCAACTGTCAGAACTAGGATCTAAATTTTGTTTTATTTCCTGCGCTCGGTAGGCTACACATGTATCTTTAGTACAATGACTGCTAACTATACATGATGTTAACATAATCTAAGTAGGAATGCTTTTAATTCCTACAAATATCATGTCATGAAGGAGAATTTTTTTAAATGAAAAAGGCTTTTAAGTCAGATTCTGCTCCCCAGGGGCCAATGAAGACAGAGACCCTCAAATGGATTTTTTTTTTTTTTTTTTTGGTCTAGATATAAATAAACAGCTTTGGCAGTGAGGGTTTCCCCAGTCTTTCTGGAAGAATTTTCAAAAATATATCATGCTATTTAATGCTGTAACTTTTGCTTTCTCCCCAAAATACTGTCTTGCTAATTCAATTCAACAAATGTTTATTGAAAGCTAAGATGCACAATTTAAAGTTTTACTTTGAAAAGACTCTTTCATATTTTATTCAAAGCCAATACAATCTTTTTGTAACACTCCAATAAAGCATTAAGTGACTACAATCAAGGCAATTTATCATAAAGACATACTTTTTAATTTGCTAAAGGCTTCTCATGTCATAGATTGTTTGATAATTGTAGGTCACTTTATTAGGGTCTTTTGTCTGTTGGCCCTTTGGGTTCCTTTAATCCTGTCCAGCTGAATATTTTATGCCAATCTCATTCAACGGGTGGGAGGAGATAAGACTACAGAAATCTTACTCTACCCAGAGCTCAGCCCACCTCATACACTGCCTTCTAAGGAAATCTAACACACATTTCCTTACCTATGACTACCACACAGTAATCTGCGTGCCTCTTGTGATCTCAGAATGCCAGATCTTACATTATAGATACTTGTATACCAGTACACACATACTCATCATATACATAGATACATACACACATTTGTTTTCATGTATTCCTTCCCATGATGTCAAAGAAGATGCTTTCTAATATCTGCTGTCTTCTCTTGGTAAAAAACAAAATTAAAAAAATCCAGAAAGATTCAAACATACTTATGAGGCATAGTAGTAGTAGACTAGGAATCAAAAAGGTCTTACAGCCTCAAAACTCAGCTTCCACAATTGTCAAAGAGGGATAACATCCCTTTTGCCTGTTTTCCTAGGAGGATGAAATGAGATGATAAATAGAAAATTGCTCTGTACAAGGCCATAGGTAAATACAGTGTGCTATCACGCCCTCATGTTCTACTTCAGTAATATGTTCTAAACCTACACTTCCTGGTTTCCTCCTATCAATGTTAAAATTTATCTGCCTTTATCTAAACGTGGTCTATGCTTTCCATAAAAAATAATACACCTACGCAGTTGTAAAGGTCAAACCATACGAAGCGTACAAAGAAAAACAGCAGACCCCTTATACCTCCCACCCTATTCCCTGCTGCCCAAAGGGCAACAATTTTCATCTTTTTTAGCTGTTTGTGTTTCCTTCCTAGTTCTGAACAAAATGCATAAATTGCTACTTTCTGGCTTTTCTTTTTTTTTTTTAAGACTTTCTTGTATGGGAGATGATACTGTAGCTCTATTACAGTCCCAACCCCACCTACCCTCCAAACATACTTCCCCCTTCCCCTCATCATGACTCTCAAATTAATTTTGCTACAATTTTTGGCTAAATCTGTATTTCTCATAACTGAATCACAGAGTATATCATGATTAGATTTCCTTCTTTCATCTTCTATTTTTTCTGAAGTTACTAATTGCAAATTTTCTTTCCCTCAGTGTTCTATGTATCTATATTTGTAAGATGGGTAAATATTTTGAGACCTCACATATCTCAAAATGGGTTTTATCCTCACATTTGAATGAAAGTTTGACTGGGCATAAAATTCTAGGTTAAAAATCACTTCTGGGACTTCCCTGTTGGCGCAGTGGTTAGGAATCTGCCTGCCAATGCAGGGGAAAAGGGTTTGAGCCCCGGTCCGGGAAGATCCCACATGCCGCGGAGCAACTAAGCCCGTGCACCACAACTACTGAGGCTGTGCTCTAGAGCCTGCATGCCACAACTACTGAGCCCGTGTGCCACAACTACTGAGCCCGCATGCCACAACTACTGAAGCCCACACGCCTAGAGCCTGTGCTCCAAAACAAGAGAAGCCCCTGCTCGCCACTAGAGAAAGCCCGTGCACAGTAACAAAGACCCAACGCAGCCAATAATAAATAAATAAAATTTTAATAAAAAAATCACTTCTTAAGTTTGAATTTATTCCTAATTACCTTCTTGCTTCGTTGTGGTAGAAAGTACAATGCTATTCAGATCTCTGTACTTAGGATGCTTCTACTATCCCATCCCTATTCCAGACCAAGAAGCTTTTAGGTTTTTCTTTATCTCCAGTGTTCTGAAATTTTATGATTTGCCATCACAAAGTCTTTTTATTACACTAAGCTGATTGGTCCTTTTCATTATGGAAACTCATATCCTTCAGTTCTATAAACTTCTCTTGTGATATCTGAGAATTTCTCCATTCTTTTTCTCTATTCTGTTTCTGAAAATCATGTTATTCAGACATTGGGCCTCCTTGATCATGCCTCTAATTGTCTTGCTTTTTACCTCCTTTATTGTCTTTTGTTTCACTATCTGCTCTACCTCAATTTTATCTTCCAACTTTTCTAATTTTTAAAAATGTCTGATTATATTTTTAATCTCAAAAGCTTTCTTGTTCTCTGTTTTTTTTTTTTTTATGGCATCCTTTTTTCCTTAATGGATGCAAAATCTTCTCTGAAAATATTAGTTACAAATACTGGGGTTTTTTTTTTGAAGTTTTCTTCTATGACTTGTTTCTGTTCCCTCTGATTTGTTTTGGGCTCTGTGCATTCATAATACATTTTCTCAAGTCTATTCATAAGACTTTCTCTGGTTAACTGTTGATATTAAAAGATAAGGAACAAAAAACTAATTGGAAGCTCTATATGCATGGGTAGGATTCGCTGACTGATGGGCATCAACTTAACGTGACTGGGCAGGGACTGTCGGAACTGAGAGCCCTTAGATACTGGCCCCCAAACTAGACTCCTCTTATCTCCTGCTTAGAAGGTTTAAGGCTAAGAGCATTCTGGGAGTGTAGTGGGAAAGGGAAACTGATTATTTAATAAGCAGACTTTCTCTTGATACTCTTGTTTTCAACAAGGTGTCTCAGTCCCATTCTCAGCTATGCCTGGCATCCAGAACGCCTGTGGTTCAAACTCCAAAGAGTAAGTCTCCCATCTTCTACTGGGATGGTGAAAAACCAGTGGTCTGCTAGGGCCAACTTGGGATGGGGATCAAGGTGGTGTACAGTGGAGGAGTGTGGGGGTGGGGGGATGAGTGACGGTATCTAAACGTGCCTTCAATAAACTTTCTAACAATTCTTCAGTTTTCAGCTTCATACTACTCTCTGTCTGAGAGGCATATCAGAAGTCTAATTCCCACATATTTACTGGGTTTACTGGCAGATCCTCTCTGCCCCTCCCCCAAATTCAGCTTTGTCAATTCTGCTGAGTCAGTTACCACTTGTCCACTGGGTTTCCATAACCCCAAATTTTGTCAGCTTCATTCATCTGCCATCAGCTCTGCTCTTCTCTTTGTCCATATGTATTATACTTTTGTCATTCTTTATAGTGGAGTTAACAGAAATAAATATGCATACTAAATCTGCTATATTTAGTAGGAAGTCTGTCACATATTTTCCAAGTATGGGAGTTAGTTGATATATTGACAAAAGTTTCTTAATCTCTCTAAGCCTAAGTTTCCTCACCTGTAAAACAGAGTTATAAAAAAAATTTAAAAACTGCCTGATAGGTTTCCGTGAGAATTACGTGAGGTAAGAATGTAGGCTCTGAAGTCAGAAAGACCTGGGTTTGAATCCCAGATCTTCCACTTATTAACTGTTTGTCTCTGGCAACTCAATCTCAGTTTTCTCATCTTTTTAATGAGGTTAATAATAGTCACTAGCTCACAGAGCATCAGAAGGATTAAACAGGACAAAGTTTATAAAATTCTTCTGAAACATAACATGCCTCAGTTAACATTTATATCATTGCCCATAATGCTTTCTACACCTAAAATTACACACACAAGAACAAACACCTCATATCAGCCTATTTAAGTCTTATTCAGGACTTGGCTGAGTGAAGGCAAACTCCCACTCCTCTGCAAAAGCAACAAGATATAATAGGAATGGATGATAGATTAGGAAGTAGGAAGTCTGGGTATTATCATAAATGGCTGTGTGGCCACTGGACTGGTTTCCTGACTATAAAAAGAGAGAATCAGACCAAATGATCTCTAAGGTCTTCTACAGCTCAAATGTCCCTCCCTATCTCCTTTGTGGATGATCTGACTTTCAAAAATTTAATGTCTCTATTCTAATTACCTGACTGATACTGTTAATTTTTATAGGTATTTTCATATATCTTGCTTTTCCAACTACACAGTATATATTCACTCCATGAAAACCAAGATGAGTTGCTTCCCCAAACTAACAAAGTAGTAAGGCCACCCTTTGAATACTACATCAGAAAACAATGTTTCATGGTAAAAGTGATATATAAAACCACCAAAAAGAGAGAGAATGAGTTAGCAAGCTTGTAAGACTGTTAAAACTCGCAAGGAATTTTACTAAAAGTAACAAAAGAAGTTAATTTAAAGAAATAATATGTCAATTAGAAGGTAGGTTGGTCAGTACTGGAAGCACAGATGATTTCAACTTTTATTAGGATCCCAATGACCAGGTTTTCTGATTTCAGAGATGGAACATCAGGCTCAGTCTTATACCAGTAAATTTTCACATTACAGAACCATATTCTGAGATTCCATCCTCACTAAGCAACATTCTGAATATGGTTTGGCTTCCCATGAAGATCTACCAATAGAGAAAGACTGCTCCCTATTGCCAGCAATGATTTCTTATTTTAAACTAATGAAGTGACATTATGATTTTATATACTGGCATAATGAACCCACCCAAGAAACAGACCCATGGTGTGCCAACTGTCCCACCAGTAGGCCTTGGTAAATTCCTCCTGATAAAGTCACTCTGTGAAGCTTTTTGAAAGACAGATCACAGAATTTTTCCATATGAAACATCTGAAAACTATAAAGTTCCATAAGAAAGGAATCATGTGATCCTTCTTTAAATCTCTGAGGCCAGCTAGCTATACTACCTGGCATCTAGTAGAGCTTGCTACATAAGCGCTTCCTGATTGCTTCTTAAACTTTTCCAAAAAGCCAGTTATTGCATAATACAATTTTCCATACCCTATAGCAGTATGATAAGCACTTCACTCTGAATACATGACCAACAGTGTGTTAAGAAAAGAAAGAAAGGGAAGATAGAGCTAGAAAAGTGGTAAAGACTGAAAGAAAAAGCAAAACCAAAGAATTAGAGCCATTTCTTTCACCAAGCTATCCTATTCTATTGCTCCTCTTTCATAGTGACTGATTTTTACAGCCTATCTTATCTGCATCTAGAGCCAAGATCTTACCCATGCTGTGAGAAATTGGCAGTTTGACAGCACTGCCTGAAGTTCCCTGGGCCAAGGCTACAGTTTCCAGGAGTAAAGTTACCTAGCATATAAAGCACACACATTCCCACAGTAGTCTCTTGGTACTAAAAAGAGATATTTATTATATACAGTCTAGAATGGCTTTGATCAAATGAAAAACTGCTTATGGGCTTTGGACTACCCTTTGAACATCACTGCTCTATAATGACTAGAAGTAATAATAGTGACTAGAAGTAATAATTAGAAAGGCTCATTCATTAACTCCGTAAAACTTACTAAAACTTCTGCTCTAAGCCAGGTCCTATGTTAGATTTGGGGGTTAAAGGTATGAAGAGACATTGTCCCTGCCTTTAGAGACTTTGGAAACAAGTAAAGAGAGTAAATGTAACAATTTTATGTTGAATTTAAAGTTACTGTTATTTTGGGATTGCTAAGTAGCATGGAATAGTCACCTAGCATTGACCTTCAAAGATCTTATGGGGGGGAGCGCCACATTATATGCAGCTTCCTTAGATGTAAAGCTATGGCAGATACAAATAACAGTAATCATTTTTATTTTCAAAGCACTTTACATATTACAAAGTTCTCTTACATCCGTTATCTAATTCAATCCTCAAAGTAACCCTGTGAAGGATGAAAGGATTATTATAAATAGAAGAAATTAAGTGCTTAGAGAAGCGACCAGCCCTTACAAAACGAGTTAATTAGTAACAGAAACCTAGATTCGCAGTTCAAAGTTCATTTTACATATCATGATTCCGTTATCATCCAAATTTTGAAGAAAAGCCAAGTGACTCATTTACAGCCATAAGAAATGTCTAGAATATTCCTTGGGTCTGCAAAATACGTTAATAATATGTACATTTAATATAAAATATTTAGTAACCTGAAATGGAAAAATTATGCAAAAATCAACACAAATAATGACTTATGAAGACTTTAAAAAAAGTTTATAGTTCCATGATTCTCCCCCATCCTTAAACTTCCCCAAATTTCCTCATATAGCAAGAAATTCTGGTTTGCCAATAATTTATTTCACAAATCTTTTATGATTCAAAAACACAGTCAGTAAAATTCCTACAAAGCCATCAAAGGCAGATGTTTTAATCAAACCTGCAAAGCTGAGGAAACTCCCAGAAATCACTCTACCATCTGGGAACTTGTAACCCTGTTGCTTCATTTTCAAGTTCAAAGAGGTGAACAGTAAATGCATTTAATAGTACAAAAATTCAAGTTTTCCCAATCCTTAAAATACTGAGACCATTATTCAAGTAAAAAGGAAAAGCCACTATAAAAGGCTCAAAAAACATATTTATCCAGCAATAAACCTTAAATAAAACTCTTTCCAAAATGGAATTTAGGGTTAAAGCCAACAGGTCCATGAAAAATTCAAATATCCATTCTGGTGAAAGATAATTCTTTCATTAAAGTGGAGCACTTGTCCTTTTGTAATTGCTTTTCCGCTCTAAGAGGAAAAAAACACACCTTCACTGAAATCATTGTATAAAAACACAACTAATTACAAATATAACAATTACTATAGTCTTATTTTAAAATTTACTGTGAAATAATTTCAACACAGTCACCAAAAGCTTATGCTTCCTCTGATATCAGCCATATACTATATAAAGTTAAATGGGCTGTCTTGTCAAAGCCTAAGGTAACTGACTCTAAAAATATACTTTTTCTCATTCTGAACTAGTCAGATTGGTATTTAAATAAAACGTCATTAAATGTTGCACTAAATATGCAAGGATGAAAAGGTTACTTAAATACAAACTCTCCAAATGCACCACACAGAAACTGCCCCCAGCCACAGAAGATTGTATGATTGCATTCAAACACAACCCTTCTCCCCAGGATACACACACCACAAGAAAACAAAAATTTTAAAGCAGTACAGACAATGAAATATGAGAATAGAATTGATACCTGGAAGAAACGTTAGAGTTTATAAAGTCCAATGACTACAAGATAAACTGGAAAGACATCTGATATTAAGTATCAGCTGGGGAGGAATGCTTTATTTTTCTTTAAAGTTACTATATCTACTTAGTTCCTACTTTAGTTTTAGGCTGAGAGGTTCTAACGTGAAAAAAAAAACCAATAAAAAAACCCTCTGGCATCTAAATTTGGTACTAGGGCAAAAATATAAAAATCTACTAACAAAAGCTCTTATTAAAAGAGTTGTTGCCTTCCAGTCATTGAAAGCTCAGCTTGATTAGCCATTTCCAGAAAATTAAACAGAGATTTCCTCATTTCCGTAACATTCCCACAAAATCTTTTCCAAAAACTTTTGTTTTCTCTAAAATGGAACCCTACTGCAAGAAAAAATTAAAAGGGCTCAGTACCCCCACACACACAAAAAATCTACTGATTTAACATCAGTTTTCCATAAAAATTAATCTTCATGAGTCCCATATCTGAACTAAAAATTGACAAGCAAACTGTGCAAATCTGGACAGGTTACATTCTCTGATACATATGAAAAAAAGGGAATTTTGTCTTCTTAGATCTGTGCCACTTAAATAAAGGGGAATTGTATACAGCTTTTTTTCAGAATCTAACAGAAAAGGTTTTCTACTTCAAATGGCAACTTAACAAAGCCACTGCTAACATAACGTGCAATTCCAATATGAGTTCTAAATTTTGAAACAACTTAGAATCAAATTTTCTAATACTAAATATAAAGAGCAAGCAAGCTTTTGGGAAGAACTCAGAATCTGAAGTTTAAATGCTTATATTCATACTTGTTCTCTTAAAATAAAAATGTTTAAGTAGAATACATTTGAGGTTAAAATCCAATCAATCTCTAAAACCTAAAATCATAAGAATGCCATCTTTTATTTTAAAAGGGGGTAGGAGGTTTTCTAATATGATGATGGAAAACCAAAGCATATCTGCCTGTTTTATAAATATCTATGTCCTTCCCTGGACTCAAAAATCCACATTTCCCTTGGTTTTCTTCTATCTTCAATCTCACTGAACACCACTGTCACATTCAGATTACAACATCTAGCCAAAGGCAGAGATCACATACAAGTTCCCTGAAGACTTCTAAAACATTAAAACCAGTAGAAGAGCAGAGGAAATACTTTCATGCTTGGAGCTGCTGGGAAATCCTTCTCTCCTTTTAGAAAAATAAACCTCTCGCTCTAAACATAATTACTTTTAGGAACAAAACATCACTCTACATACAGATACACAGCACTCTCAATTAATAATTCTACAGATTTTGCTAGTACTTTGGCTTAAAAAAAAAAAAAAAAGCCTATTTAGGAAAGGAACAGTATTCCAAGGATTTTTTTTTCCAGAAAGAGAATAGCAATAGAGAATCAGAATTTCTCCTTCTCTCATTCAAATATGGATTCCTTAACACTAACTGAAAGAACGCTTTTAAAAAGAATTAGTTACTACTTTATTAGATGATACCATTTAACCACAAAGAGACCATCTCAATCAACCCCTCCTATTTTAAAAATGAACTAGCTAAATGTACATTGTATTTTCTGACTCAGTTGCCTAGGACCTTTCTTCCTGATATTCTAGTATTTCAGAAAGTCTCTAGCTAAAAAGAGCAGAGAAGACTAAAGACACTTTTCAATGTATTTTCACCATTATAAAAATGGCAGCCATCAGCCTATCATTTAATTATTTTTCAGCTTATTTAAATGCATTTTGCTGTAAAAGAGAAATCTAACTCAATTCAAATATTCTCAATACACACATACACAAAGGCTTGGGCAAAAATACTACAACACAATCACTTTCAGTATACATATTTGTTTAGGTCTCAGTGAAGCATGGCATAAAATACAGCTTAGTTTTTCTATAAATTATATGATTTGACTGCACTTTTGCTTCATGGTTCAATGCAAAAATTTTATTATTTTTTTAAATTTATTTTTTAAGATTTTTTTTTTGATGTGGACCATTTTTTTTTTTAAGTCTTTACTGAATTTGTTACAATATTGCTTCTCTTTTATGTTTTTTGGTTTCTTGGCAATGAGACATGTGGGATATTAGCTCCTCAACCAGGGACTGAACCCACACCCCCTGCATTGGAAGGCAAAGTCTTAACCACTGAACCGCCAGGGAAGTCCCCCCAAATTTTAAATTAATGTTTAAGTTTTCACATTATTCACTGTATTGAGAATTCTCTCAAGAGAATAAGACATAAAACATTTGACTTTCTGAATGACAGTGTGGAAACCTGCAGGGTAGTTACACTTTGACAGAGGTAAAGAAAATTTTAAAACCCTGTTAATTCATCACTGTATTTTAATATTTCCTGTTAAAAGAAATCAATTGTACATGAAGCTCAAACAGCTGGAAAGAACCCAGAAAAGCAACAAGAAAATGATGACTTTTAAAAATGCTGACGCTTTTCACACCCAGGTTCAGTCATGCCAGCTGGAGAGAGGTGTTAGATATGGCTTTATTCATTTTAAGTCTGAGAATTAAATACAGTCATTTCCATGACATTATGGAAATAGGAACGAAGAGCAATTTATCTTCATGGTCCTGATTCTTCTCATTCGAAAGCATTAAAAAAAATCATTTCTGCAAACTTAAAAGGTATTTTGGATGGATCATTTGTTAACTATTGCTTAGAGTCAAACTATTTTGTCCCATATTTCCCAGTGAACTAGAAATACAAAAAGATAAAAAGGAAACACACACACACACACACACACACACACACACACACACACACACAACACAGTGACCCAATATCTGAACCACTTCAGACATGAAATCCATTAAGGGGGCCTTTGCTCCTAACTGTGTAAGGGTCCTTAGCTATCATCTGACTCGCACAAGAAGTACACATGGCCCCTGAGAGGCGCTTTAGTCCCCTTTGGAAGACACTGTTGGAAAGACTATAAATGACACAGTTGCAGAAACTATTACTAATAGCAAGCCAGGTGGTCAAGAAGGATGCGAAGCGGTTGCTGTGGCCAGTGGAGCTCTCCAGTAAGAAGTAGATGATGTATGGCAACCAGAGGATGTAAAATACACTAGTAATTCGGAACAGGACCATGGCATAGCGCTTATCAGGACAGGCCTGCACCTCCCCAGTCTCCCCACTCTGGCTGCTGAAGCGGGCTTGCCTTTCGCTGATTTCCTTTGTGTGCTGTTGGCAGATGCGGAAGATGTTGAAATAGGTGAAGCACACAATGAGGGCTGCTGGGGCATATAACATCATCACGATGAACAGGGTGAAGTAGGGGTCGGTGTGCCAGGACTCCGCACACCACTGAAACACATCTCCATGATATCCAGGTTTGCCCCAGTGGAAAAAGGAAGGCAGGAAGACCAGGGTGGAGTATAGCCAAATCAGGAAAATACACAGACGCAGTCTCCAGGGCGTAACCAGGGTATTATAGGTTAGAGGCTTAGTGATGGCAATATATCTATCGATGCTGATACAGGCCAGAGAGGCCATGGAGACACTCTTCAGAACTGATACTACAAAACCAAATACCTGGCAAGTCAAGGACTCCTCTACTGGAAGCGGGTAGTGGAGGAGTGATAAAGAAGGGACCAGGCAGCTTACCCCAACCAAGAGGTCAGCATATGCCATAGTCTGGATAAAATAACTTGTAGTATGGTGGTTCAACAAAGGTGCACAATGAAATACAAAAATCACAATAATGTTGCCAGAAATAATCAACACAGTTAGAAAGACAATAATTAATACTTCCAAAAGGCAAAAATTGACAGTTTCCAAATAGCCAAATGCCAAGAGGCAAAAAGGGTGGCTGCTCTGATTACCATCCAAGGTAGAGTTCATCTTGAGCTCAGGAGTGATCTCTCACTTCATGCTGCCGCTTGGCTGCTGCCAACAGTTCAAAGGAGCAGCTGCTGTCATTGCGGTCAGCTCTGTGTGTCTGTAATAATGCCCGAGGAGCCTTAGTCCCCAAGCTCCCGATGCTGCTGCTCTGATGCATTGCCTGCAGTGCAATTCCCCTTTAAATCCTTCTTGGAATAGGGAGAACCAGCAGCAGTTGTCTGGCCAGTCCGAGATGCGGCCATAGTACCAGGTTTACCATACACATAGCACCAGGGGAGTAAGGCAAACTCTGTACAATGTCTTCAGGCCAATGAGGGTACGGGGTAGGGGCAGAAGGGAAGGGAGGAAGATTAGGACTTCAGCAGGAGTTGTAATGAGTCTCCTCTGAACAGCTGATAGAAGAAAAGGAAAGAGCGTTTTACATTTTGCATCCAATGCCCTAATCAAGAACCTGGCTAGCTCGAGCTGGTATCACCCCTCCCACTCTATCCCACCCCACCCAGTACAACTATTCACGGCTACCCTCAGTAGCACCCCACATAATTGGTCCTTACTCTACAGGGGAGGCGCAGCAACAGCAAGCTTTCATGATCAACATAAAACAAAATCAATCGCAAGTCAGATCAATCTAACCCCATTTCCTTTCATTTAAGCTTTTCGGGGGAGAAGAGGAATCTGCTTATAGAATTTAATTACCATGAATAAAATTAGCCAAGATAACTTATTTTCTTCATTGATTCCAATGTAATATTTTGCCTCTTAGAAAAATTTCAACAGCATTGATCTGTCTAGCTCAATTTCAGAGTATTACCTGTAATTCAGCATGCTGCGATCCAAACAAAAGCCACAGAACACCTTAACAGAAAGCCTTGCAAAGCAGGAATGTGCCTCAGCCCCGTTTACTGCAGAAATGAGACACAGAGGGAGGGGATAAAGGAGTAGGAGGGGAAATAGGGAGAAGAGGGGCTTGGGAAAAGGAAGAGGCGGGGGAGGGGAAAGAAAACGCCTGTGTGCGCACACACTCCGGCATCTTTAGCAGCTCATTAGAATTCATTGCCAGAGAGGTGCTCCCTGATTTCCAGACAGCACAGTGGGGGAATAACTTAATATGCCTGCAGGGCAGCGTTTGAAGGCTGTTTCCTCGTCTGTCTGGAATCCCCCTCTTAGTAGATGAAGCAGAATTTAGACTGCTAGTAAGGAGAAGAGGTAGTAAGCAGGACAGACAGCAAGCCAGGAATTAGATTGAAACACACTGCCAGAGGGGTAATGGTGAGAGGAAATTCCTACTTTCTTGTAGCATTTCCCATAGAACAAAGAGCAATGTTAAAGAATGAAAGTGTGTTAACAGTGCGTGACAACTGAGGAATCATAATTCAGCACAAGAAGTTCTAGCTAGAAGGCTACATATTTAGCATTAATTTTCTCTCATGATTCACTAAATATGGATCTATTTTAAGAAACGTGACCAAAACAACAAACAAAAATTAGGTTTTCAAGAGAAAAAATAAAGAAAATCCCATCTACTCTGAATATTGCAGAAACAGCACACACAAAGAGGAATTACATTGTTCCTGTATTTGACACTATCCTATGGTTTTGAGATGCCATTACTTGCTTCTAGTTTGCTGAGAAGTGGTACACAAATATACAAACAAAAGATGGACAAGAAAATGCACCCACTTCCACCCAGGTTTGAAAATTGCAGGAAGTTTCATGGTACAAACTAGCTTTGTATCTTAGAATATACAATCTTGTTTGTGCTTACTTAACACAAGGCAAATTAGGATTTTATTGTGGCTCTTCAGGTGATGTCATAAGTGATGACAATTTTCAGCTAATTGGGAGTGTCAAATTATGACAATTTTTAGTTAATTAGAAATGTGTATTTTTATTGTCTTTTCCTCCAGTGATTCAAATTCATAAGATTCACTTCTGGGCATTATCTATCACTTATTATTTAGTAAAAATGAGCTTTAAATGTTGATTTATTTAATTATTTTAGTTCAGCTGATGTGGGTGTATTTATATCGATGTCATTCCAAACCCAATTTAATTCCCCTCCCTCTCCCTCATCTCGCACATTCATTCAATCACCAAGTGCCAAGGATTCTTTCTACCTGTGAAATTTCTCTCAAGAAGTTACCTCTTTCTCTATCCCTTCTGCCACTGAAACAAACCAAGTGACAATTATCTCTTGCATGAATTGCTAACAGGTTTTGCTGCAATTTATCTTATTCCATTCTAACTCAATAATACAAATAATAACAATAACAAACCAAGTAACAATTATCTCTTGCCTGAATTACTAGGTTTTGCTGCAATTAATCTTACTCCATTCTAACTCAATGATAATATAAATAATAACAATAACTAAGTGGTTAATTTATACTTACCAGGGGCTATGAATTGTACTAAGTGTTTTCATGCATTATCTAAGCTATTCTAACTACTCTACAAATAAGATACTATTATTATCATATTTTACACATAGGAAACAAAAGGTTTAATTGTAAATTGCCCAGTGTCAATGGCCTGAAAACTAGGATTTGAATCAAGATAATCTACCTTTAGATGGACACACTAAATCACTTTGCATACTGCCTTCCAAACCTGAATATATGATTTGCCTACTTAAAATGACTTCCTATTGCCTGAGATATTAAATATGCCTTATTTAAGCTTTCTAAGATCTGGCTCCTACCTACCTTCTCTGACTTTACCAACTTTCACACTCTGAAACTGCCAAGCTCTTTATCACCCTTGAGAACATGCTTTTCCCCTTGACTTTTAACATCACACATGCCATGCACACATGCCCCCCTCTCCTACCACCACAATCCCCCTCCCTGGATAATTCTGAACAAGAGAACTTTTTGAACCCTTAGATGAGAAGTCCTTGTCATTTGCTGCACAACAGTATGTATCTTCTTTTCTATAACCCTCATGCAACTTTATTCCAAATGGTTAGTTAATTGCCTATTTCCCTCATTAGACTGTAGATTCCCCCAAACCAGAGAACTGGTATATTTTATTCATGGGCATAACCATAAGACCTTAACACACGGCCGGCACAAAGCAGGCTTTCAAAGGTATTTCTGATTGACTAAACAACAAATGCCTAATAAAACAACAGGCATTTGTTTTTGGATGGGAAGACCTTTCAAGTAAAATCCTAGTATGGTAACAGTTTAATTCACCCATAATTATTAGGTTGATGCATGTGAAATTGCCTATTTGTAAATCAAACACTGTCAGATACCAGCAAATTTAATATGACCAAACCTAATTATGTTTTTATAGTCTTATAATTCAGAAAGAACTTGAAAACTGCCTGGACAGGTATGACTTACAGAAACTCATCAGAGGGTACATGAATTTACAAAGATGGGATATAGGGACTTAAAAATTATTTTCACAAATAACAATTTAAAGGAATAGTATCTCAGTCCATTAGAAATGCTATAACAAAAATACCATAGACTGAATTGCCTATAAACAATAAATTTATTTCTCATAGTCCCGGAGACTGGGAAGCCCAAGATCAAGGTGTTGGCAATTTGGTGTCTGGTGAGAATCCACAGTCATCTTACACTGTGTCCTCACATGGCAGAAGGGGCAAGGGAGCTTTCTATGGTCTTTTTTTATAAGGATACTAAACCCATTCATGAGGGCTCTACCCCCTTGAGAGGTCCCTTGAATCTTGAATCTCCTCTCAAAGGCCCCACCTCCAAACACCATCACATTGTTGGGGGTGGGGGTGGTGTTAGGGTTTCAACATATGAATTTTGGGGAGCCAAGAACATTCAGTCTATAGCTGACCTACTATGGCAACTGCTATAGTGGAGCAGACAATAAAGTTCTGAAAGTCCACTGGCAATTGTTTTCTTACAGAATCAGACAGCAAGAGTACTGAGTTGTGAAACAGTAGAATCACAGGCTATTTTGGAGGCAGGACTCAAACATTCCATTTAATTTTTCCAGAATGTTAAAGCTTAAAGGAAACTTAAAGGAAGCTCAACCATTTACTTCAGCAACCTCATTTCAGCAGAGAAAAGGAAATAGTCAGAACCTCATCTGAGTTCATGTAAGCCAGTGGCAGAGTTGAAACTAGTACCCAGACACTTCCTAACTTCATGGCCAGTGATCTTTTTGCTAACTTGATCCCCTTTTTGTTTAGTATCCACAGGAGGTTCTTATGATTAAATATTATTGAATCCTTGACTATTACCAAATCAACCAGGAAGAGATTTTTAATTAAAACGAAGTTATAATTAGATATTTAAATTATTTTTCCAGACTGGTAAAATGTGGCTGGGCCTCCAGGGCTTCCCTTGGACAATCAGAAATGTAAATATCGATTATGTGGCTCTGGATAAAAACTTGAAATTGATGGCAAAAGACTGTTACCACTGAGGTTTGCCACTAAAATCACTAGCGAAAACAATGCAAATAGGTTTCAGAAAACACAAGGCTGACTGGATGGAAGGAAAGAGAAACATCAGAACACGCTGCTATTTCATTATTCTTTTATTTATTAAAAGAATCTGTTAAGGAAGCCATTCTGATGTAAATTTTTGGTACTAAGCAAAATAAATAGTCACTGATATAAAAGGTGAAAAATAACCAAAAGAAAGAAGGACCAGAGGATGATTCTGGAAGATGGAGACCAGAAAGCACCCTCTTTTCCCTCCATTCTCAACTCCAATTTACTTGATTTACCAGACCCAAATAGCTATAGGTCTTACAGCTGGGAGTAAGAGAGCCCGTAAGAGTCCCTGTGAATTACTTAGGGCTTCTTTCCCCTGTGCCTGACAAGTTCTAACTAGAGACTAGGGTTGAGGAACCCTCTGTCAAAGACCAGAGAGAACAGAAAACTAAAAATCCAGGAGTATTTGGTCTGCAGAAATTTATTCCATGAAGCCAAGGGTAGTTCAATATCAAGAAGCCTATCATATGTTGATAACGCATCTACTCCAAGAACAAGTTAAAGAAAATCATATTCACTATTAAGTGCTGAAAAAGTCCTTCATAAAATTTCAGTAGACATTCCTAATAAAAAAAATCAAAGCCTGAGATAGAATAAAATCACTTAAATAAAATAAAAAGTATTACCAAAAAACCCCCACAACTGAATAGCATGCTTTCCAGAAGTCTGAATCACTAAGACCATTTTAATTAAAATCAGGAACTCAATAGGGATGCTATCACCACCATCATTAAACACTGTCTTAAAGCTTCTATCAAATATAAAAACAAGAAAATTTAGTAGCCTGAATAAACAGTGAAAAAAGAAGTGAAACTGTTTTTGCTGCTATTATCATATACCAGAAAATCTTAAAAGATGCTAGTATAAAATTAGGAGGATTAATCAAAATATCAAGAGGTAGATGGATAGAGAATTAGAAAAAATTAATGTCTATTCTCTGTTGTAGCAATTAGCTACTTAGAAATGGAAATCAGAAAAAAGAATATTCCATTTGCTATAGCGACAACACTCTAAGATAATTCTTAGGAATAAATTTAACAAAAGAGGAACAAGACATATATGAAGGCAACTCTGAAGTCTTCCAACAGACATAAGACCTTGACAAGTGGAAAGGCATACCATATTCTCAGATGTAAAGATATTATAACAATGTATCTTATAACCTAAATTAATATGTGAATTAAATGTAATTCAAACTAGAATCCTTATATAACTTTTCAGGATAATGGTGAGACTGGAGAAAATGACTTTAAAGTTTATATGGAAGATTAAATATGCAAAAATAGATAAGAAAAATATGAAACAGGAAACAGTGAAAAAAAGACTTGCTTTACTGGATATTAGAACATAACTCAGAGCCTCTTTAACCAAAACAGTATTGGTATAGGAATACACAAAAATAAATAAATAGAACAAGCTAGAAATCAATCCCAGCATATATGAGAATTTAAGATATAACAAACGTGGCAGTTCTACTCAGTAGGAAAATAGAAGTAGCACAACTGGTTATCCATCTGGGAGAAAGTAAAATTGGACTGCTATCATATGCCATGTACAAAAATAAATTCCAGATGGATTAAAGACATAAAAATATAACACGTACAATAAAAATCACAAGGAAACGTTGGAAAGTATATTTACAAAATCTAGAGGTAGGAGAGACCTTAACCAAGATGCAATTTTCTACATAAAAATTGAAAGTGTTTCGTATGGCATGAAACCATAAAGTTAATATAAATCTAAAATTCTAGAAAGATATTTATAATGAAACTACAAAGAATATAATTATATAAAGTACTTAGAAACTGACATCTTAAAGTTAATAGAAAAATATACAAAGAATATAAAGAGATGGAAGAGCAAATCGCTCAAATTTATTTGTAGTCAGGGAACTGCAAACTAAAGACATACTGGCATCACTTACATCCACTGACAGCAAAACTTACACTGATAACTAATACTGTTTGGGATATGTGTTAATAGGTACGTTCCTACATTGCTGGTGGAACTGTGAACTGTCATATATGGCCTTTCACAGAGGCAATCTGGACATAAGTAAATTAAATACAAAAATTAAATAACAAGTTTAAAAAACATATTACCCTTTGATCCAACAATCACACTACTGAGACTATTCAATAAAAGTCAAAGATTTAGAACATGTGTAAGATTGTTTAGTAAACACTATTTAGAGGCTAAAAACTTGAAACAAAATAAATGCCTACCAATAGAAGAATAACTGAATAAAAGATTGCACTGTCTTAGTCTGCCTGGGTTTCTATAACAAAACACCACAGACTGGATGGCTTATAAACAGCAGAATTTTATTGCTCACAATTCTGGAGGCTAGTAGTCTAAGATCAGAGTGCCACACAGCTGGGCTCTGGTGAAGGCCCTCTTCTGGGCTACACACTGCCGACTTCTAGTTGTATCCTCACATTGTGGAAGGTGGGGAGGATCTTTCCCGAGACTCTTTTATAACGGTGCTAACCCAAGCATGAGGGTTCTGCCCTCATGGCCTAATCACCTCCCTATCACCTTGGTATAGTGGTTAGGTTTCAACATGAAATTTAAGGGACACAGTCAGACCATAGCACCTGTTATCAATATACACAAGAGGGCTTCCCTGGTGGCGCAGTGGTTGAGAGTCCACCTGCTGACGCAGGGGAAGCGGGTTCGTGCCCCGGTCCGGGAAGATCCCACATGCCGCGGAGCAGCTGGGCCCCTGAGCCATGGCCGCTGAGCCTGCGCATCTGGAGCCTGTGCTCCGCAACGGGAGAGGCCACAACAGTGAGAGGCCCACGTACCGCAAAAAACAAAAACAAAACAAAAAACAACACAAGAATGTTCACAGCAGCTTTATAAAAGCTAAAACAGGGAGAAATTTAAAAAGCCACAAACATCTATAATAGCAGAACAGATTTTTTTTAAAGTGTGATTTAAATATTCATACGATGGAATATTCTCAGCAATTAAAAAAACGAAAACAAATATAAAACAAACTACTGATACACTCCCAAAATGGATGACCAAAAGAAGTCAAATACAAATGAGTACATGCTGCATGACTGTTTGTAAATAAAGTTCAAGAACAATCAAAACTAATCTAGGGAAAGATTACAGTAAGTCCCCTACATATGACGAGTTCTGTTCCGAGAGCACTTTTGTAAGTCCAGTCTGTTCCCAAGTCCAACAAAGTTAGCCTAGGTACCCAACTAAAACAACTGGCTATACAGTACTGTGCTGTAATAGGTTTATAATACTTTTCACACAAACAATACATAAAAAAACAAATAAAAACAAAAAATAAAACATTTTAAACCTTATAGTACAGTACCTTGAAAAGTACAGTAGTATCAGCTACATCACCACTGCTTTCATGCTGGCTTCTGGACATCCTGGGCTTGAAATAAAGATTCTGTACTACTGTACTCTATACAGTACTGTACAGTAAAGAACACAAAAGCACAGCCACTTGTACATGATGCACCACGTGACAATGTACGCCAGATACGTGAACTAACTTACATGATTGGACATGCAAACGTGTTTGCATCTTTGAAAGTTCGCAACTTGAAGGTTCGTATGTAGGGGACTTACTGTATTGGTTTTTCAGGGGTGGTGTAGGAGTGGTTATGACTAGAAAGGGACAATAACAACTTTTTGGGGTGATGGATATATTCTTCCTTTTAGTAATGATCAGAGCAGTGTATTCATATGTAATGGAGCCGTACACTTTAAAGTTGTGTATTTTAGCCTATGTAAATTACAGCTTGCTGTAAAAAAAAATTTTTTTAAATTTAAAGTAGTTTCTCCCCTCAAAAAAATTCAGAGCAAATTTTTAAAATGTCAATTATAATAATAACTACCAGGTTCCTATTCGAGAAACAGATATCACCATTTTCATGGAACCAGAAAAATAGAGTACTTCATGTCTTCCTTTTTTTTTTTTTGCAGTACACAGGCCTCTCACTGTTGTGGTCTCTCCTGCTACAGAGCACAGGCTCTGGATGCGCAGGCTCAGTGGCCATCGCTCACGGGCCCAGCCGCTCCGCGGCATGTGGGATCTTCCCGGACCGGGGCACAAACCCGCATCCCCTGCATCGGCAGGTGGACTCCCAACCACTGCGCCACCAGGGAAGCCCAAATACTTCATGTCTTTAAATTATCTCTATGAGTAGCCACACCAAAAATATTTAAGAAATAATTTTTGGCCAAACATTTCAAAGGACTTCAAAATGTTATAATTATATATCCAAAATAGGATTTGCCAATAAAAGAAAAAAATCAACTAAGTGTACTTTTGCTAGCCATACATGTTGCATAACCTTGTTCTTCCATGTCTCTAATGGTACTATGAGTACAACGCTCTGCCATTCTTCCATGCCTAGGGAGGTCTTTTCTGGAACCCATCTTAAACATCATATTCCTGATAAAGACTCTCCTATTCCCCCAGGCTGAATTAATCACTCCTTTTGGTGGTTCCCACTGTGCTTTTCCAGACTATCACATGATTTATGTTAATTGCTTTTGTGTTTGACCTCCTAGCTCCAGCACTGTGGTTGTAATAGGCACTCAATATAGCTGGTTAAACAATAACATCAACATAATGAAGGGAAACAGAATATTAGTTCCTGAAGGAAAATACATCTGTCTGGAAACAAGATGATGAATAGAAACACTAATATTTTGAGCAAATAAAAGTCATTTTTCTCCACTTAGAGGGTGGGAGGGAGATGCAAGAAGGAGGAGATATGAGGATATATGTATATGTACAGCTGATTCACTTTGTTATAAAGCAGAAACTAACACACCATTGTAAAGCAATTATACTCTAATAAAGGTGTTAAAAAAAAAGTCATATTTCTGCTGAGGAAAGATCTGATTTCATGTTCAAATGTTGTCCTTACCTATAAGGTTTTTTTTTTAATTATAGTTTTATAGAGATACTATTCACCTCATAACGTTTTAATATATTTTTAAAAGAAGTCCCACCTTTTGTCACATTGAAAATTTTTCATATATTACTGGGGGTTCTGAGAAATTCATTCATAATTCAGGTTTGGGATTTGCATATCATTGGAGAAACTGCTTCCTAAAGATAAAAACTTGAAGAATTTTAGAAAACAAAAACAAAACTTATAACCAGTACCATGGGTCCTGCAAAAGGCACAAAGCACAGCCTGACCTTGCAAAAAATTAGTTTAAATTCTTGTATACTTGTACAAGGAAAAATTTCGTTGCTTCACTTGCAAAACCTTGAGCAATTCATGAACTTGAGAAGGGGATACTATAAAAAATAGAATTCTTCACTTTAGAGGAATGAACTAAAAGGGAATATGGTTTACGATATAAGAACCATGTTCTTCCAATTGTAAAAACTAGGACTAGGCCTTATCTACAAAGAGCACATTTCTTTGAAGTGTGAAAAGGATTAAAATAAACAAAGGGGGCTTCCCTGGTGGCGCAGTTGTTGAGAGTCCACCTGCCGATGCAGGGGACACGGGTTCGTGCCCCAGTCTGGGAAGATCCCACATGCCGCGGAGCGGCTGGGCCCGTGAGCCATGGCCGCTGGGCCTGCGCGTCTGGAGCCTGTGCTCCGCAACGTGAGAGGCCCGCGTACTGCAAAAATATAAATAAAGAAAGAAAGAAAATAAAGAAAGGAGGGCTTCCCTGGTGGTGCAGTGGTTGAGAGTCCGCCTGCCGATGCAGGGGACGCGGGTAATGCCCCAGTCCGGGAAGATCCCACATGCCGCGGAGCGGCTGGGCCTGTGAGCCATGGCCGCTGAGCCTGCGTGTCCGGAGCCTGTGCTCCACAGCGGGAGAGGCCACAACAGTGAGACGCCCGTGTACCGCAAAATAAATAAATAAATACATAAACAAACAAACGAAAGTTTTTACACATGGCACAGCACAACTGACCTGACTAAGAATGAAATTATGGTCAAAAGAGATTCATACACAAAGGGTAGAGGCCATCTTTTGCCTCTGAGGTGAAAAGGAAGGAAGAAAACCTATGCCTTCTCCTTTGTGCCAATACTAGAAATATCTCTGGGACAGAAGTATGAAAGTTCTACTCTTACATCAGATAAACGAATTATATAAAATTCTTAGAAATCAAATAGCCACAATGATCTTTTTGTAATAAATTTCTAAAAGGACTAATGCTGAAGCTGAATTATCATCCCCTTACCTTTGTGATGAGAATTCGGTACTTTTCTACCAGGTGGTCATTGTTGTGACAACCTGCTAGCAGCTGCCAGACTTCTCCTCGAAGAGCTTCAGGAACACCGCTTCTTACTAAGGATGACAACTGCTTTGGCCTCACACTCAAGTTAAGATGCCTAAAAATAAAGCCATAATCCATAAGTGCATTAAAGACAGCTTCTCTAAAAGAGTGTTATTTTTATGAAAGCTAAACTAAATGATATACAAAGACTTAATAAAGGTAATATAGTTTTAAAAAAAGTCATTGAACTAGATGTGGCCAATGTAACTGTAAAAGATTGAGTGGAGGAAAGAATTCTGAAGTCAGACTGCTTCTTAAAGTATCTTTAAATTATTACTCTACTTTTTTTTGATAAAAAGCAAAACTGGAAACCACAGCTTTATGGTTGTAGTTTGTATAAGAAAAACAAAGCAAAATTCCAATCATTTGACACATAGCCAAAGATAAGAGCTCGACTCTGCATCAAAATTGATAAGCAAACTGTGTATTTTTACATTTTACATTTAAATATATATTTGTTCCAAGTGAGAATAAATATAAAGATATATGATTTCAGCAGTTTTTATGACACCTTACTTCCAGTAACTTTTTTGAATAACTATGGTGGATAAGAAAGTTTCTACTGTACTATTTTAACATCAAAACAAGTCATTAAAGTCTTTGAGCTTCATTTATCTCATCTACAAAATGGGGGAAATAAAACAACTTTTTTGCGGGGTCGTGCTGTGTGGCATGTGGGATCTCAGCTCCAAGACCAGGGATCAAACCCATGCCCCCACTGCAGTGGAAGCACAGAGTCCTAACCACTAGACCGCCAGGGAATTCCCTAAAATACTTTTTTTGGGGGGGAAATAAAACATCTTGAGGGATTTCTCAGTTGGCGCAGTGGTTAAGACTCTGAGCTCCCAAGGCAGGGGGCCAAGGTTCCATCGCTAGTCAGGGAACTAGATCCCACATGCATGCCGCAACTAAGAGTTCACATGCCACAACTAAGGAGCCTGAGAGCCGCAACTAAGACGTGGTGCAACCAAATAAATAAACAAACAATAAATAAAGGAAACACAGCATTAAATTATAAAAAAAAATCTTGAAATGTTGGTATTAGTTTACAAAGTGCTTTTGCACATAATTTTATTTGCTGCTTACAACCACCATCTGAGGTATGTGACAGTATCTCCAGTTCTACAGATGCAGAAAGAAGTTCAGGGAAGTTGATTACAAGACTGAGGTAGCCTCAAACTCTAAGACTAATGAATGCACTATATGTTACGTAATAGCTGCTTTGTGATTTGAAAGCCACCATTACTGACACATAAAGCAGGATCCTGACACAGAGGAATTCTTGTGACTATCAGATTTAAACAGAAGTTACTGGTACAAAATGACCACTATCAAAATACAAAAAGGTCTGAGACTTTTCTCAAAATTCTCCCAGAATACTAGCACAATAATGCACAGTACATTTAAAAATGGTTAATTCTGTGATGCTAGCACCCTAATATAAGAGCTATAGATAGTTCAGTATAGTTTTGGCTTTGCTTAGAAAAAAAAACTATATAAAAGTTGAACAGGTGGGAGCAGAAAGGACAAAAGTAGTCCTATTACCTAATTCAAGGATTGGTACACTTTGGCCTGTGGGACAAATCTGGCTCACCATGTGTTTCTGTAAATCAACTCTTATTGAAACAGCCATTTTTATTTCTTTACGTGCTGTCTATGGCTGCTTTCACACTGCAACAGCAGAGTTGAGTAGTTGCAATAGAGACTATTGACCACAAAGCCTAAAACATTTATACTTGGCTCTTTACAAAAAAAATAAACCTAACCCCCAGGATTATTTGATAACCCTAGCTTGATTTATATTGATAAAATTATTTTCAGAATAATTTTATGTCACTTATAATAATAACTAGCTAACTCAGCATACTATTTTATTACTGACATTAGTTCTCTTATTGACTAAAATTCATATCAAAAGGAACTTGGAGAATTAGAGCGCAAAGGTATATTTATTACAATTACTGCCACTAAAATCTAATGTAGAGTTAAATAAACCAGCTTTGGGACCAGACTTGACTGTGTTAAAAATTCTGGGTGCTGTTTACTAACTAGAATTGCTGACTTAATCTCTAAGCCAGTTTCCTCATCTATAAAAATGGATACTATTTTATAAGGTTGTTATAGTTGAAATAGAGCACATAACTTAGCACAGCACCGGATACGTGATAAATCTATTACTTCTTACTATGATTACTACCATTACAACATCTATTATTTTTAATCTAGAATAATCCTGAGTGGTGGTTCTACAGACTTGTATTTTGTAAATGAAGAAACAGACTCAAAAGAGTTAAGTGACCTGCCCAATATCATATAGCTTAGAAATAGGAGAGGTAGGATTTGAAGCCAGGTCTACCAGGCTCTAAAACTCCATGATACTGTGGATGGTTCCTATTACAGAACACATATAATAATGATGAAAAAAAATAATGACAAAATGAATTGAAGAAGAGAAACTGTATTATTATTTCTAAAGACATGACTGAAACCAGCAAAAACAGTTTTAAACACCCTGAAAGACAGTTGATACAGATGGAAACTTAGTTAATATATTTGAAGGAGTAAGATAAGGATATCATTTAATCAAATGAATAACAAAATGAATAAACAAAGCTTGATAAAACAAACTCCAAGCAACTGTATAAAATGCTGGTGAGTTCATTTTATAAAACTTAGATGCTATATATAAATGATTTTAAATACGCTATTATATAACCATGTCAAGACTCAATTACATTTCTATTTTAGAGCAGAAACCTTTTTATACAGATGAAATTCCTGCCAGCAGCAGTCCAAACACTCCAAAATCACTGAACTGAAAATATATTGTGATGAGAGCATCAGCAGGTTTGTCTCCTGATTGCTACAGGAATATCAAAAATAAATGAAAACTATTCCCCTGGGGGGCTTTTGCAGAGTTCATTTATTAAAACCACTTGTGTAAAGACAAACCATGCTTTGGTTTGCATCCTCCTCCTGTACACATTTGACATTTCCCAATGTGGAGAGTGTTTTACCAGAAGTGTAAAGCACTGTGAGAGTGCTAGAAGCAGATGATGCCCATTTGTAGTCCCATCCCTTAAGGGCATGAAGTTTTTTTTTTTAATGCTGAGACAGTTTTACTAAGAATAGAGTGAAGGTTTCAACAGTTAAAACTTCCGAGAAAAATCAGACTCCAAAATAACAGGTCCATGGGGAGCTAACGGACAACCCTAATAACCAGAAAGTCAGAAATAGAAAACTACTCAGATCACTTTCCAGTTCAGCTCTTTTCAGCATATACAGGCATCCTACTCAATGGGGAAAGGAAACTACATAAATGTCTCACCAACTTGATTTACCAGATTGTCTCTGATACCATTAATAAATACCTGAAGGTAGTGTACTCTCTTTAGACAGCCTAGAGGATAGTGTTTAATTTTGTTGTCAAACCATCTTTTGAGCTGATGAGAAATTCCTGAATTTTACAAGTGTTAGTAGGAAAACTAATTGGTAGAGCAATTAATATATACCATGTTTATAACATGCTGCTCTGTCAGTTGAGGCATATAACACAGATAAGGAAAAATCCCACCTGGAGTCTCTTACCATGGCTCTATGCATTGTGTGAGCATCTTCTAAACCTGATTATTGTTTATAGTCTTAACAACTGTGTATTATCTTAACCAGTCAGTGGTTCCTAACCACTTTAATACAAATGACTTCTTTTCTTGTTTATTCTCCCCATGCTTTCCATGTTTGAATAAATATTTTCTGCAACAATGTGAATTTATTAGGTTTCTGATATTTTGAAAGTTGATCTCAGATCTTCACTACTACCCTTATAAACCTCTAAAAACAGATGAACCTCATACTTAGGTTTTTATTATTGGCTCCAAAATTCAATAATGTTAGGTAAAATTCCATACCCATAAAATAAGAATTATAGGTGAAAAGGAGAACTATTCTATTACAACTTACCATTTAGACAGCAGTTCTCCCCATGTTTCAAGAATTTTCTCTGCACATTCTTTGGATACATCACCAGATCCACTCAAGAGAGGTTCATCGTTATCTTTAATAAACAAAACACACAAAAAAGGATAAGAGAGGTGGCTATGCTAGCCAGAAGAATGACCTAGAAACATAACAGTCAAATTTGAAAGATTTTACTGGGAACAAAGTATCATAATTTCTCTCTTTCAGTGTATAGTTATAAGTATGAGGAAAATAAAAATGGTCCCAGGTGGAATGTTGTTGTAATCTCTTTAATTCTCTTTTGCTTTTCATATAGGTCTATATTATGTCAACTGCAGAAAAGAGCCATATAATTATAAAATGATAGGACTCAAAATATGAGTATGTTCTCTCACCTATTCCAAAGCAAACAGCTTTATACATGAAAATATATCGCAGTCTTATGTATAACAGTTAAAATTACAAACCACCTAAGCATAAGCTACAAAAATAAGAAAGCAGAGAATGTCAGAATAAATTATGATACATGTTTACAATGTAAATTTGTGTTGACACTTGTTTACATAATGATCTGGCAAAATACCACAAAAAATAAACATAAGAGCTAAATCTTCATTATAATCTATGTTAAAAAACAGAAAATAGTCTGGAATGAACTATACCAAGACATTAACACTGAGTGATGGAGTTATGATTCTTTTTCCTCCTTTATGTTTTTATGACTTTCTAAATTTTCTACAATGACATAATTTATAATAGAAAGCACAAAAATATTTAAAAAAGGACCAAAATGAATCATTTCAAACTTAGTTCAAATAATTAGGAAATGTAAATGTGAATATGAAGTGAAAGATTATAAGACATAAAGACAGTGAAAAAAGTGGCAATGATAAAGGCATCTGAGACAAATTGAAAAGTGTAATGAAATTGGAGGGAAAATATGAACTAAGACTTAATAATCTTCTTTTGTTGGACACTTGGTGAGTTTTCAACTTTTTACTACAAATAATATCAGGATGAACATATCTCATTGTTTTTATTGGGTATATGCCCAGAAGAGAACTCCCTGGGTTAAAAAATGCATGCTTTTAAGGATTTTGAAACTTACTGACAAACTGCCTTCCAAAATGGTTTTACCAATTGATATTTGCACTAGTTGGGTACAACAGTACTTGTTTCCATGTGTCCTCAACCAATGCTGTATCTAGATTTTTTGGTTTAACCTGCCTTAAAAAGTTTTGATCTTTACACCTCTGATGATTACATCATGAATTGGCATCCGTTTAGAGATGGCATATCTGAGAGCACTGATTTTAAAGGCTCAGAAATCCAGGATACTTATTATTAAACTTATTTATATTATAATGCCTTGAACATTATCAGCAGTTTTCATAGTGAGTTACGGAAGAGGACAGACTGAATATAAGTGAGACCTCTGCAGATAGATAAGGAAAAGAGAAAGGCTCCAGTGCACTAAGACAAACTTCCCCTGCTTCATTTTTTTGCCAGAATTGGCCCTACTTTCTAAATACCTCAAGTAACTACTCATTAAAAATGTCAATATAACACAACGTCTTTGGGGGACGACAGCTACTAAAAAATGTACTAAAATTTACAAGAGATAATTCCTTTAAAGAGATTAGGAAGACCTATCTTACAAAATTCTCTTTTACTGTCTGGATGTGTTCAGAATGTTTTCTGAACACCTCTCATTTATAACTGCTGGCTTCCAGCCCTGTGAGCACAAATGTCCTATGGATAAGGAGCCTCTTTAGAGGATTACAGCCATTTCTTTCCATGGAGCAAACATCACAACAGGACCAGTTTCCCTTGTTTGTATACTCGGTTAGAGAGAATTACCAGATGGCATGGCTGAAGTCTTCTTCAGTCCCAGTTCTCCTGTCATTAACTTTTCACTATGGAAATGGACCCCAGGAGGGTTACTCATCCTGCCAATATTTACTGAGCATCTATTATATACCAGGAATTGGGTTACACACCAGGGAAATAATGTGGGGCAGAAAAGGACACACTCTCTTCCTTTATAGAGCTTGTGTTCTAGTGTTCCCTGATTCTCCCATGGACTGCTGACTGCTGTTAGTCCTTACCTCTCCCCAGTTAAGAGCTGTCAGTACAGGCCTTCTGAACCCCCTCAATTATATTAAAAATCCATGCCTGCTAGAGATTAGAACTACATCTCAATCCTGATGTTATCTATTAGTTGGGCCCAAATTCCTTTGTAACTGGTAGATATCCTTTAACATCTATAGTATGGAGATTTGAACAGTCTCTGGTTTCATAATAAATAGAGTGCCTTTCTCAATTTTTGGTGTTTTTTTTTAATTGCTGAGTTTAAGGGGAGGAAAGTTCTATAAACTTTTATTTGCTCTGCATCTTAAGCAGTGTTGACCTAGAAGGGAAACTGAAAGTCTCCAGAACCAGTTATACAGTAGACAATCTCAAACAGTGGGAACAATTTCACCTTTCCCAGCCTTAAAACATGACTTAAATCGCCTCTGCAGGAAGACTATAAATTGTATCTCTGACTTCGCAAAAACAACATATGTGCTTTCTTTGCACTTCAAAATGCTTTATGTGAACTAAATGCCCAGAGATGGTGACAGAATAGAGCTCAAGACTATTAACTCACAGACCTGGATTAAAATCCTCCTTGCCAATTTCTAGCTTTTGTGGCCCTGGGCAAATTCACTTTTCTGAGATTCTATTGCCTTATGCTCAGAATAAGTATATTCAAAATAAGTCCTATTTTTCAGGATATTTGTGAGGACTATATAAACAAAGTATTACTTTACTTTATAAACAAAGTACCTGTCTACCACATATTAAGTATCTAGTAACTGGTGGCCATCAAAATTGCTAATAAATGATCCTAAGCTGATTAGTCACAGAAAAAGCAGGTTACAGGGAACAACAGAAAGTGGAAAGTAAGAGCTTGCTCTAAACTTGAAAAAAGGACATATAGTCATGGATATGTATTACTTTTAACCCAATCAGACATTCCTGCCACCTCCATGCTTTTGTTAATGTAATTTCTTAGCCAGAAGTGCCTAAATCAGCCCCTTTATCCCTGAATTCTCCTTTCACTTCAAAAGTTCCAGCTAAAAAACTATTCATGGTGCTCCACCACATACTCCACAATGAGAAATGAGTTCTCGTCTATGAATTTTCTAGAACACTTCTTGTGAAGCTCACATAGATGCATGCCTCATATGACCTCTCATAATCAGCTTAATTTGCCCTTAAAAATAAAGCTCTGGTACAAAATTATAAACTGGAAAATGCTTCCCAAACTTTCACTTTTCCTGTGTTCCTTCCCTTCATTTCTCACTTTTATACAGTATCTTTTAACACAGACTGATAGAACAGTTTACAGATATAACCATAAGAAAAAAAGAGGAAAAAAAAAAAGAACTGGTTGATTCCTAATACTTATCAGTGTGAAAATCCAATAATGTATAAATCAGTTGAGATGGGAACATTTATTGAGGTGGAAGCTGTGTCAGATTTGCTCTAAAAATGTGCTATATTAATACACTAAGCTTGCATAGACTGATTATTTTAAAAAGGACTAATTATAAATCTCATTTTTTTCTAACTTGGTTACAATTACCTTAAAGAAAGTCCTATGTTAATCACTTTTTAATCTCCCACAGTCCTCTTAAAAGAATTCAAAATACTATGTCACTTTATCAATTCCCTGATAAAATTGTAAAGGTCTGTATGGTCCGCCACCCCAAAACAGAAATTAAGCTCTCCCTACAATTTACCTTCCTCTTCATCGTCTTCTGGAGGAGAAGGAATCATTGAACTCTGAGATCCAGACTGTGGCAGGCGAATTGAGGGACTGGCTGTAGTTTTCCTCCTCTCTCTCTCTGATTCACTTTCCAAGCATACAACTTCATATAAAGTGTCAGTATTGTTCTTTCTCTCCTTTTGCTTTATCTTGAAGATGAAAAAACATTATTTATCAAGGGATAAAACATTTTAATTGAGCACTACTTCTGATTTCATATAGGATATGAGAATAGAAAGGTATTACTTTAACTATCTAAACAAAATGTAACCTTTTCTAAATAGAAAAACATATGTTTAGACTTAGGAAAAGGAAAATAGGATATTTACTGAGCGGGACTCTAGTTCTGCAATTTTATTTACTGTATTCAGACTGCATCATCAAACATCCAACTACCAATATTTAGTAAGTGTGAACTAAAAAGTTAACTGTTCTGTAGATTCCCAGTTACTTTGTTTTGTTCAAGGTTTCCTACATAAAACTATACATGAAAAAAATGTTTTAGAAATATTCTAAAACATAAAGTTTAGGACTAAGAAAGTCTTATCTCCATGCCCCTTACCCACAAATCCTTTCGCTTAATTATAACAGAATAGGGAACTTTTCTTCAACTGAAAGCTATAACTGGTGGTGGGAGGAGACGTAAGCGATAGAAAAGAGATTAATAGAACAAATAAAATCTTTGATAGCTCAAATTGTTTTATATTCTGGGTTTATCTTAAGATAAGCATATAACAGCTTAAATTGACCTAAGTTAAAAATTAAGGGACTTCCCTGGTGGCACAGTGGTTAAGAATCCACCTGCCAATGCAGGGGACACGGGTTCGAGCCCAGGTCCGGGAAGATCCCACATGCCGCAGAGCAACTAAGCCCGTGCACCACAACTACTGAGCCTGTGCTCTAGAGCCTGCGAGCCACAACTACTGAGCCCGCGTGCCACAACTACAGAAGCCCGAGTGCCTAGAGCCCATGCTCCACAACAAGAGAAACCACCGCAATGAGAAGCCCACGCATCACAACGAAGAGTAGCCCCTGCTCGCCATAACTAGAGAAAGCCCATGCACAGCAATGAAGACCCAATGCAGCCAAAAATAAATAAATAAACTTAAAAAAAATTTTTTTAAAGGGCTTAAAATAAAAAATTAAGAGTAGGGAATATAATACTTTACCAGTACAATATTTAAATATATTAACATTCCATATTAGAGTCAGTTTAAGGAGGAGGAAAAAAGTGAAATACAGAAGAGCAGGAGGACAAGACAGAACTACAGGAAAAGATACAGAGACAACTAGAATAGAAAGGTAGCAACACCAAAGAGAAAGATATACATGCATAAAGTAAAAATACAGAAGAGGGGGAGCAATAAGAGGTTCATTAGGTACAGAAATACCAGGCAGAGACCAGATTTTGTCATCCTAATGTTCATTTGGGTTCTTAAGAAAAACTACCGCAATCCTGGAAGGCTTAGGTAGTGGCAACATGTCCTTTCAATATCATCCTGAAACACTGTTTAATATAGTAATTGGCAAACTTTTCTGTAAAGGGCCAAAAAGTAAGTATTCTAGGCTATGTGGGCCAGTAGTCTCTGCTGGAACTACTCAACTCTGCCATTATGGTGCAAAAGCAGCCATAGTCAGTGAGTGTGGCTGTGTTTCAAAAGCATTTTATAAAAGCAAGTGTCAGGCCAGATTTGACGCACAGACCCAGATGTGCTGGCTTTAACATGTCCACCAAAGAATTATTTAATTTTCTAGGTGAATAAATGACTGAATTACTTATTATTAATTAAAGGACCCAGACTCTGTGAAGTTACATATTAATCTGTAGGTTTGTGTCCAATAGCTATGCAAATGATTTCCATCTAATAGAAAAGATAACCCAAAGGTTACCCTATAGGACATTAACCAGTTTTGTTTCTAACGCAGCAATCTTGTTCTAACATTCTTTTTTTTTAAAGAAAGGACTATATAAACTCAAGTTTCTCAAATACTTAGAACCAGTTTTACCATCTTACTGGTTCCCTCACTACCTAATGAATTAAATTAAACCTTTGACATATGTTCATTCTGAATTTGTAATTATGATTTTTAATTTCAAATATGCTTTGATAGGGAACAGGATTTACTTTTGTTTTGTTTTAAATTACTCTCTAAAACATTAGTTAATTGCTATCTGAAACATTTCAAAGATCAACATAACTCTTTACCTTTAAAATTTTTTCCCAGAAACTATATGAATGTAATAACCATTGCACTTCACCTAGAAACTCCTCTTTGAGTGACAGTCACCAGAGCACTACTGCCCTTTTGAAGTCAGATAAATATGGAGTCAAGAAGTGGACCCTGCCTGTAAGTCAAGAACTCCAGCTGTTAAAAATGTTGTTCATTGTTGAAGCTGGGTAATAGTACATGGGGTCCATTATATTATTCTTTTTATTTCTGTGTACATTTGAATTTTCTATAATAAAAAGCTTTTAAAAAGAACTCTTAAAAGACCAAAAAAAAAAAAAAGTAGACATGAATAAGTGTAAAGATATCACATGTTCTTGGAAAAGATGACTCTATATTAATATCACAAAGATTTCAATTCTCCCCAATAAAAATACCAATAATTTTCTTCCAGAACTACAAAGGTTGAATCTAAAGTTTATATGAAAAATAAACAATCAAGAATATTTAGCAAAATCCAGAAAAAGAAGAACAGCTGAGGAGGAAAGTTAGCCCTACCAAATATAAAAACATAACGTCTATGTAATTAAAACAGTGTGGTATCAGTGAATAAGTAACGTAAAGATCAATCAAAAAGAATATAAAAACCAAAAGAGTTCTAAATACATATGAAAATCTGATAATATGATAAAGGTGACATCTCAAATCACTGCGGGAAAAGTTAGACTTTTCAATGAATGGTATTGGGACAAGTGGATGGCCATTTGAAAAAAACATTAAATCAGATCCATACCTTACACTATATAACAGAATAAGATACTAATAAATTAGAGATATAAATAAAAGTAGTCAAATGAAACCATGTAAGTAATACTAGAAAATGTATAAATTCCTTTATTACTTGAGAGTAGGGAAAGCATTTCTAATTATGACCCCAAATCCAGAAGCTTTAAAGGAAAAACTTGATAAATTCAAGTATATAAGAAAGAAACTGTGTGGCAAAAGAAGCCCAAAGACTCATCATAATTTAGGTCACAGGACAAGTGACAAACCAGGAGAAATATTTGCAAATTATATCTCAAAGGGTTACTCTCTTTGATTTCATAAAGAACTTCTAAAAATATAGAGGAAACGGCCAAAACCAAAGAGCAAAAAATATGAAGAGACAATTCACAGAAAAGGAAAGAAAAATCACCCCTACACATATGAAAAAACAAAATGCTTGTTTTCATTCATCAGAGGATAAATTAAAACTACCATCAGATCCTTATGTTTGACAACGCACTCTGATAAGCCTCTGGAGAAACAGGTACTCTCATACCTGCTAATCTCTATGATTACAACCTTTATAGAGGGGAACGTGGCAAATATAACAAAATTACATATGCAAAATTACCTCATGTGCCAGTAATTCCACCAATAGGTATCTACTCTAAGATGCACTTTCATAAAATCAAAAAAATACATGCACAAAGTGCTATACTGCAACATTACTTGGAATAGCAAATGCTTGGGAAAAAATCCAACTATTAATCAATAAAGGACTAGTTGAAAGAAGCATGATTTATCCAAACACAGTAGTAGGCAGTCATTAATAAGAATGAGGAAGGTCTCTATAAACTTATATGGAATGATCACCAGGATGTATTAAGATAAAAAAGGCGCAGAAAAATATATATAGTATGCTAGTTTTTGTTTAAAAGGGAGTTAAAAAATATATAGAAGTATTTTATTATTTTCACAAAAAGAAACACTGGAAAGATAACCTAGAAACCAATAATAATGGTTACCTATAGGGTTGGGGAATGGGAGATATGAATGAAACCAAGACCTATACATTTTTATGTAATTTTGACTTCTGTAGCATGTAAGTATTTTAAATATTCAAAAAATAAATTAAACCAAAAAGGAAAATACCCCAAGCCCCCAAATCAAAAATATGAAAATAAATCTAACTATATGTCAAATGGTAACAGAACTACAACGAAAAGAAAATATTCTAGCTAACTTTTGAACAGTACTGATTTTATTGAATATAATCTTATTAGAACACGTTCAAAGGACAAAAAGAGGTTCCACAAAATCTTAAACTTCACTCAACAGTTTTAATATTAATTGCAATACTGATTTTTTGAATGAATGGGAAATTAATGGGAATTTAAAACTATACAAATAATTTCATATTATATACCTGTATTTTTTACATACACAGAATGAGAAACGTGAAAAAATACACAGGTATTGCAGTTATATTAATAGCTCTTTCTCCCCCAAATTTGTTTAAGCATCTATGGAAAAGGTTGAATACACTAAATATTTTGGAAACTTTTCCATTTAGATGCTTACATTTTTAAAGTATATATTGATTTTAAAATATGGGTTTTATTTCCAATTGAAAGAAACGTGTATAACATAGTTGTACATAAATTGCAATGTGACATTTTGTATATTTTAGAAATGGTGCAAGTTTATTAACTGATGTTTAATTATCCTCATCAGTTAACTGTATTAAATTAAAATATAAGTTTGTCCTCACTGGAATTTTAAACAACTGAAATTTACGTTTTGTAAGCCCATATAATAGTACCTTTTCTCAACAGACATTTTACAAGTTTACAAAATTTTGTTATAAATTTACCAGAAGCAATAAAATAAACATCACTTATTAAGGGTGTTTCCTACAATACTGATATTTTTTAACTCTTTGATAAAGTAGGATAAAGCAAATAACTTATATTTATTATTATTATTTAAATATTCAATATTAATAAACATATACATGTATAAGAAAAGAAAAAACCCTGTAATGTTTCATTACTATTAAAAATATGTGAATGAACTCAACTGATTCAGGCAGGGATCATCAATGAATGCTAAAACCATTAGTTAGAAAGGTGCTGAGGAACAGGATATTTGGAAGTTGCCAAAGTACCACCTCAAAGATGATTTGCTAAATGCAGAAAGAAAAATCTACTTTTACAAAGGAGAAATCCAGTAGTCACCATCTTAACCAAGTGATCATACTTCCCAGCAATAGCTGAACCTGTGCCTCCTGACTTAGCAGTTGAAGAGCTCTGGTACAGAAAGCATTTTCTATCTTGAGAGGTACAGTGGTATACTGCATACATGTAAATGCGCCTATATGTACGTACACACACACACACACACACACACACACACACACACACACACACACA